>NC_057807.1:512912046-513256983 GCF_018294505.1 Triticum aestivum
GGGACTAACCTACTAACCGGAGGCCTAGCCCGTATTGCTGTTTTTTTGCCTATTTCAGTATTTCGAAGAAAAGGAATATCAAACGGAGTCCAGACGGAATGAAACCTTCGGGAGCATGATTTTTGGAACGAACGTGATCTAGAGGACTTGGAGTGCAAGTCAAGAAGCAGCCGAGGCGGCCACGAGGGTGGAGGGAGCGCCCACCCCTACAGGGTGTGCCCCCCTGTCTCGTGGGCCCCTCGGGCGGCCACTGACGTACTTCTTTCTCCTATATATACCTACGTACCCCGAAAACATCCAGGGAGCCAATGACAAACAATTTCCACCGCCGTAACCTTCTATATCCGCGAGATCCCATCTTGCAGCCTTTGCCGACGCTCCGCCGGAGGGGGAATCAACCACGGAGGGCTTCTACATCAACACCATAGCCCCTCCGATGAGTTGTGAGTAGTTTACCACAGACCTTCGGGTCCATAGTTATTAGCTAGATGGCTTCTTCTCTCTTTTTGGATCTCAATACCATGTTCTCCCCCTCTCTTGTGGAGATCTATTCGATGTAACTCTTTTTGCGGTGTGTTTGTCGAGATCCGATGAATTGTGGGTTTATGATCAAGTTTATCTATGAGAAATATTTGAATCTCCTCTGAATTCTTTTATGTATGATTGAGTTATCTTTGCAAGTCCCTTTGAATTATCTGTTTGGTTTGGGCTACTACATTGATCTTTCTTGCCATGGGAGAAGTGCTTAGCTTTAGGTTCAATCTTGCAGTGTCCTTACCCAGTGACAATAGGGGTTGCAAGGCACGTATTGTATTGTTGCCATCGAGGATAAAAAGATGGGGTTTATATCATATTGCATGAGTTTATCCCTCTACATCATGTCATCTTTCTTAATGCGTTACTCTGTTCTTATGAACTTAATACTCTAGATGCATGCTGGATAGCGGTCGATGTGTGGAGTAATAGTAGTAGATGTAGGCAGGAGTCGGTCTACTTGTCGCGGATGTGATGCCTATATACATGATCATGCCTAGATAATCTCATAATTATTCATTTTCTATCAATTGCTCGACAGTAATTTGTTCACCCACCGTAATACTTATGCTATCTTGAGAGAAGCCACTAGTGAAATCTATGGCCCCGGGGTCTATCTTTTATCATATAAGCTTTCAATCCACTTTTATTTGCATCTTTACTTTTCTTATCTATATTATAAAATACCAAAAATATATTTATTTTATCATACTATCTCTATCAGATCTCACTTTTGCAAGTGGCCGTGAAGGGATTGACAACCCCTCTATTGCGAGTTCTTTGTTTGTTTGTGTAGGTGCGTGGGACTTTTGAGGAGCTTCCTACTGGACTGATACCTTGGTTCTCAAAAACTGAGGGAAATACTTACGCTACTATTGCTGCATCACCCTTTCCTCTTCAAGGAAAACCAACGCAAGATCAAGACGTAGCAAGAAGGATTTCTGGCGCCGTTGCCGGGGAGGTCTTCGCTCAAGTCAAGACATACCAAATACCCATCACAAACTCATCTCCCTCGCATTTACATTATTTTCCATTTGCCTCTCGTTTTCCTCTCCCCCACTTCACCCTTGCCATTTTATTTGCCCTCTCTCTCCCAATCTTCTTCTCCCTCTCGCTTGTCTTTTTGTGTGCCAGGTTGCCCTTATGACTTTGCCTAAGAATACCGACCTCCTTCTTAGAAGGATGGAAGAGATTGAATCAAACATTAGAAGCTTTATGACTTTACAATTTGAGCATAATATTTTTTCCAGAAAAGAGCTTAAAGAACAAAAAGGTTTTTTTGGGGTTTATGAACACGGAGCTTGATGATATGTCTAAAGAATTTTATGGTTTGAAATCTCAAATTACCCGGCTTGAAAATTCTCTAGCCAAGATTTCTGATAAGCAAGCTAGCTTGGTCAACAAGATGGCTGCCAAACCAGAAAAGTTAGGTCAAAATAATGATGAAGATCTTAAAGTTATTGATGTGTCTCCTATTAGATCTTTGTTTTGCGATATGAATCTTAATAATGGGATTGGAGAGGTCATGACTTTAAATAGCATTGAACCCACTATCTCTGATTTCAAGGAATTTGATTATGATAATTGTTCTTTAGAAGGTTGTATTTCTTTGTTGCAATCCATTGTGAATTCTCCTCATGCTTATAGTCAAAAGAAAGCTTTTACCAAACATATTGTTGATGCCTTGATGCAATCTTATGATAAAAAACTTAATTTGGAAGTTTCTATACCTAGAAAACTTAATGATGAGTGGGAACCTACTATAAAGATTAAAATTAAAGATCATGGGTGTTTTGCTTTATGTGATTTGGGTGCTAGTGTTTCCATGATTCCGAAAACTTTATGTGATATTCTAGGTTTCCATGTTCTTGATGATTTCTCTTTAAATTTGCACCTTGCGGATTCCACCATTAGAAAACCAATTGGAAGGATCAATGATGTTCTCATTGTTGCAAATAGAAATTTGGTGCCCATAGATTTTATTGTTATTGATATAGATTGCAATCTTTCTTTCCCTATTATTCTTGGTAGACCTTTCCTCAGAATGATTGGCACGATTATTGATATGAAGGAAGGGAATATTAGATTCCAATTTCCATTAAGGAAAGGCATGGAACACTTTCCAAGAAAGAAAGTTAAATTACCTTATGAATCTATCATGCGAGCTACTTATGAATTGAGTGCCAAAGATGGCACTACTTAGATCTATCCTCGCTTTTATGCCTAGCTAGGGGCGTTAAACGATAGCGCTAGTTGGGAGGCAACCCAATTTTATTTTTGTTTATGTTTAGTAATAAATTTTTCATCTAGATTCTGTTTAGATGTGGTTTTATGTTTTAATTAGTGTTTGTGCCAAGTAGAACCTTTGGGAAAACTTGGGTGAAGTTTATATGATCTTGCTGTAAAAAGCAGAAACTTTAGCGCTCACGAGATTCGCTGTCATCTTTTACTGGGAAGTGATTTTTAGTTGATTATTTTTGCAGATGATTAATAGAAAAATTCCCCATGTCCACCAATTTATTTTAGATTTTTTGTAGTTCCAGAAGTATTCGAAAGTTACATATTGCTACAGACTGTTCTATTTTTGACAGATTCTGTTTTTTGTGTGTTGATTGCTTATTTTGATGCATCTATGGCTAGTATATGAGGGTATGAACCATAGAGAACTTGGAATACAGTAGGTTTAACACCAATATAAATAAAGAATGAGTTCATTACAGTACTTTACGTGGTGGTTTTTCTTTCTTTCACTAACGGATCTTACGATATTTCTTGCTGAGTTTTGTGTTGTGAAGTTTTCAAGTTCTGGGTAAAGATTTGATGGGCTATGAAATAAGGAGTGGCAAGAGCCTAAGCTTGGGGATGCCCAAGGCACCCCAAGATATTCAAGAATATCCAAAAGCCTAAGCTTGGGTATGCCCCCGGAAGGCATCCCCTCTTTCGTCTTCATTCATTCGTAACTTTACTTGGAGCTATATTTTTATTCGCCACATAATATGTGTTTTGCTTGGAGCGTATTGTATGATATTAGTATTTGCTTTTTAGTTTTCCACAATCATCCTTGCTGTACACACCTTTTGGTAGAAGCCCACTTGATTGAATTTGTTAGAATACTCTATGTGCTTCACTTATATCTTTTGAGCTAGATAGTTTTTGCTCTAGTGCTTCACTTATATCTTTTAGAGCACGGCGGTTGCTTAATTTTGTAGAAATTGCTAGTCTCTCATGATTCACTTATGTTATTTTGAGAGTATCTTAGAACAGCATGGTATTTGCTATGGTTATAAAATTGGTCCTAGAATGGTAGGCATCCAAGTTGGGTATAATAAAAACTATCATAGGAAGTGAATTGGATGCTATGATCAATTTGATACTTGATAATTGTTTTGAGATATGGAGGTAGTGATATTAAAGTCATGCTAGTTGGGTGGTTATGAATTTAAAGAATGCTTGTGTTGAAGTTGGCAAGTCCCGTAGCATGCACATATGGTGAAAGTTGTGTAACAAATTTATTGCATAGGGTGCTCTTTTGATTGCCTTCCCTTGAGTGGAGGCCGGGGGCGTGCGATGGTTAACTCCTACCAACCTCCCCCCTAGGAGCATGCGTATTAGTACTTTTCTTCGAGGGCTAATAAATTTTTTGCAATAAGTATATGAGTTCTTTTGACTAATGTTGAATCCATGGATTATACACACTTTTACCTTTCCATCATTGCTAGCCTCTTCGGTACCGTGCATTGCCCTATCTCATCTTGAGAGTTGGTGCAAACTTCGTCGGTGCATCCAAACCCCGTGATAGGATATGCTCTATCCCACATAAACCTCCTTATATCTTCCTCAAAACAGCCACCATACCTACCTATTATGGCATTTCCATAGCCATTCCGAGATATATTGCCATGCAACTTTCCACCGTTCCGTTTATCATCATGACACGCATTACTATTGTCATATTGCCATTGCATGATCATGTAGTTGACATCGTATTTGTGGCAAGGCCATCACATAATTTTTCATACATGTCACTCTTGATTCATTGCTCATCCCGGTACACCGCCGGAGGCATTCACATAGAGTCATATCTTGTTCTAGTTTTGAGTTGTAATTCATGTGTTGTAAATCAATAAAAGTGTGATGATCATCATTATTAGAGCATTGTTCCCCAAAAAGAAAAAAGAAAAAGAATAAAAGGAAAAAGAAGAAAGGCCAAAAAAAGGAAAGGCCCAAAAGAAAAAAAAGAAAAAAAAGAAAAAAAGGGGGCAATGTTACTATCTCTTTTTCCACACTCGTGCTTCAAAGTAGCACCATGTTTTTATATAGTGAGTCTCATATGTTGTCACTTTCATATACTAGTGGGAATTTTTCATTATAGAACTTGGCTTGTATATTCCTACGAGGGGCTTCCTCAAAATGCCCTAGGTATTCGTGAGCAAGCAAGTTGGATGCACACCCACTTAGTTTCATTTGTTGAGATTTCATATATTTATAGCTCTAGTGCATCCGTTGCATGGCAATACCTACTCCTCATGTTGACATCAATTGATGGGCATCTCCATAGCCCGTTGATTATCCTCGTCAATGTGAGACTTTCTACTTGTTTGTCTTCTCCGCACAACCTCCATCATCATATTCTATTCCACCCATAGTGCTATATCCATGGCTCACATTCATGTATTGCGTAAGAGTTGAAAAAGGCTGAAGCGCGTTAAAAAGTATGAACCAATTGCTTGGCTTAAACCGGGGTTGTTCTTGATGGGAGTATTTTGTGTGATGAAAATCAAGGATAGCCTAACTATATGATTTTGTAGGGATGAACTTTCTTTAGCCATGTTATTTTGAGAAGACATGATTGCTTTAATTAGTATGCTTGAAGTATTATTATTTCTTATGTCAATATGAACTTTTGTTTTGAATCATTTGGATCTGAACATTCATGCCACAATAAAGAAAATTACATTGCGAAATATACTAGGTATCATTCCACATCAAAATTTTTGTTTTTATCATTTACCTACTCGAGGACGAGCAGGAATTAAGCTTGGGGATGCTTGATACGTCTCCAACGTATCTATAATTTTTTATTGTTCTATGCTATTATATTACCCCTTTTGGATGTTTATGGGCTTTATTTTACACATTTATATCATTTTTGAGACTAACCTACTAACCGGAGGCCCAGCCCGTATTGCTGTTTTTTGCCTATTTCAGTATTTTGAAGAAAAGGAATATCAAACAGAGTCCAAACGGAATGAAACCTTCGGGAGCGTGATTTTTGGAACGAACATGATCCAGAGGACTTGGAGTGCAAGTCAAGAAGCAGCCGAGGCGGCCACGAGGGTGGAGGGCGCGCCCACCCCTACAGGGCTCCCCCCTGTCTCGTGGGCCCCTCGGGCGGCCACCGACGTACTTCTTCCTCCTATATATACCTACGTACCCCGAAAACATCCAGGGAGCCAACGAAAAACAATTTCCACCGCCGTAACCTTCTGTATCCGTGAGATCCCATCTTGGAGCCTTCATCGGTGCTCCGCCGGAGGGGGAATCGACCATGGAGGGCTTCTACATCAACACCATAGCCCCTCCGATGAGTTGTGAGTTGTTTACCACAGACCTTTGGGTCCATAGTTATTAGCTAGATGGCTTATTCTCTCTTTTTGGATCTCAATACCATGTTCTCCCCCTCTCTTATGGAGATCTATTCGATGTAACTCTTTTTGTGATGTGTTTGTCGAGATCCGATGAATTGTGGGTTTATGATCAAGTTTATCTATGAGAAATATTTGAATCTCCTCTGAATTCTTTTATGTATGATTGAGTTATCTTTGCAAGTCTCTTTGAATTATCAGTTTGGTTTGGCCTACTAGATTGATCTTTCTTGCCATGGGAGAAGTGCTTAGCCTTGGGTTCAATCTTGCGGTGTCCTTACCCAGTGACAATAGGGGTTGCAAGGCACGTATTGTATTGTTGCCATCGAGGATAAAAAGATGGGGTTTATGTCATATTGCATGAGTTTATACCTCTACATCATGTCATCTTTCTTAATGCGTTACTCTGTTCTTATGAACTTAATACTCTAGATGCATGCTGGATAGCGATTGATGTGTGGAGTAATAGTAGTAGATGCAGGCAGGAGTCGGTCTACTTGTCGCGGATGTGATGCCTATATACATGATCATGCCTAGATAATCTCATAATTATTCGCTTTTCTATCAATTGCTCGATAGTAATTTGTTCACCCACCGTAATACTTATGCTATCTTGAGAGAAGCCACTAGTGAAACCTATGGCCCCCGGATCTATCTTTTATCATATAAGCTTTCAATCTACTTTTATTTGCATCTTTACTTTTCTTATCTGTATTATAAAATACCAATATATATTTATCTTATCATACTATCTCTATCAGATCTCGCTTTTGCAAGTGGTCGTGAAGGGATTGACAACCTCTTTATTGTGTTGGTTGCGAGTTCTTTGTTTGTTTGTGTAGGTGCGTGGGACTTTTGAGGAGCTTCCTACTGGATTGATACCTTGGTTCTCAAAAACTGAGGGAAATACTTACGCTACTATTGCTGCATCACCCTTTCCTCTTCAAGGAAAACCAACGCAAGCTCAAGACGTAGCACTTCCCCAGGACCCGCGTTGAACGCGCGACGTGGAGGGTCGTGCGTGAAGTGGGGGTCATGAGCGGAGCAGCCTCCGCACGCATGCGTCACGTCATAGTTAATGGGAAAGGAGGCGACCCACGCCTTCCCCGTAAAAAGGAATAACCATGGGCGCGCTGCTCAATTTACCCCCTCCTGTGTCTTCTCCAATCTCAGAGCTGCCGCTCCCCTTCGTCCTCCTTCTTGAGCTCTTGCCTTTGCTCGCCGCCACCACGCCTTTGCCATACTCCATTCCTCGCTCCTCGCAGCCGTCATGGCACCCAAGACAAGCAGTGGCAAGGGAGTGGCCAAAGACGCCGGGACGAGCGAGCCGCCGGAGAGCGAGTTGGCGGATGCAGCTTGCCTACTTCCCCTTGACGGTCGACGTGTTCGAGCTCCGGGACTGCTTCAAGCCCCTATGGGGGTGCAAGACGGGGGGGGGGGGGGGAGACGACGGGGCATCCGGCCATGCGCGTCATCCCCGCCAATTGCGCCGAGGCCGCCCCGAATCGGTATCCATTCTTCGTCGATTATTTTTCTTGCAGCCTTTGCCCCCCTTTATTCGATTTCTTCAACGATATCATGCACACATTTGGCTTCCACCTTCTGGATTTTACTCCAAACTCCATGGCGTGCATGGCTTTGTTCGCCCAACTCTGTGAGGGCTTCGCCGGAGTTCTTCCCAACACGACGCTTTTCCGCCATTATTTTTACCCTCGCATCCAGAAGGGAGGCGCCATTTCTGGCTGCGTTACCTGGATCCCAAGGTCCAAAGGGACTTACCCGGAGGGTACCCAGGACAACAAGCTCGAGATCGCCACCACCAGGATCCATCGCCTCACTGTTGCCGGGCTTACCCTGGAGATGATTGGGGCGGATTTCCTCCGCCACCGAATCACTCCTCTACATAACAAGGGGAGGCTGTCCTGGCTCTTCCAGAACGCGGCTGGCATCATGAGGCTTCACCGCGGCCTCAACCACAATTTCACGGTGATGGGGCACGCTCACTTCTGCCAGCGGATCTTTCAGCTCGACGTGAACCGCGAAGGCTGGGCAGAGAGGTCCGACAAGGCTTCGAAGGCCGGCAAGGTCGTCAAGGGGCCCTTGTTTGGGTTGCCGGCGGGGGTGGTCCTGCTGAGCAACAACTCGCGCCAGACCGACATCATCGCCATGATGCCAGATTACAACGCGCACGGTCCCGTCCAAAACTGGGCCCCGCCGCCGGAGGAGCAGGTGCGGGAGTTCTTTGACGGCTTGGCGGAGATATACGTCCGCAACGATCTTCTGCTTTCCAGGACACCACTCAGGCATAGCTGGACTATATCGCCGCCAGGGCGGTGGAGGCGGAGCTTGCCAGGCAGGCCGGCAGTGCTGGCAGCGTAGAGGATGAGGCCGCGGCGTCCGTGGAGGAGAAGGAACTTGCCTAGTGGGCGGAGTCCACTGGGAAGGCCAGCAGCGCCGGCACTAGGGCCCCTTTTGTCAAAGGTTTGGTCGACGAGTCGTCGTCGGGGGAGGCCGAGGCTATCGACCCTCCGACCATGGGGAGAGGGCGAGTTCTACGGTGGGCCAGCTCCGGGGAGCCGGTCCGGCCCGGCAGGGCTGTGCGGCCACAGCCGACCCCGGAGGAGTCCGGGCGTCAGACATGGGCTGCTGCGGCTAAGAAGCTAGTGAACGCCGCGGTGGCAAAGAAGAAGGCAACTACCTCTTCTTCATCCAAGCGTGTCCAGACTCCACCTTCCTCCCTGCTACCTCTTGAGCGCTACGTTGGTTTTCACTTGAAGAGGAAAGGGTGATGCAGTAAAGTAGCGTAAGTATTTCCCTCAGTTTTGAGAACCAAGGTATCAATCCAGTAGGAGACCACGCTCGAGTCCCACACACCTACACAAACAAATAAGAACCTCGCAACCAACGCGATAAAGGGTTTGTCAATCCCTTCACGATTACTTATGAGAGTGAGATTTGATAGATATGATAAGATAATATTTTTGGTATTTTTATGATAAAGAGAAATAAAGATGCAAAGTAAAATAAATGGCAACATAAATAGCTAAGTGTTGGAAGATTAATATGATGGAAAATAGACCCGAGGGCCATAGGTTTCACTAGTGGCTTTTCTCAACAGCATAAGTATTACGGTGGGTAAACGAATTACTGTCGAGCAATTGATAGAACTGAGCATAGTTATGAGAATATCTAGGTATGATCATGTATATAGGCATCACGTCCGCGACAAGTAGACCAAAATGATTCTGCATCTACTACTATTACTCCACACATCGACCGCTATCCAGCATGCATCTAGAGTATTAAGTTCATAAGAACAGAGTAATGTTTTAAGCAAGATGACATGATGTAGAGGGATAAACTCATGCAATATGATATAAACCCCATCTTTTTATCCTTGATGGCAACAATACAATACGTGCCTTGCTGCCCCTGCTGACACTGGGAAAGGACACCGCAAGATTGAACCCAAAGCTAAGCACTTCTCCCATTGCAAGAAAGATCAATCTAGTAGGCCAAACCAAACTGATAATTCGAAGAGACTTGCAAAGATAACCAATCATACATAAAAGAATTCAGAGGAGATTTCAAATATTGTTCATAGATAAACTTGATCATAAACCCACAATTCATCGGATCTCGACAAACACACTGTAAAAGAAGATTACATCGAATAGATCTCCACGAGAGAGGGGGAGAACATTGTATTGAGATACAAAGAGAGAGAAGAAGCCATCTAGCTAATAACTATGGACCCGGAGATCTGAGGTAAACTACTCACACATCATCGGAGAGGCTATGGTGTTGATGTAGAAGCCCTCCGTGATCAATGCCCCCTCCGGCAGAGTGCCGAAAAAGGCCCCAAGATGGGATATCACGGGTACAGAAGGTTGCGGCGGTGGAAATAGGGTTTTGGCTATGTATATGATGTTTCCAGGGTACATGGGTATATATAGGAGGAAGAAGTACGTCGGTGGAGCAACATGGGCCCCACGAGGGTGGAGGGCGCGCCTAGGGGAGGTGGGCACGCCCCTTGCCTCGTGCTCTCCTCGTTGATTGGTTTATGTAGTTTGTTCCGAAAATCACGTTCCCGAAGGTTTCATTCCGTTTGGACTCCGTTTGATATCCTTTTCCTTTGAAACACTAAAATAGGCAAAAAAACAATTTGGGCTGGGCCTCCGGTTAATAGGTTAGTCCCAAAAATAATATAAAAGTGTATAATAAAGCCCAATAAACATCCAAAACAGAATATAATATAGCATGGAACAATAAAAAATTATAGATAGTTAGAGACGTATCACTCCCCCCTCCGACGGATGTTGGTGCAGAGGTCGTCTTCGACTTCGGGTCCCTCAGCCCAAGGAGGAAGAGGAAGGAAACAGAGGAGGAGGTGGAAGATGAGTACGTATCTTTTTGACATCTTCTACTCCTCAAACTGTGCTGCCTGTCTTGATTTGTTCTTGTCTTCGTAGGGACGTGGAGACACTGGCCCAGAGGGCGAAGAGGGCTAGGGCATCGGTGAGTGGTCATCCCCCAACAGGCACTTATGGCACGCCACTGGTGGTGTTGAGCAGCCCGGACAGCAGCCCCCGGAGTAGCCCCCAGCGTAAGCTCACCACTTGCCCCTCGTCGACGTGTGTTGGGCGTATGATTCATTGGAGCTGACTCTATCGAGATCGCAGGAGGAGGACAACGACAGGAGGAGCCACCGAGGGCCATCCCCAGCATGCCGCCTCCGTCAACCACGCCGCCCCGAGGGGCGTCCCCGACAAGGGCGCCAAGTACCGAACCCATGCACACAAAGGAGGGGGAGGCGAACTTGGATGCCGGCGGCTCCACCTCGGCGCCAGATGTTGGCGGGGAAGAGGCTACTTCTTCCCAGCTCGGCACGAGTAAGTGATTCGGCTTCTGTCTTTGTTCTTCTTTTTATCTTCTTTTTGGAACTTGATCTTGGCCTTGCCTTACCATCTCCTTGATATCCAGATCCTCCCTCGGCGGACATGGAGGATGTGGACACCGTCATCGGGGATTTCGCCAAGGAGGCCACGGCGGAGGCCGAGAAGATCGCCACCGAGGAGGCCGCCAAGGATGCTGCTGAGGACGTCGCCAAGGGGTCTGCCAAAGAGACCGGCAAGGCTGCTGCCGAGGAGGCCGGTGAGGGGACTACCGGGGAGGCCAGCGGGGCTGCGGCTGAGGAGGAGGTGGTTGACGACCAACCTTCCTACTCCACCGCCTCAGGCCCCGGCAGGTATCTGAAGGTAAGCGACGACATGTTCGTACACCTCTCCAGGATGTCGTGCACCAGGGCGCCCATTGAGAGAGAGGTGTTTGACGAGGAGGTGCTTGCCGTTGCCGGGCTCGAGGTTGTCGACGAGCCGAGCACTGGTGGCGACGGATCCTAGGAGGAGCGGCTCCTCCAGGCCATGGGTGCCAGCTTCCGGAAGCTCCAGGCGCTCCACCGCGGCCGCCTGGAGAAAGCTAAGTCTAGGATGGCTGTGGTGGAGAAGGCGGAGGCGGACCTTCAGAAGCGCGTCGCCGAGACGCATGATTGGTTCCGCAAGGCCTGTGAGGAACTGAAGGCTGCCCAGGGCGAGGTGGCTAAGCGCGAGGTGGAGCTCACCTTGAAGCAAGCCAACATCGAGAAGGCCCAGGAGACAGCGGAGAACCGGGATGCCGCAGCCGAGGCCGCTCGAACCCAGCACCAGGCCGCGCTGAACTCCCAGGAGGAGGACCTTGCCGCGCGTGAGGAGAAGCTTGCCGCAATGCTCCGTGGCAAGGATGAGGAGCTCGAGACACTCGTTGCACGGCGGACCCAGGAGCTGGAGCAGAAACACAGAGAGGCACTTGATGCCCAAGCTCTGGTCCATGCCGGCAATGTGAAAGAGCTAGAGGTGGAACGGTATGGGCTGAAGGAGCAGACCCAAAATCTGGCGAAGGAGAAGAACACGCTCAACGACGCTCTGATGGAGGCGCAGGGTGCGGTCCTTGGCAAGGGAGAGAAGCTCTCCAAGGCCAATGAATCCATCAAGGACCCGAAGCTGAAGTTGGAGGGCCTTGAGGGGATGCTTTCAGGGGCCAAGGCTCGGGAGGAGACCTTG
This sequence comes from Triticum aestivum, assembly GCF_018294505.1. Taxonomy (NCBI): domain Eukaryota; kingdom Viridiplantae; phylum Streptophyta; class Magnoliopsida; order Poales; family Poaceae; genus Triticum; species Triticum aestivum. The sequence goes on from NC_057807.1 coordinate 512,924,324, forward strand.
GCCAAGGATCTGGAGGCCGATAAGCTGCAGCAGAAGAACGAAGCGCCAACCACAAGGATTTTGTGGAGGGCGAGAATCGCTGGATCAGCTGCCTCGAGGATGGCAGGATCACCATGTAGCTGGCTACCATGGGCGTGCCGAATGTGAGGTACGCCCCGGATCGCAGCACGACTCCCAACGCTAGGCTGACCCTATTCTTCGAGGGTGTTCTCGGAGCCCTAGGGCATCTTCACTCCAGCAGGGCGGCCTCACTAGCCGATGAGGCCCGGCGTCTTTGCCGGGCGCCATGACCAAGGTCCTCACCAAGCTGGCGCACTGGAACCCTAACCTCGACTTCGACGCCGCGCTGGAGAGCTTGCCGGAGGATGCTGACCTCGCGGTGCTCAAGGACCGTATCAAGCCCTCATCAACCGCATTGATGGAATCCAGAGGGTGGAGGGCCAGCGCCGGGATTAGGCACCCCATTTCATGACCAAGACAATTTCTATCTTTAGTTAGAACCGCAGCAACAATTGATGTAATATAGCTCTGCAGTACTTTCAAAATGATGCATGTTATTTTCCTGTTTAATCCGCCCTTTGCATGCTCACCCTACGTTGATCGGGTAGGCTTGCCGGCGCGTATACCTAATACGTCTCCAACGTATCTATAATTTTTGATTGTTCCATGCTATTATATTACCCCTTTTGGATGTTTATGGGCTTTATTTTACACATTTATATCATTTTTGGGACTAACCTATTAACCGGAGGCCCAGCCCATATTGCTGTTTTATTGCCTGTTTCAGTATTTCGAAGAAAAGGAATATCAAACGGAGTCCAAACGGAATGAAACCTTCGGCAGCGTGGTTTTTGGGAAGAATATGTTGGCGTTCTGGGAACGGGGGTCCCCAGACTTGCCTGCCTGCGGCCTGCGGCGTGGCTCAAAGGGGGCCCAGCATGGCCCATCTTCATCAACACAAGCTCAAGACCCTCGCGAGGGGCTAAACCTCGCAGGGCGGACGACAAGGAGCTTCCTCAGGCACAGCCTCGTCAGGCTAGCTCACAAGGAGGCGGAGAGTTCAAGGCGGGGTACCTCGCGAGGTGCCCATGACGCAAGCCATGACGACCGAGGGCGCCGGCCGGGCGCCAGCCCGCGCAGTGTCCTTCTTTCCTCTTTGGTGCAAGGGGAGCAAGTGCAGGCGAGAACATCAAGCAAAGGCATCCATTTCGGTGCAACAAGACCAAGACCAGTCCAATGGCAGGATGGAGGTCACCGTGGAGCCCAAGTCGGCGTCACCACCAGAGCCTTTGACAGGCGAGGACCAACTTTAGTCAGGATAAGTGTACTAGATGTTCCCCTTCAAATTGGCCAATTGTTGGCGCCCTTCCCTCTCAATATTTGGGAAGAGGCCCAGGGCCTTCGCCTATAAATAGGACTAGCAACCCACAGGGTAGAGAGATCGAGAGAGGAATCTGGGGATAAGATAGGCATCTAGAATCAACCCCTCCAAAGGGACAACACCACCACAAGAACAGACCCTCGCGAGGCTGTTCTTACTTGTATTGTTCATCATCAGCCCAAGAGGCAATCCACCACGCCACACACTGGAGTAGGGTATTACACCACAATGGTGGCCTGAACCAGTATAAACCCTGTGTCTCTTGTGTTGTTCTTCTCATAGTTTAGATCCTAGCGATTCAGGGAGGAACAGGTAGGTAGAAGGAGAAACCTCCGCGCGCACCCCAGTGTTCGAACCTCAAGGGTCTGCCGGAACCCTAAATCCGACATTTGGCGCACCAGGTAGGGGTGCTCCGGAATTCATCTTCCGTCGCCCTGTTCTTCTCCGACCGTCGCGAGCATGTCTGACGCACGCCGGGTTCGCGCCGAGCGCCGAGCCGCCCTCGCTTCCTGCATCGCCCAGACGGCTCCCGTCAGCGGGCACCCTCGTTGTTCCCCGTCGCCTGCCGTCAACGCCGCCACCGGCCCGGCGGGGAACGAGCAGCAAGCATCGTCCCAGCACCCGTCCATGAGGCGAGACGGCCGCACCGCTACGCCCTCGCTCACCCTCGCGGGTTCTTCGTCCCGAGCGCCCCGCACGGCCATGGAGGCTCGAGCTGGGCTCATCATGGCAAACGAGCTCCTGCGCTACCGCCCAGTTGACGACGTCTATGAAGAATGGCTCAACCGAGTCGCCGAACTCGTCCGCGCCACTGGGGGCTCCCCCGCGCCATCTTTCTCGCTGCACCGCGCCCCGCCATGCATGGGCAATGAAGCTCCCGGGGCGCCTCAGCCGCCTCCCCCTCAAGAAGGCGCCCTGGCTCCAAGGCGTGCGGTCTCTGGGTGGAACCCGCCCCGTCAGGAACCAGCACGGCAGGAGCAGAGCTGCCAAGAGGTCCCTCGCCCTCGAGAAGCTGCCCGAGCACTCCCTGATCCGGCTCGTCCCGACCATGCTCATGCTCCAACACGTCAAGACCCCGCGCTGCACCCAGCTGCGGCACACGGGGACCCGCAGGACCGAGCCCTTCATCCTCCAAGGCCTCCTGTGGCCACAACAGGCTGCCGCATCTTCACCACCGAGCTACGCACCGTCGCGTGGCCCGGCAAGTTCAGGCCAGACCTGCCTCCTCGCTACGACGGCACGGCAGACCCTGCAGAGTTCCTCCAGCTCTACGAGCTGGGCATCGAGGCTGCCAACAGAGACGAGAAGGTCATGGCGAACTGGTTTCCCATGGCTCTCAAGGACGGAGCCCGCACCTGGCTTCTGAACTGGCCCCAGACACGATCTCCTCCTGGGACGAGATGCGTACCCGCTTCATCGCCAACTTCCAGGGTACTCGCGACCGGCCACCCGCCGTGAGCGACATGTGCCGCATCAAGCAACAACCAGGGGAAACCCTGCAGAAGTACATCCAGCGCTTCAATAACGCGCGCCTCAAGATTCCCAAGGTGACCGAGGAGGCCATCATCTCAGCCTTCTCTGACGGCGTGCGTGATGTCAAAATGAAGGAGGAGCTCGCAATGCATGAAGATTTGTGCACATCCTTGGAGTTGTTCAACCTGGCGACCAAGTGCGCCAGGGCTGAGGAAGGGCGTCTCTCCCTCCTCTAATTGCCTGCCGCAGACCCTAAAGAGAAGAAGCCCAAGGCCAAGGACGTGAAGTGCAAGGGGGCTGCCGTGCTCGCGGCAGAACCAGACACCAAGCAGGGCAGGGATCAGCCCGAATCCTCCAAGGGCAGTCGGTACTACGTGTACCACGACCTCCACACCCATAACACCAATGAATGCCAAGAGCTCCGGGGCGTGCGTGAAGGACGGACTGGCCGGCGTCCCGACCGCAGCAACCGGGGCTACGGACGAGGAGGAGGAAGGAACGCAGGACGCTGGGAAGACCGCGACCCACATCAAGGGTTGCGCGACCAACCTCACAAGGATTGCTGGCAGGACCCGCCTCACGAGGGATGCTGGAGGGATCAGCCTCGCGAGGATCACCCACAAGGTAACGCAGGCCTCCCTCCGCTACCGCCGCAACCAAGGAGAAATGAGGACCGTCATCAGGACGAAGGGGCTGGGGGCTTCCAGGAACCACGTGCGATCGCCTGCATCCTGGGCGGAGCTCAAGCCCCAGCCTCTCAGCGCATCTTCAAGAAGTTCGCCCGAGAAGTAAATGCAGTCCTCCCCAAGCTCGAGGCCACGCGCCCTCTCAGGTTGTCGGCGTGTGCCATCACGTTCAGCTCAGCGGATCAGCTCAAGTGCGCGGCCACAAACGAAGTCCTCCCGATGCTTTGTTCCCCAATCATCAGCAACGTGCTAGTCACCAGGACCCTCATCGATGGCGGAGCAGGGCTCAACGTCCTGTCCGTGGAAACATTCAACAATCTCCAAGTACCCTACAGTCAGCTTCAGCCCACCAAGCCTTTCTCCGGAGTCACCAACGGCTCCACGGTCCCGATTGGGCAGGTCCGCCTCCCTATCACCTTCAGGGCACGCGACAACTACCGCACCGAGCTCATCGACTTCGACGTCGCCCACATTCGCCTGCCGTACAACGCCATCCTCGGGTACCCAGCGCTGGCCAAGTTCATGGCCGTAACCCACCACGGCTACAACGTCCTCAAGGTGCCAGGAAGTGGCGGAGTCATCACGGTGCCCTGCGAAGAGAGAGACGCAGTTTGCTCCCTGGAGAGAGCCATTCAGGCCGCATCACTGGGAGACCTGGATCGCGGAAGCAGGAGGCTTCCCGAGGCCACCCCCAAGAAGAAGAAGACATCGACCGGCCTGGCCCCTCAGGAGGCAGGACCCTCTGGGCCCGCGCCTGCTCGGGGGGAACCTCCTTCCATCACATAGGGAAGCGCGCCCGGCGCCCTCCTCAGGCAGGGCTCAGGGGCTCTCCCCTGGAGGGCCATCGACCTTGCCAAGGTCGCGAGGGAGGCGCTTGGGCACCACGTGGAGGCGTGCTTCGAAGCACGTTTCCATCAAGAAGGAGTAAGGCAAGGAGGGCCAAACCCTCAGGAGTTCGTCAGCAAGGCCATTCAGGAGCTACAGGAGTCAAGGGTCATGAGAGGCAGCCGCCGCTTACCCGCTGTGGCCCCCCATCCAGGCGAGGATGGTGGGCTACGCGTCTGCATCGACATACCAGGGCTCAACCAAGCTGCGTCTCAGAAGCGCCTCTGGCCTTCGCGAGCGGGACACTGCGAGGGCCCGCCCCACAGCTACGTTCGCATGCCTTACGACCTGCCGAATGTAGATGATCCGTACCAGCGCATCATGAGGGCCATCCTGGAGGCTCAAGAGGTCAGGCGTTCCGCAGCCCCGGTGGAGATGGAGGCGGTCTGCGAGGAGCTACCAGTGCCTCCGGAGCCTCCCGATGCCCCAGGGCCTGGGGGCTCGTGAGGATCTGCCCCCGCAGCCCACCGAGTCTGCTGCATCAACACCCCTTCGTCTTCAGCATCATCAGGTGACATCTTTCTAGTTTCATTTCCAGCTGGGAGCGCCCTCAGGGCAGCATTATTCCCAGGCCGCGTGGGTCCGTCCCTGTGGCGTGTATCTCTTTTATTTCATGTTCTTAGCTCACTTTGCTGGGGGCGCCCCTCGGGCTGCATTATCCCCAAGCCGCTCGGGTCAGACCCAGTGGCATGTACCCCTCTTGCATTTATCTTAGGGCCATGTTTTCGACCCATAATGCTTGTTGTTTTGTGCCTGTTCATGGTACCTTTTTCTTCCTGGATGTCGCAAGCTTACGCGTTAAAGGGGGGGTGCCTGAGCATCGGGACTCAGGGCTCCTACCGGCTCTCCGGCCCTCACCCTCTGGTCTGCCCACAGCATCGCGCCCCGGCATACCAGTGACGGCTAAGACCATCCCGAGAGCCGGGACCTGAGGACGTAGAGTTTCGACATCTAACCCAGCTTGCACGTTAAAGGGGGGGTGCCTGAGCATCGTGACTCAGGGCTCCTACCGGCTCTCCGGCCCTCACCCTCTGGTCTGCCCACGGCATCGCGTCCCGGCATACCAGCGATGGCTGAGACCAGCCCGAGAGCCGGGACCCGAGGACGTAGAGTTTCGACATCTAACCCAGCTTGCGTGTTAAAGGGGGGTGCCTGAGCATCGCGACTCAGGGCTCCTACCGGCTCTCCGGCCCTCACCCTCTGGTCTGCCCACGGCATCGCGCCCTGGCATACCAGCGACGGCTGAGACCAGCCCGAGAGCCGGGACCCGAGGACGTAGAGCATCGGCATCTTGCCAAATTTGCAGGAACACACTCCAAGATAAGGCCCAGAGCCAGGCGCAACCCGCCTTGAGGTAGGGCCCTATGAGTCCCGCGCTGGCTCACGGGTGCCCAGATACACCTCGTCAAGCCCTACCGTGCCAGCCACGTGTCAGGGCGGGGCTATACACGCCCCGGGGGCTCCTCCCAGAGGGGAGCCCCCTCCCACGCACCAGTGGAAGCGCCATGCTCCGTGCTGGCTGACGACACTGCCGAGGAGCGGCTATGCCCGTACGCATACGGAAGCGCTATGCTCCGCGCTGGTGATAAACAACTGAGGGTGGCCCCCGGGCCTCATCAACCTCAAGGAGCCCAGAGCTCAGTGTCTAGCCTCATCGCAACGCCTCCCCTCGGGAGTGCCGCGCGAGGGGGCTGGGCACGAGGGCTACGCCTGGGTCACGCCCAGACGCACGCCACCCAGCTAGGCCCCCTGGGCCTGGTTCATCGCGTGTCCCTCCTCGAGCGGAGCCAAGGTATGAAGGCCGTTTGAGCGTCAAGGGGGACTCCTGAGCATCGCGACTCAGGAGCCTAACTGGTCACGTAGCCCCTCACTCCTTGGTCCCGTCCTGGTTTCCAGTCGGGGCTAACGGCGGTTGAGGTATGCGCGGGGCCGGGCTCTGCAGACGTAGAACAGTAGATCCACCCCCACATCTCACCTCCCTACTTGCTGTTCGAGCGCCAAGGGGGACTCCTGAGCATCACGACTCAGGAGCCTAACTTGTCACGTAGCCCCTCACTCCTTGGTCCCGTCCTGGTTTCCGGTCGGGGCTAACGGCGGCTGAGGTATGCGCGGGGCCGGGCTCTGCCGGCGTAGGACACAAGCAAGTAGGAAGGAAATAGCGCAAATTTCAAGGAATTCAAAAGCAAATATTACAGTCCATACTGTTATCACAGCACCAAATGCAAGTTTTAACGCCTCCCCGAGGCCTGATACATGTGCAGAAACTAAAAGCAGGGCGGGAGCCACAACGGAGTCACTTGCCGGCCGTGGAGTTGCGCGGAGCGGGTTCGCCTTATGGAGCTGCCGGGCTAGAAGCGCTCTGCTTCGGCCTGGTGCTGAAGGCCCGGAACTTCCCCAGCAGAGCCTCCGCACAACCCTTCACGACCTCAGCAGCGGCAGCGGCATGCTCGCCACTCGCTGGCTCCAGCAGGGTCGCGAAGATAGATGTGGTGAAGACCCGCGTCAGCGCCGCTGCCATCTGGCGCACCCGGGCAAGGCTCGCGTCTGACACGTTCGGCGAATCCAAGGCGGACGAATACCAAGCTCCGTTCGGGGCCTGGCGAGGCGCCATGTCTGGCTAGGGCGCGCGGGTGGAGTAGATCTGGAGATTTCGAAGGAAGGAAGGAGAGGCGCAAGAAAGGGGATCTGAGAAGCAACTGGAGAGAGCAAAGGAGGCAGAGGGCAGATGCCGCTCCTTATCAACTTGCCCGGTTGTGGAGGCGCCCACGTCCAATCAACCGCCATGCGGCGCCAAGGCCGCAGGCTGTTAGGGCCTGCGACGCTTCGCACTTGCCCTTTCGCCTCTCTGCTCGGCTAAGTCCGGGCGCGCCTTGGGCCCGGGGGCTACTGTCGGCGTTCTGGGAACGGGGGTCCCCAGACTTTCCTGCCTACGGCCTGCGGTGTGGCTCAAAGGTGGCCCAGCACGGCCCATCTTCATCAACACAAGCTCAAGACCCTCGCGAGGGGCTAAGCCTCACGGGGCGGATGACAAGGAGCTTCCTCAGGCACAGCCTCGTCAGGCTAGCTTACGAGGAGGCGGAGAGTTCAAGGTGGGGTACCTTGCGAGGTGCCCATGACGCAAGCCATGACGACCGAGGGCGCCGGCCGGGCGCCAGCCCGTGTAGTGTCCTTCTTTCCTCTTTGGTGCAAGGGGAGCAAGCGCAGGCGAGAGCATCAAGCAAAGGCATCCATTTCGGTGCAACAAGACCAAGACCAGTCCAATGGCAGGATGGAGGTCACCGTGGAGCCCAAGTCGGCGTCACCACCAGAGCCTTTGACAGGCGAGGACCAACTTTAGTCAGGATAAGTGTACTAGATGTTCCCCTTCAAATTGGCCAATTGTTGTCGCCCTTCCCACTCAATATTTGGGAAGAGGCCCAGGGCCTTTGCCTATAAATAGGACTAGCCACCCACAAGGTATAGAGATCTAGAGAGATCAAGAGAGGAATCTGGGGATAAGATAGGCATGTAGAATCAACCCCTCCAAAGGGACAACACCACCACAAGAACAGACCCTCGCGAGGCTGTTCTTCCTTGTATTGTTCATCATCAGCCCAAGAGGCAATCCACCACGCCACACACTGGAGTAGGGTATTACACCACAATGGTGGCCTGAACCAGTATAAACCCTGTGTCTCTTATGTTGTTCTTCTCGTAGTTTAGATCCTAGCGATTCGGCGAGGAACAGGTAGGTAGAAGGCGAAACCTCCGCGCGCACCCCAGTGTTCGAACCTCAAGGATCTGCCTGAACCCTAAATCCGACAGAATATGATCCTGGAGACTTGGAGTTCATGTCAGAAGATCCTCGAGGAAGCCAGGAGATAGTGGGGCGCCCCCCCTATTGGGCATGCCCCCCTGTCTCGTGGGCCCCTCGAGCACCTCCCGACCGACTTCTTTCGCCTATATAGTCCCACGTACCCTAAAAACATCCAAGGAGAATATAGATCGGGAGTTCCGCTGCCGCAAGCCTCTGTAGCCACCAAAAACCTCTCGAGAGCCCGTTCCGGCACCCTGCCGGAGGGGGAATCCCTCACCGGTGGCCATCTTCATCATCCTGACGCTCTCCATGACGAGGAGGGAGTAGTTCACCCTCGGGGCTAAGGGTATGTACCAGTAGCTATGTGTTTGATCTCTCTCTCTCTCTCTCTCGTGTTCTCTCTATGGCATGATCTTGATGTATCGCGAGCTTTGCTATTATAGTTGGATCTTATGATGTTTCTCCCCCTCTACTCTCTTGTGATGAATTGAGTTTCCCTCTTGAAGTTATCTTATCGGATTGAGTATTTGATTTGAGAACACTTGATGTATGTCTTGTTGTGTTTATCTGTGGTGACAATGGGATATCACGTGCCACTTGATGTATGTTTGGGTGACCAACTTGTGAGTTCCGCCCATGAACATATGCATAGGGGTTGGCACACGTTTTCTTGACTCTCCGGTAGAAACTTTGGGGCACTCTTTGAAGTACTTTGTGTTGGTTGGATGAATCTGAGATTGTGTGATGCATATCATATAATCATGCCCACGGATACTTGAGGTGACAATGGAGTATCTAGGTGACATTAGGGTTTTGGTTGATTTGTGTCTTAAGGTGTTATTCTAGTACGAACTCTTGAATAGATTGATCCAAAAGAATAACTTTGAGGTGGTTTCGTACCCTACCATAATCTCTTCGTTTGTTCTCCGCTATTAGTGGCTTTGGAGTGACTCTTTGTTGCATGTTGAGGGATTGTTATATGATCTATCTATGTTATTATTGTTGAGAGAACTTGCACTAGTGAAAGTATGAACCCTAGGCCTTGTTTCCTATCATTGCAATACCGTTTACGCTCACTTATATTATTAGTTACCTTGCTGTTTTTATATTTTCAGATTACAAATACATATATCTACCATCCATATTGCACTTGTATCACCATCTCTTCGGCGAACTAGTGCACCTATACAATTTACCATTGTATTGGATGTGTTGGGGACACAAGAGACTCTTTGTTATTTGGTTGTAGGGTTGTTTGAGAGAGACCATCTTCATCCTACGCCTCCTAGGGATTGATAAACCTTAGGTCATCCACTTGAGGGAAATTTGCTACTGTCCTACAAACCTGTGCACTTGCAAGCCCCACAACGTCTACAAGAAGAAGGTTGTGTAGTAGACATCAAGCTCTTTTCTGGTGCAGTTGCCGGGGAGGTGAGTGCTTGAAGGTATATCTTTAGATCTTGCAATCAAATCTTTTTGTTTCTTGTTTTATCACTAGTTTAGTTTATAAAAGAAAACTACCAAAAATGGAGTTAAGCTTGTCTCATATGCTTCACCTTTTTAATATCTTTCGTGAGTATGATGGAAAGGAAAATTGTGCTCAAGTGCTAGAAGAAGAATGCATTAAAATGCTTGGTACTAAATCTTTGAATGATGAGCATGATTGCAATGTTGTTAGTATGAACTCTTTGAATATCCATAGTACTAATGATGCTGGTTATGATGAAAATATCTCTTATGAGCATGTCAACTTTTGTGGAGTGCATGTTTGCATGAACACACCAAATAAGAAGATATATATTGCAAGAGGCATAACTATTTAGAAACTAAAAGGTTGCAAGAAAGTCTTGATGTTTGTGCTGAAAAATTCAATATTTTTCGTGCCCCTTGTGAACTTTGCAATGAACGTGGTCATTTAAATCTCCAATGCAAATTGTTTCATGATCGAATCATGTCCAAAAATTGTGCTAACTTGATTACCCTTGGGCATCATAAGGAGCTTAGTCTTCTTTTGGGGTATGAAGAAATGAAACTTATAACTGAGGGTATTCCAAAATTTAATCTTGATAGATTTCTTGATTTTGATCTAGAGAAGATTTATATGTTTTGTGCGGTGAATTGCATTGAAAATCCTTATATTGCCAATTACATAATGAAAAGAAAGCAAATAGAAGATGATGAGAATACTAATGAAAGGGAAGAGACTTCCCAATATCCTCCTATTATTTCTTATGATGAATCAGGTAACGAGGAGGAGATTTCTATTCAACCAATCTCATCTATAAAGAGCTCAAAGAAGAAGGTTGAACCCTCACATAATGTGAAAAAGAAAAGGAAAAGAAGGGGCAACAAAGGTAAAAAGGTATCCCTCCCAAATGATGTTGCTCCTACTACTCATTGTGATGACGATAATTGCTATACTATTGGTGCTATCCATACTATTAATGATGAGAGTGATTATGCTTATGATATGAAAAGGCCCAAGCTTGGGGAAGCTATGTTTGATGAGGATGAAATATTTGAGAGAATATTTGCTGAAATTAATGTTTGTCCCAAGCTTGGGGATGCTATGTTTAATGAAGATGATATTTTTAGCATCCCAAGTTTTGATATGCAAAGTTGTTATAATGATAGCATGCCTCTTACCTATGATGATTATGTTGATGAAAGTGGGTTTGGAAGAGTGTCAACTTTAGGAATTAGTGATCCCACTATTTTGGAGGATGTTGAATCTTATTGCGATGAATATGAAAGTGGATTTGGAAGAGTGTCAACTTTATTTAGTGACTCCACTATCTTGGGAGAGGTTTCAATCGATTATGATGAGAACGAAGTTGCTACTTATGATGATTATTGTGATGAAACTTATGCTATAAGAAGTAGTTATGATTATATTTATAAAACTTGTCATGATTATTATTACCCTTTTTCTGAACATTACTCTTTTAATGTGGAAACAATTTTTAGTGTTCAAGTCTTTTATGATACTTCCACTATTTCGAATGAGAAGAATTTTGCTTATGTGGAGAGTAGTAAATTTTCTATGCTAGTAGATCATGAAAAGATTGCTTTAGGTGCTGGTTATATTGTTGAACTCATTCATGATGCTACTGAAAATTATTATGAGAGAGGAACATATGCTTGTAGGAAGTGCAATAATGTCAAGTTTCCTCTCTATGTGCTTCAAATCTTGAAGCTATGCTTGATTTACCTTCCTATGCTAGTTGATTATTGTTCCCATAAGTTGTTTGCTCAAAAAATGTGCTAGTCATATGCTTCATGATGCTCCCGTTATGTTTCAATTATTATCTTTTATGTGAGCATCATTGCCATCATCATGCCTAGCTAAAAAGGCATTAAAGAAAAGCGCTTGTTGGGAGACAACCCAATACTTATCCTTACTGTTTTTGTGTGTCCACATGATTATGCTACTGTATTAATCATTTATTATAGCTTTTGTTTCAATAAAGTGCCAAGTAAAACCTTTAGGATAGCTTACGGTGATAGTTGTGTTGATCCTGCTGAGAATCAGAAACTTTTGCACCCAGTAAATTAGTTTTGTTAATTCACAGAAACTTGATTCTGATCTGATTAGTTTTTATCTGGATTGGTACACAAATGTATTAGGACTTCCTAATTTGGTAGGATTTTTGGAGTTCCAGAAGTATACGTTTGATACAGATTACTACAGGCTGTTCTGTTTTTGACAGATTCTGTTTGTCGTGTGTTGTTTGCTTATTTTGATCAATCTATGAGTAGTATTGGAGGGTATGAACCATAGATAAGTTGTAGTGCAGTAGATATTACACCAATATGAAATTAGAATGAGTTAATTACAGTACCTAAGTGGTGGTTTTATTTTCTTATAGTAACAAAGCTTACGAGTTTCCTGTTGAGTTTTGTGTTGTGGAGTTTTTAAGTTTTGGGTAAAGATTCGATGAACTATGGAATAAGGAGTGGCAAGAGCCTAAGCTTGGGGATTCCCAAGGCACCCCAAGGTAATATTCAAGGACAACCAAGAGCCTAAGCTTGGGTATGCCCCGGAAGGCATCCCCTCTTTCGTCTTCGTCCATCGGTAACCTTACTTGGAGCTATATTTTTTTCACCATATGATATGTGTTTTGCTTGGAGCTTCATTTTCTTTTGTTAGTATTAGCTTGCTGTTATTTATAATAACGTTTTGCATCTTTAGTTTCAATAAAAATGTCAAGGATAGCCTTTACCATGCTTATTTTGCTAGTATACATGTTGCTATTTGAAAACAGGAAGTTTACCGCTGTTGCAAAAATTCCCTAGAAAAGTCAGAGAATTGTATAATGTTGAAACCTTTTGCATAATGATCTCTGATAAATTTACTATAGTGGGAATTTTCTCTCATAATTTTTGGAGTTAGGGAAGTATTGATACTACTAACCTATCTCACGAGTTCTTGTTGAGTTTGGTGTGGATGAAGCTTATGATGAAAAGAGAAACCATGATATGAGAGGAATTCAGGAGACACAAAAGTTCAAGCTTGGGGATGCCCAAGGCACCCCAAGATAATATTTCAAGAAGTCTCAAGCATCTAAGCTTGGGGATTCCCCGGTAGGCATCCAACCATTCTTCTTCAACAACTATCGGTTAGTATCGGCTGAGCCTAAAGTTTTTGCTTCTTCACATGAGTTGTGCTATCCTTGCAATGTCATTTTGTTTTGTTTTGCTTGCTGTTTGAATATAATACCAAGATCTGAAATTCCTTAATGTTAGAGAGTCTTCACATAGTTGCACAATTATTCAACTACTCATTGATCTTTACTTATATCTTCCAGAGTAGTTTGTCATTTGCTCTAGTGCATCACTTATATCTTTTAGAGCACGGCGGTGGTTATATTTTGTAGAAATTGCTAGTATCTCATGCGTCACTTATATTATTTTAAGAGCCTTTCATAACAGCATGGTATTTGCTATGGTTACAAAGTTGGTCCTAGAATGATGAGCATCCAAGTTGGGTATAATAAAAACTATCATAGAAAGGAATCGGATGCTATGATCAATTTGATGCTTGATAATTGTTTTGAGATATGGAGGTAGTGATATTAAAGTCATGCTAGTTGGGTGATTATGAATTTAAAGAATTCCTGTGTTGAAGTTAGCAAGTCCCGTAGCATGCACGTATGGTTAAAGTTGTGTAACAAATTTGAAACATGAAGTGTACCTAGCTTGTGCATCCTTATGAGTGGCGGTCGGGGACGAGCGATGGTCTTTTCCTACCAATCTATCCCCCTAGGAGCATGCGCGTAGTACTTGATTTTTGATGAATTCTAAATTTTTGCAATAAGTATATGAGTTCTTTTGACTAATGTTGAGTCCATGGATTATACACACTTTTACCTTTCCACCATTCCTAGCCTCTTCGGTACCGTGCATTGCCCTTTCTCACCTTGAGGGTTGGTGCAAACTTCGCTGGTGCATCCAAACCCCGTGATACGATACGCTCTATCACACATAAACCTCCTTATATCTTCCTCAAAACAGCCACCATACCTAGCTATTATGGCATTTCCATAGCCATTCCGGGATATATTGCCATGCAACTTTCCACCGTTCCGTTCATCATCATCAGGACATAAATTACTTTTGTCATATTGCCATTGCATGATCATGTAGTTGACATCATATTTGTGGCAAAACCACCATGCATATTTTTCATACATGTCACTCTTGATTCATGGCACCATCCCGGTACACCGCCAGAGGCATTCATATAGTCATATCTTGTTCTAGTTTCGAGTTGTAATTCATATGTTGTAATCAATAGAAGTGTGTTGACCATCCTTATTAGAACATTGCGCAAAGAAAAAAAAGAAAGGCCAAAAGAAAAAAAAAAAGAAAGGCCCAAAAAAAGAAAAAAAAGAAAAAAAAAGGAAAAATAAAATAAATAAAAGGGAAATGTTACTATCTTTTTTCCACACTTGTGCTTCAAAGTAGCACTTTGTTCTTTATGTAGTGAGTCTCATATATTGTGCTTCCAAGTAGCACCATGTTTTTCATATAGTGAGTCTCATAGGTTGTCTTTTTCATACTAGTGGGAATTTTTCATTATAGAACTTGGCTTGTATATTCCTACAATGGGCTTCCTCAAATGCCCTAGGTCTTCGTGAGCAAGCAAGTTGGATGCACACCCACTAGTTTTATTTTGTTGAGCATTCATTTATAGCTCTAGTGCATCTGTTGCATGGCAATCCCTACTCCTCATGTTGACATCAATTGATGGGAATCTCCATAGCCCGTTGATTATCCTCGTCAAATATGAGACTTTCTCCTTTTTGTCTTCTCCGCACAATCCCCATCATCATATTCTATTCCACCCATAGTGCTATATCCATGGCTCACGCTCATGTATTGCGTGAAGGTTGAAAAAGTTTGAAATTATTTAAGTATGAAACAATTGCTTGGCTTGTCATCGGGGGTATAGAAGTTGGGAACATCTTTGTGTGACGAAAATGAAGCATAGCCTAACTATATGATTTTGTAGGGATGAACTTTCTTTTGCCATGTTATTTTGAGAAGACATGATTACTTTGATTAGTATGCTTGAAGTGTTACTATTTCTTTTATCAATATGAACTTTTATTTTGAATCATTTGGATCTGAACATTCATGCCACAATAAAGAAAATTACATTGAGAATTATGCTAGGTAGCATTCCACATCAAAAATTCTGTTTTTATCATTTACCTACTCGACGACGAGCATGAATTAAGCTTGGGGATGCTTGATACGTCTCCAACGTATCTATAATTTTTGATTGTTCCATGCTATTATATTACCCCTTTTGGATTTTTATGGGCTTTATTTTACACATTTATATCATTTTTGGGACTAACCTATTAACTGGGGGCCCAGCCCATATTGTTGTTTTATTGCCTGTTTCAGTATTTCGAAGAAAAGGAATATCAAACGGAGTCCAAACAGAATGAAACCTTCGACAACATGATTTTTGGGAAGAATATGATCCTGGAGACTTGGAGTTCATGTCAGAAGATCCTCAAGGAGGCCAGGAGATAGGGGCGCCCCCACACCCCCCTACTTGGCACACCCCCTGTCTCGTGGGCCCCTCGAGCACCTCCCGACCGACTTCTTTCACCTATATAGTCCCACGTACCCTAAAAACATCCATGGAGAAGATAGATCGAGAGTTCCGCCGCCGCAAGCCTCTGTAGCCACCAAAAACCTCTCGGGAGCCTGTTCCGGCACCCTGCCGGAGGGGGAATCCCTCACCGGTGGCCATCTTCATCATCCAGGCGCTCTCCATGATGAGGAGGGAGTAGTTCACCCTCGGGGCTGAGGGTATGTACCAGTAGCTATGTGTTTTATCTCTCTCTCTCTCTCTCTCTCGTGTTCTCTCTATGGCACGATCTTGATGTATCGCGAGCTTTGCTAATATAGTTGGATCTTATGATGTTTCTCCCCCTCTACTCTCTTGTGATGAATTGAGTTTCCCTCTTGAAGTTATCTTATCAGATTGAGTCTTTGATTTGAGAACACTTGATGTATGTCTTGCCGTGTTTGTTTGTGGTGACAATGGGATATCACGTGCCACTTGATGTATGTTTTGGTGACCAACTTGCGGGTTCCGCCCATGAACCTATGCATAGGGATTGGCACACGTTTTCTTGACTCTCCGGTAGAAACTTTGGGGCACTCTTTGAAGTACTTTGTGTTGGTTGGATGAATCTGAGATTGTGTGATGCATATTGTATAATCATGCCCATGGATACTTGAGGTGACAATGGAGTATCTAGGTGACATTAGGGGTTTGGTTGATTTGTATCTTAAGGTGTTATTCTAGTACGAACTCTTGAATAGATTGATCCAAACGAATAACTTTGAGGTGGTTTCGTACCCTACCATAATCTCTGTGTTTGTTCTCCACTATTAGTGGCTTTGGAGTGACTCTTTGTTGCATGTTGAGGGATTGTTATATGACCTATCTATGTTATTATTGTTGAGAGAACTTGCACTAGTGAAAGTATGAACCCTAGGCCTTGTTTCCTATCATTGCAATACCGTTTACGCTCACTTTTATTATTAGTTACCTTACTGTTTTTATATTTTCAGATTACAAATACCTATATCTACCATCCATATTGCACTTGTATCACCATCTCTTCGCCGAACTAGTGCACCTATACAATTTACCATTGTATTGGGTGTGTTGGAGACATAAGAGACTCTTTGTTATTTGGTTGCAGGGTTGTTTAAGAGAGACCATCTTCATCCTACGCCTCCTACGGATTGATAAACCTTAGGTCATCCACTTGAGGGAAATTTGCTACTATCCTACAAACCTGTGCACTTGCAGGCCCAACAACGTCTACAAGAAGAAGGTTGTGTAGTACACATCAGTACCCAAGCCGCGGTGCCTCGATGACGGATACTTGATAGCCTGTCGGGTGTGCTTGCTGCTAGGAAAACCACCTTACCGCTCTCAACACGGCCGCTCGAACTGTCGAGCTTGACTCGAGTCAGAATCGAGAGCGTTGCCAATTGCGGAAGGCTACTGAGGGAGTCCTGGATTAAGGGGTGTTCGGATGGCCGGACTGTGACCTTTGGCCGGACTCCCGGACTATGAAGATACAAGATTGAAGACTTCGTCCCATGTCCGGATAGGACTTTCCTTGGCATGGAAGGCAAGCTTGGCGATACGATATGTAGATCTCCTCCCCTTGTAACCGACTCTGTGTAACCCTAGCCCTCTCCGGTGTCTATATAAACCGGAGAGTTTTAGTCCGTAGGACGAACAACAATCATACCATAGGCTAGCTTCAAGGGTTTAACCTCTCTGATCTCGTGGTAGATCAACTCTTGTACTACCCATATAATCAATGCTAATCAAGCAGGAGTAGGGTTTTACCTCCATCGAGAGGGCCCGAACCTGGGTAAAAACATCGTGTCCATTGTCTTCTGTTACCATCCGCCTAGACGCACAGTTCGGGACACCCTACCCGAGATCCGCCGGTTTTGACACCGACATTGGTGCTTTCATTGAGAGTTCCTCTGTGTCGTCACCTTTAGGCCCGATGGCTTCTTTGATCATCAACCACAACGCGGTCCAGGGTGAGACTTTTCTCCCCAGACAGATCTTCCTATTCGGCGGCTTTGCACTGCGGGCCAATTCGCTTGGCCATCTGGGGCGGATCGAAAGCTACGCCCCTGGCCATCAGGTCAGATTTGGAACTTTAAACTACACAGCTGACATCCGCCGAGACTTGATCTTTGATGGATTCAAGTCGCAGCCGAGCACGCCGCGCTGTCACGATGGGCATGATCTAGCCCTGCCGCCGGACAGTGCCCAGAGCGCCGCTCAGGTGTCTGCTCTGACCCTCAGCTCGGAGCCGACTGCGCCGGTCGAGGACGGGTGGCTAGACGCCGCCTCAAGGGCTGCAATCTCTACGGCCATCGAGCCGAACACCAATCTTGTCCCTCACGGAGCTCGTGACTCCAAGGTGCCGGACTCCTTTCCGGACTCCGAATCTTCCGCACCCCTTCCGATCGAACCCAATTGGGCTCCAATCATGGAGTTCACCGCCACGGACATCTTTCAGCACTCGCCCTTTGGCGACATCCTGAATTCACTAAAGTCTCTCTCTTTATCAGGAGAGCCCTGGCCGGACTATGGTCAGCAAGGTTGGGATGCGGACGACGAAGAAATTCGAAACCTACCCACCACCCACATCACAGCCACTGTCGATGATTCAACCGACATGCTCGACTTCGACTCCGAAGACATCGACGGTATGGACGCTGATGAAAAAGCCAGCGCCTATAGGGCACTGGACAACCACCTCATCTCACGATGTATACATGGTGGACACACCTAAAAGAAACAATGACGAGGATCAAAGGGGCGCAACGAGGGATCATTCCCTCGAAAAGCAATCAAAGCGGCGGCGGAAACGCCGCGCCAAACCCCACCTCGACAGAGATCCAGCCATAGAGCAGGATGAACCGGCGGACCACGAACATACCATCGAGCAACCCTCCGAATAGGGCAACTTGGAGAAACAAACCAAACATCCCGTCCCCAGCGAAGATAATAGTCCGGACAACCTCACGCCGGACAAGTTGCCGGAGAAGAAGAACCTCCACCAAAGGCTCGTCGCCACTGCACGTAGCCTGAAAAAGCAGAAGCGGAAAGTCAAAACAGCGGAAGATGCACTCAGAATTAGATGGGACAGAGTACTCAACACCACACACAAGTACGGCGATAGTCACCACACAAAGAGTTATCCGGCGTGAAAATTACTACCGGAATTTGATGAGGAGGCCTTAGAGCCCCCACGGTCAAAAAACAAGGAAGCCACCAGGTCGGATAGACGACCCCATGACCGACATTGAGCGGCAAAGGGCGCCGCACTCAATCCGGCGCGCGATCCGCACAAGGATTCGCATCAAAAAGACAGCCCAATTAGATCTATCTACGGGCCAAGAAAGCAAGCTCTAGTGAGCAATGCAACACAAAAAATACTCGAACATCACGACACACCCAAATACAGGGGCGCCGCACATCCCCTATGTTTCACCAATGAGCTGCTGGACCATGAATTTCCAGCGGGATTCAAGCCTGTAAGCATAGAGGCATACGACGGAACAACAGACCCTGGAGTCTGGATTGAGGATTATATCCTCCACATACACATGGCTAGAGGAGATGACCTCCACGCCATAAAATACCTACCCCTCAAGCTCAAAGGGCCAGCCCGGCACTGGCTTAAAAGCCTTCCCGAAAACACCATAGAAAGTTGAGAAGAGCTCGAGGACGCTTTTCGAGCAAATTTTCAAAGGACCTATGTCCGACCTCCGGATGCAGACGATCTAAGTCATATAACTCAACAACCCAGAGAGTCAGCCTAGAAACTCTGGAACAGATTTCTTACTAAAAAGAATCAGATAGTCGACTGTCCGGACGCCGAAGCCTTAGCAGCTTTCAAACATAGCGTTCGAGATGAATGGCTCGCCAGACACCTCGACCAAGAAAAGCCAAGAACAATGGCCGCACTGACAAGCCTCATGACCCGCTTTTGCGCAGGAGAGGATATCTGGTTGGCAAGAAGCAGCACCAGCGACCCAAGTACATCCGAAGTCAGAGATGGAAATGGGAAACCGCGCCGTAGCAAGGAACGACACCGGTTCAAGGATAACAGCCCGAAGAGCACGACAGTCAACACCGGATTCAAGAGCTCTCGGCAAAACCAGAAAAAGCCGCCCCCCCAAACATAATAGGGACGAGCTATCTAACCTAAACAAAATCTTGGACAAAATATGTCAAATCCACAGTACTCCCGGGAGGCCTACAAATCACACCCACAGAGATTGTTGGGTCTTCAAGCATTCCGGCAAACTCAACGCCGAAAACAAGGGGCTCGACATACCAAGCGAGGATGACGACGAACCCCACAAGCAGAACACCGGAGAACAAAAGAAGTTCCCATAAGAAGTCAAAACAGTAAATTCACTTCATGTGACAAAAGGGGAAAACAGAGTGGCGCCCATGGAGATATGCGCCATACGGCCTGTCCCAGAGGAGTCCCGCCACTGGTTGTTACAACCAATCACCTTCGATCATCAGGATTACTCTAGAGGTATCTGGAACGCAGGCTGGACTGCCCTGGTCTTAGATCCGATAATTGACGGACTCCACTTCACACAAGTCCTAATGGATGGCGGCAGTGACCTAAACCTGCTATATCAGGACACAATACGCAAAATGGGGTTAAACCCAGATTTTTTTGCCATGGCAACACTTCCTTTCAAGGGGTCACGCCAGGCCCAGATACCCATTGTATGGGTTCCCTCTCGTTAGAAGTTATGTTCGGCTCCCCCGACAACTTCCGAAGTGAAAAGCTAACCTTCCATATCGCCCCATTCATAAGTCGCTATCAAGCACTACTGGGACGCGAAGCTTTCGCCCGCTTTAACGCAATACCGCATTATGCATCCCTCACACTCAAAATGCCCGGTCCACGAGGCATCATCTCATTAAAAGGAAGTATCAAGCGTTCCTCGAGCGCGGACGATGGTGCGGCTGCCTCGACAGCCGTACACTAATCCAGCTTTACTAGTTTGAGCACCTAAACAGGTCATTAAAGACCCCGGACATGGCTCGACAAGTCCGGTATAAACATACACAGGCTTAACAGCCGCATAACCTTGTACAGGGGGCTCCGCACGTTTACACCAGGAGACAATAAAGCTCACTTCTACCCATTTTTCTGTATTATACCTTGTTTATTTTAACATATATTGCTCGCATGATTGTCTTCCACTAAGTTCCTCTCTTTTGCAGATGAACACCGTGCTACACCCGTCCAGGATACGGCACAATGGAGACATAGGCGCAGACGTGCAGTAGGGACCCGTTTCAAGGATTCTTTTTAGATTAAGACCCTGCGTAAACCTTTCTCACTGTCTCTTGTTGATTACATCCCCCGGTTTGTTGCTATAACCGAGGAGGAGGCTGGCGTCTTGGCATGTGGCCACGCCAGAATTTTGCACGTACCTGGACACCAGGGGCTTCTTACCAAGGGCTTTGTTCGGCCCGCTTGCATAAAGACTGGATACCTTAGGGAGTGTTCGGCGTCGCGAGTTTGGCCTTATATGCATCAGCTCTGAATCATGTCTTTGGTAAAATGTTGGGTTTGCCCGGCTCCTGTGTTTTGCTCCCTTATGTTCTGCTCTATCGGCTAAGGCGGCACCGGGAGAACTACTGCGATTGTGCCCCGGTTCGGCCAGGCGAGCACCTCAGTAGAGAAAGCCGAAAACTGACTGTCAAGATATAGCGAGAGACTGGTCAACCACTCGATGACTTGCCGGAATCTTAAGGATTCCTCCGCATCAACGAAGGGCCGTTTCCTGGTCACGCACACACGCGCCCCGAATTCGGGCGAGCGTAGTGCCCCTAGGGGCTATTCAGTAGCCCCACTGTCAAACTCCTATGGCTAAGTGAAAGTGATAAAGCATTATAGTCCGGTTGCCTAGTTCGATGTGCTACCACCTCCTTTATAGGACCAAGACGTTGGATCAAGTGTGAAAATGCGCCTTCTGCGAACACCCCCGCATTATATGCGTGGGGGTTGAAGCCAACGACTGCCATCTTTCAGGTTATATACACATATACATTAACGACCGCACATGAGGCATTCTAATTCTTGAAAGCACAAGTATAAAAAGCTTTTATATTCCATCAGAACACTGTTTTACAAAAGCACATGTTATTCGAACACAACATCCTTCAAGCACTGCGTCTCTATTAAACGAGCTCCCTGCAGAACTTCCTCAAAGTAGTGCTTGGCAGGTACTCGGCTTTCGTCCGAATCCTGGGATGCAACAACACTGGCCTGCATATCCGCCCAGTATGTTTTGACACAGGCAAGAGCCATCTGTGCACCATCTATGTACGCTAACCTCTTCATTGCATCAATATGCGGCACCGTACCAAGGAACTGCTACACCAAGCTAAAATAACTCTTCGGCTCTGGCCCTTCCGGCCACAAATGACTCACGACATATCTCATAGCGAGTCCGGATAACCTGTTCAGCTCCGCCCAAGCGGCCAAACGGTCGGATACCAAAAGTGGGCGCTCTGGATTGTGGAACTGTGACCAAAAAAGTTCTTCCAATTCATGGTCACCTAGACCCCGAAAGTGTTCGGTCGCGTCCGCGGCACTCGCCGCCAAATCCAGATAAGTGTTCGCCGCACTCCACTTCCAGTCTAACGGAGCATACTTAGGATCCCCGAACTTCATCCGCAGCATATAGGGCTTTCCAGCCGCGGTATCTCCGGCCTGACGTAGCTCCTCCTTCATAGCTCTCATTGCAGAGCGAGTGTCCTTGGCCTTGGCAGTGACCTTTTCTAGGTCCTTCTGTGCCACCCTATCTTCTTTTTCAAGAAGCTTACAACGGTCGGCAGCATCCTTCAATTTTACAGCCATCTCGGCCATTTCTTTCTTGCTCTGGTAGTGAGCAGCCTGTTCGGCTTTTAGCTCTTCAACCGCTTTAACGGCAGCCGCATCGCTTTTCCTCGCTTGCTCCTTGGCTCGGGCAAGTTCCGCCCGAAGGTTCTCCACGGCAGCGACACCATCTGCATTAAGCACATATGTTGTAAGGTACGAGCATCAAGCTCCTCTTACCAGATGTCTTTGGAGACATTACATACCTTATGCCTCGTCTAGCCGCTCATTTACAAGCGCGATGTCGGCATCTGCCACGTCAAGTTGCCGCTTTAGCTCAGCAAATTTATTAGTCCGGCTAACCACCGAACACCTCGCCACCTACATAGGAAAGGCGACATATTATACCTGAGAATATGATCCTCTATGCGTCGTCATTTTTTGACAACACACAGAGTCTCACGGGCTACTATCTATATAGGGCGCATTTTATATATGCGGCTCTGTCAAAAGCTACATCTTTTCGCGTACCTCGAAACCTGTCAGTAAACTCCTGGCGGCCTCGTACAATCCGCTTTCGGCGGATGAAATCCCTCCAATCACCGTGTTCATCAACACACGGTGTTCTTCTGAGATACATGCTCGCCCGAGCAGATCCTTCAGCCCCTCCGACCGTGCACCAAAAGGTGCCGGACTAGTCCGACGACCTTTTTCAAAGTCCGGATTTGGAGAAACCCTCCGAGACGACACCTCGGGGTCGCCCGCCTCGCAAAACGGTACAGCTGGGGGAGGCATTTCGCTCTCCATCATCTCCGGATGAAGATCCCCTGAAGATGAGCTCTGCTGAGAAGGGTTGAGATCCGAACTGCAAGGTAAAATTTTGGTTATCTTCCTCAGAAATAAAATAGGGATATCACTCATTTTTAAACCCCTCTCTTTACTTACGGCTCGGTGAAGAGCTGATCCCCTTGGGGGCGCAATGCGGCCGGGGCACTTTCCGGCGCCGGACCCTCTGACGAAGATTTCTTCCCCCGCTTTGAGGCCATTGCCTCCGGGTCTTCAGAGGCGTTCCTCTTCTTTCCCTGGATATAGGAGTTCTCGATTCCTCCCTTCCTGACAGCCTCCTTCGCGGAGGTGGTAGCTCCTTTGTTCCCCTCTTCGCCTTCTTCAAAAGGCGCAATCTCCCCGCATCCTGGTCAACACGGGATCCGGCGTGGTCTCAGGGAGGGGGGCCGGACACCTGATAAGCTTTGCTTTCGCTATCCACTCCTGTTTAAAGGATAGCTCTTTTAAGGGCGGCTTTATGATAAATGTACGAATGGCGTGTCCGGGTACGGGGCTACTTACTTGAGTATCCGGACGATTGCAGCTCAGACCTGCGTCCTCGGACAAGTTCGGACACCTTGCTTGTGATCCGAAGAAAAATTTATACATTTCCACGGGCGTCGTGCCCATAAAGTGTTGGAGAGCTCGTGGCCCCTCCGGATTAAATTCCCACAGGCGGAGGGGGCGACGTTTGCAGGGCAGTATGCGGCGAATTAGCATAACCTGCGCCACTATGGCCAAATTGATATCTCTCTCTCTCTAGGAGATCTCGAACGCGTCCCTACAGCAAGAGCACGTCCTGGGACGGCCCCCAGTTAAGCCCTTTATTGACCCATGATGCTAGCCATGGTGGGGGACCCGAGCAAAAAGCAGGTGGCGCCACCCACGTGGGGCCCCTGGGAGCTGTGATGTAAAACCACTCTCGTTGCCATAAGTCGAGCTCTTCTTGAAAAGAGCCCTCGGGCCATGGAGCGTCAGCAATCTTGCTTATAATAGCACCTCCGCACTCACCGTGCTGCCCCTCGATCATCTTCGGTTCTATCTTGAAGGTTTTAAGCCACAGCCCGAAGTGAGGAGTAATATGGAGGAAGGCCTCGCACATGACAATGAAGGATGAGATTTGGAGGATGGACTCCGGAGCTAAGTCGTGAAATTCCAGCCCGTAATAAAACATGAGCCCCCTCACGAAGGGATCAATCGGGAAGCCTAGCCCCCGAAGGAAGTGAGATGTGAACACCACACTCTCACCAGGCTGGGGAGTGGGAATAGCCTGCCCTTGAGCAGGCAGCCTATGCGAGATTTCGCCGGTTAGGTACCTGGCATCTCTCAGCTTTCGCACGTCTTCTTCCGTAACAGAGGAAGGCATCCACCGGCCTTGGAGGTCGGAGACGGACATCATCGAAGGTCCGAAGTGCCTGAATCTGGAGCTTTGGGTGTTGGAACTCGAGGCGAGAGGCGGATTTGATTGGATTAAAAGAAGGGAGTCAAGCCTTGGTCTTTTTATAAAGAGGTTGAATACCAAGAGCCCTCCTGTTGACCGTTTGGGACTCACTTTCAATTAAGAAGTCATACCAATGGCATGGTTGGGTTACCCACGCTTGTATTAACGAGGATCCCTGAATAAGGGGACACGATCTCTACTTTGACAAGACGTGCCAAGGAAACCGCCTCGCTAAACGAGCTGAGGTGGGACAGTAATACGAATAAAGGCTTGGCCGTGGCATGATGTCACACTATGGAATACGTCAGCATATTAGATTTGTGTAAATATTATTCTCTCTACGGTGGTATGTGGAAATTATCTTGCAGAGCCGGACACTATCCTTGTGTTCAACATCTTCTATAAAGTATTCGGAGGAGGAACCCGCCTTGCAATGACGAAGACAATTTGCGCGCCGGACTCGTCGTCATTGAAGCCTGGTTCAGGGGCTACTGAGGGAGTCCTGGATTAAGGGGTGTTCGGATGGCCGGACTCCCGGACTATGAAGATACAAGATTGAAGACTTCGTCCCGTGTCCGGATAGGACTTTCCTTGGCGTGGAAGGCAAGCTTGGCGATACGATATGTAGATCTCCTCCCCTTGTAACCGACTCTGTGTAACCCTAGCCCTCTCCGGTGTCTATATAAACCGGAGAGTTTTAGTCCGTAGGACGAACAACAATCATACCATAGGCTAGCTTCTAGGGTTTAGCCTCTCTGATCTCGTGGTAGATCAACTCTTGTACTACCCATATCATCAATATTAATCAAGCAGGAGTAGGGTTTTACCTCCATCGAGAGGGCCCGAACCTGGGTAAAAACATCGTGTCCCTTGTCTCCTGTTACCATCCGCCTAGACGCACAGTTTGGGACCCCCTACCCGAGATCCGCCGGTTTTGACACCGACAGCTACCCTGCCGTTCTCGGCGTGGCCGCTTAAGCTGTTGAGTGGACTCGAAACAGAGTAAGGGCATTTCCAATAGAGGAAAGGCCCCATTGCGTGCAGGTTTTCCATACAAAGGACAAGATTTCTGAGGGGAATAACCTTATATAAAAGGGAAATATTTGGGAAGAGGCCCAGGGCCTTCGCCTATAAATAGGACTAGCAACCCACAGGGTAGAGAGATCGAGAGAGGAATCTGGGGATAAGATAGGCATCTAGAATCAACCCCTCCAAAGGGACAACACCACCACAAGAACAGACCCTCGCGAGGCTGTTCTTACTTGTATTGTTCATCATCAGCCCAAGAGGCAATCCACCACGCCACACACTGGAGTAGGGTATTACACCACAATGGTGGCCTGAACCAGTATAAACCCTGTGTCTCTTGTGTTGTTCTTCTCATAGTTTAGATCCTAGCGATTCAGGGAGGAACAGGTAGGTAGAAGGAGAAACCTCCGCGCGCACCCCAGTGTTCGAACCTCAAGGGTCTGCCGGAACCCTAAATCCGACATTTGGCGCACCAGGTAGGGGTGCTCCGGAATTCATCTTCCGTCGCCCTGTTCTTCTCCGACCGTCGCGAGCATGTCTGACGCACGCCGGGTTCGCGCCGAGCGCCGAGCCGCCCTCGCTTCCTGCATCGCCCAGACGGCTCCCGTCAGCGGGCGCCCTCGTTGTTCCCCGTCGCCTGCCGTCAACGCCGCCACCGGCCCGGCGGGGAACGAGCAGCAAGCATCGTCCCAGCACCCGTCCATGAGGCGAGACGGCCGCACCGCTACGCCCTCGCTCACCCTCGCGGGTTCTTCGTCCCGAGCGCCCCGCACGGCCATGGAGGCTCGAGCTGGGCTCATCATGGCAAACGAGCTCCTGCGCTACCGCCCAGTTGACGACGTCTATGAAGAATGGCTCGACCGAGTCGCCGAACTCGTCCGCGCCGCTGGGGGCTCCCCCGCGCCATCTTTCTCGCTGCACCGCGCCCCGCCATGCATGGGCAATGAAGCTCCTGGGGCGCCTCAGCCGCCTCCCCCTCAAGAAGGCGCCCTGGCTCCAAGGCGTGCGGTCTCTGGGTGGAACCCGCCCCGTCAGGAACCAGCACGGCAGGAGCAGAGCTGCCAAGAGGTCCCTCGCCCTCGAGAAGCTGCCCGAGCACTCCCTGATCCGGCTCGTCCCGACCATGCTCATGCTCCAACACGTCAAGACCCCGCGCTGCACCCAGCTGCGGCACACGGGGACCCGCAGGACCGAGCCCTTCATCCTCCAAGGCCTCCTGTGGCCACAACAGGCTGCCGCATCTTCACCACCGAGCTACGCACCGTCGCGTGGCCCGGCAAGTTCAGGCCAGACCTGCCTCCTCGCTACGACGGCACGGCAGACCCTGCAGAGTTCCTCCAGCTCTACGAGCTGGGCATCGAGGCTGCCAACAGAGACGAGAAGGTCATGGCGAACTGGTTTCCCATGGCTCTCAAGGACGGGGCCCGCACCTGGCTTCTGAACTGGCCCCAGACACGATCTCCTCCTGGGACGAGATGCGTACCCGCTTCATCGCCAACTTCAAGGGTACTCGCGACCGGCCACCCGCCGTGAGCGACATGTGCCGCATCAAGCAACAACCAGGGGAAACCCTGCAGAAGTACATCCAGCGCTTCAATAACGCGCGCCTCAAGATTCCCAAGGTGACCGAGGAGGCCATCATCTCAGCCTTCTCTGACGGCGTGCGTGATGTCAAAATGAAGGAGGAGCTCGCAATGCATGAAGATTTGTGCACATCCTTGGAGTTGTTCAACCTGGCGACCAAGTGCGCCAGGGCTGAGGAAGGGCGTCTCTCCCTCCTCTAATTGCCTGCCGCAGACCCTAAAGAGAAGAAGCCCAAGGCCAAGGACGTGAAGTGCAAGGGGGCTGCCGTGCTCGCGGCAGAACCAGACACCAAGCGGGGCAGGGATCAGCCCGAATCCTCCAAGGGCAGTCGGTACTACGTGTACCACGACCTCCACACCCATAACACCAATGAATGCCAAGAGCTCCGGGCCGTGCGTGAAGGACGGACTGGCCGGCGTCCCGACCGCAGCAACCGGGGCTACGGACGAGGAGGAGGAAGGAACGCAGGACGCTGGGAAGACCGCGGCCCACATCAAGGGTTGCGCGACCAACCTCACAAGGATTGCTGGCAGGACCCGCCTCACGAGGGATGCTGGAGGGATCAGCCTCGCGAGGATCACCCACAAGGTAACGCAGGCCTCCCTCCGCTACCGCCGCAACCAAGGAGAAATGAGGACCGTCATCAGGACGAAGGGGCTGGGGGCTTCCAGGAACCACGTGCGATCGCCTGCATCCTGGGCGGAGCTCAAGCCCCAGCCTCTCAGCGCATCTTCAAGAAGTTCGCCCGAGAAGTAAATGCAGTCCTCCCCAAGCTCGAGGCCACGCGCCCTCTCAGGTGGTCGGCGTGTGCCATCACGTTCAGCTCAGCGGATCAGCTCAAGTGCGCGGCCACAAACGGAGTCCTCCCGATGCTTTGTTCCCCAATCATCAGCAACGTGCTAGTCACCAGGACCCTCATCGATGGCGGAGCAGGGCTCAACGTCCTGTCCGTGGAAACATTCAACAATCTCCAAGTACCCTACAGTCAGCTTCAGCCCACCAAGCCTTTCTCCGGAGTCACCAACGGCTCCACGGTCCCGATTGGGCAGGTCCGCCTCCCTATCACCTTCAGGGCACGCGACAACTACCGCACCGAGCTCATCGACTTCGATGTCGCCCACATTCGCCTGCCGTACAACGCCATCCTCGGGTACCCAGCGCTGGCCAAGTTCATGGCCGTAACCCACCACGGCTACAACGTCCTCAAGGTGCCAGGAAGTGGCGGAGTCATCACGGTGCCCTGCGAAGAGAGAGACGCAGTTTGCTCCCTGGAGAGAGCCATTCAGGCCGCATCACTGGGAGACCTGGATCGCGGAAGCAGGAGGCTTCCCGAGGCCACCCCCAAGAAGAAGAAGACATCGATCGGCCTGGCCCCTCAGGAGGCAGGACCCTCTGGGCCCGCGCCTGCTCGGGGGGAACCTCCTTCCATCACATAGGGAAGCGCGCCCGGCGCCCTCCTCAGGCAGGGCTCAGGGGCTCTCCCCTGGAGGGCCATCGACCTTGCCAAGGTCGCGAGGGAGGCGCTTGGGCACCACGTGGAGGCGTGCTTCGAAGCACGTTTCCATCAAGAAGGAGTAAGGCAAGGAGGGCCAAACCCTCAGGAGTTCGTCAGCAAGGCCATTCAGGAGCTACAGGAGTCAAGGGTCATGAGAGGCAGCCGCCGCTTACCCGCTGTGGCCCCCCATCCAGGCGAGGATGGTGGGCTACGCGTCTGCATCGACATACCAGGGCTCAACCAAGCCGCGTCTCAGAAGCGCCTCTGGCCTTCGCGAGCGGGACACTGCGAGGGCCCGCCCCACAGCTACGTTCGCATGCCTTACGACCTGCCGAATGTAGATGATCCGTACCAGCGCATCATGAGGGCCATCCTGGAGGCTCAAGAGGTCAGGCGTTCCGCAGCCCCGGTGGAGATGGAGGCGGTCTGCGAGGAGCTACCAGTGCCTCCGGAGCCTCCCGATGCCCCAGGGCCTGGGGGCTCGTGAGGATCTGCCCCCGCAGCCCACCGAGTCTGCTGCATCAACACCCCTTCGTCTTCAGCATCATCAGGTGACATCTTTCTAGTTTCATTTCCAGCTGGGAGCGCCCTCAGGGCAGCATTATTCCCAGGCCGCGTGGGTCCGTCCCTGTGGCGTGTATCTCTTTTATTTCATGTTCTTAGCTCACTTTGCTGGGGGCGCCCCTCGGGCTGCATTATCCCCAAGCCGCTCGGGTCAGACCCAGTGGCATGTACCCCTCTTGCATTTATCTTAGGGCCATGTTTTCGACCCATAATGCTTGTTGTTTTGTGCCTGTTCATGGTACCTTTTTTCTTCCTGGATGTCGCAAGCTTACGCGTTAAAGGGGGGTGCCTGAGCATCGGGACTCAGGGCTCCTACCGGCTCTCCGGCCCTCACCCTCTGGTCTGCCCACAGCATCGCGCCCCGGCATACCAGTGACGGCTAAGACCATCCCGAGAGCCGGGACCCGAGGACGTAGAGTTTCGACATCTAACCCAGCTTGCACGTTAAAGGGGGGGTGCCTGAGCATCGTGACTCAGGGCTCCTACCGGCTCTCCGGCCCTCACCCTCTGGTCTGCCCACGGCATCGCGTCCCGGCATACCAGCGATGGCTGAGACCAGCCCGAGAGCCGGGACCCGAGGACGTAGAGTTTCGACATCTAACCCAGCTTGCGTGTTAAAGGGGGGTGCCTGAGCATCGCGACTCAGGGCTCCTACCGGCTCTCCGGCCCTCACCCTCTGGTCTGCCCACGGCATCGCGCCCTGGCATACCAGCGACGGCTGAGACCAGCCCGAGAGCCGGGACCCGAGGACGTAGAGCATCGGCATCTTGCCAAATTTGCAGGAACACACTCCAAGATAAGGCCCAGAGCCAGGCGCAACCCGCCTTGAGGTAGGGCCCTATGAGTCCCGCGCTGGCTCACGGGTGCCCAGATACACCTCGTCAAGCCCTACCGTGCCAGCCACGTGTCAGGGCGGGGCTATACACGCCCCGGGGGCTCCTCCCAGAGGGGAGCCCCCTCCCACGCACCAGTGGAAGCGCCATGCTCCGTGCTGGCTGACGACACTGCCGAGGAGCGGCTATGCCCGTACGCATACGGAAGCGCTATGCTCCGCGCTGGTGATAAACAACTGAGGGTGGCCCCCGGGCCTCATCAACCTCAAGGAGCCCAGAGCTCAGTGTCTAGCCTCATCGCAACGCCTCCCCTCGGGAGTGCCGCGCGAGGGGGCTGGGCACGGGGGCTACGCCTGGGTCACGCCCAGACGCACGCCACCCAGCCAGGCCCCCTGGGCCTGGTTCATCGCGCGTCCCTCCTCGAGCGGAGCCAAGGTATGAAGGCCGTTTGAGCGTCAAGGGGGACTCCTGAGCATCGCGACTCAGGAGCCTAACTGGTCACGTAGCCCCTCACTCCTTGGTCCCGTCCTGGTTTCCAGTCGGGGCTAACGGCGGTTGAGGTATGCGCGGGGCCGGGCTCTGTAGACGTAGAACAGTAGATCCACCCCCACATCTCACCTCCCTACTTGCTGTTCGAGCGCCAAGGGGGACTCCTGAGCATCACGACTCAGGAGCCTAACTTGTCACGTAGCCCCTCACTCCTTGGTCCCGTCCTGGTTTCCGGTCGGGGCTAACGGCGGCTGAGGTATGCGCGGGGCCGGGCTCTGCCGGCGTAGGACACAAGCAAGTAGGAAGGAAATAGCGCAAATTTCAAGGAATTCAAAAGCAAATATTACAGTCCATACTGTTATCACAGCACCAAATGCAAGTTTTAACGCCTCCCCGAGGCCTGATACATGTGCAGAAACTAAAAGCAGGGCAGGAGCCACAACGGAGTCACTTGCCGGCCGTGGAGTTGCGCGGAGCGGGTTCGCCTTATGGAGCTGCCGGGCTAGAAGCGCTCTGCTTCGGCCTGGTGCTGAAGGCCCGGAACTTCCCCAGCAGAGCCTCCGCACAACCCTTCACGACCTCAGCAGCGGCAGCGGCATGCTCGCCACTCGCTGGCTCCAGTAGGGTCGCGAAGATAGATGTGGTGAAGACCCGCGTCAGCGCCGCTGCCATCTGGCGCACCCGGGCAAGGCTCGCGTCTGACACGTTCGGCGAATCCAAGGCGGACGAATACCAAGCTCCGTTCGGGGCCTGGCGAGGCGCCATGTCTGGCTAGGGCGCGCGGGTGGAGTAGATCTGGAGATTTCGAAGGAAGGAAGGAGAGGCGCAAGAAAGGGGATCTGAGAAGCAACTGGAGAGAGCAAAGGAGGCAGAGGGTAGATGCCGCTCCTTATCAACTTGCCCGGTTGTGGAGGCGCCCACGTCCAATCAACCGCCATGCGGCGCCAAGGCCGCAGGCTGTTAGGGCCTGCGACGCTTCGCACTTGCCCTTTCGCCTCTCTGCTCGGCTAAGTCCGGGCGCGCCTTGGGCCCGGGGGCTACTGTCGGCGTTCTGGGAACGGGGGTCCCCAGACTTTCCTGCCTACGGCCTGCGGTGTGGCTCAAAGGTGGCCCAGCACGGCCCATCTTCATCAACACAAGCTCAAGACCCTCGCGAGGGGCTAAGCCTCACGGGGCGGATGACAAGGAGCTTCCTCAGGCACAGCCTCGTCAGGCTAGCTCACGAGGAGGCGGAGAGTTCAAGGTGGGGTACCTTGCGAGGTGCCCATGACGCAAGCCATGACGACCGAGGGCGCCGGCCGGGCGCCAGCCCGCGTAGTGTCCTTCTTTCCTCTTTGGTGCAAGGGGAGCAAGCGCAGGCGAGAGCATCAAGCAAAGGCATCCATTTCGGTGCAACAAGACCAAGACCAGTCCAATGGCAGGATGGAGGTCACCGTGGAGCCCAAGTCGGCGTCACCACCAGAGCCTTTGACAGGCGAGGACCAACTTTAGTCAGGATAAGTGTACTAGATGTTCCCCTTCAAATTGGCCAATTGTTGTCGCCCTTCCCACTCAATATTTGGGAAGAGGCCCAGGGCCTTTGCCTATAAATAGGACTAGCCACCCACAAGGTATAGAGATCTAGAGAGATCAAGAGAGGAATCTGGGGATAAGATAGGCATCTAGAATCAACCCCTCCAAAGGGACAACACCACCACAAGAACAGACCCTCGCGAGGCTGTTCTTCCTTGTATTGTTCATCATCAGCCCAAGAGGCAATCCACCACGCCACACACTGGAGTAGGGTATTACACCACAATGGTGGCCTGAACCAGTATAAACCCTGTGTCTCTTATGTTGTTCTTCTCGTAGTTTAGATCCTAGCGATTCGGCGAGGAACAGGTAGGTAGAAGGCGAAACCTCCGCGCGCACCCCAGTGTTCGAACCTCAAGGATCTGCCTGAACCCTAAATCCGACAGAATATGATCCTGGAGACTTGGAGTTCATGTCAGAAGATCCTCGAGGAAGCCAGGAGATAGTGGGGCGCCCCCCCTATTGGGCATGCCCCCCTGTCTCGTGGGCCCCTCGAGCACCTCCCGACCGACTTCTTTCGCCTATATAGTCCCACGTACCCTAAAAACATCCAAGGAGAAGATAGATCGGGAGTTCCGCTGCCGCAAGCCTCTGTAGCCACCAAAAACCTCTCGAGAGCCCGTTCCGGCACCCTGCCGGAGGGGGAATCCCTCACCGGTGGCCATCTTCATCATCCCGACGCTCTCCATGACGAGGAGGGAGTAGTTCACCCTCGGGGCTAAGGGTATGTACCAGTAGCTATGTGTTTGATCTCTCTCTCTCTCTCTCTCTCGTGTTCTCTCTATGGCATGATCTTGATGTATCGCGAGCTTTGCTATTATAGTTGGATCTTATGATGTTTCTCCCCCTCTACTCTCTTGTGATGAATTGAGTTTCCCTCTTGAAGTTATCTTATCGGATTGAGTATTTGATTTGAGAACACTTGATGTATGTCTTGTTGTGTTTATCTGTGGTGACAATGGGATATCACGTGCCACTTGATGTATGTTTGGGTGACCAACTTGTGAGTTCCGCCCATGAACATATGCATAGGGGTTGGCACACGTTTTCTTGACTCTCCGGTAGAAACTTTGGGGCACTCTTTGAAGTACTTTGTGTTGGTTGGATGAATCTGAGATTGTGTGATGCATATCATATAATCATGCCCACGGATACTTGAGGTGACAATGGAGTATCTAGGTGACATTAGGGTTTTGGTTGATTTATGTCTTAAGGTGTTATTCTAGTACGAACTCTTGAATAGATTGATCCGAAAGAATAACTTTGAGGTGGTTTCGTACCCTACCATAATCTCTTCGTTTGTTCTCCGCTATTAGTGGCTTTGGAGTGACTCTTTGTTGCATGTTGAGGGATTGTTATATGATCTATCTATGTTATTATTGTTGAGAGAACTTGCACTAGTGAAAGTATGAACCCTAGGCCTTGTTTCCTATCATTGCAATACCGTTTACGCTCACTTATATTATTAGTTACCTTGCTGTTTTTATATTTTCAGATTACAAATACATATATCTACCATCCATATTGCACTTGTATCACCATCTCTTCGGCGAACTAGTGCACCTATACAATTTACCATTGTATTGGATGTGTTGGGGACACAAGAGACTCTTTGTTATTTCGTTGTAGGGTTGTTTGAGAGAGACCATCTTCATCCTACGCCTCCTACGGATTGATAAACCTTAGGTCATCCACTTGAGGGAAATTTGCTACTGTCCTACAAACCTGTGCACTTGCAAGCCCCACAACGTCTACAAGAAGAAGGTTGTGTAGTAGACATCAAGCTCTTTTCTGGTGCAGTTGCCGGGGAGGTGAGTGCTTGAAGGTATATCTTTAGATCTTGCAATCAAATCTTTTTGTTTCTTGTTTTATCACTAGTTTAGTTTATAAAAGAAAACTACCAAAAATGGAGTTAAGCTTGTCTCATATGCTTCACCTTTTTAATATCTTTCGTGAGTATGATGGAAAGGAAAATTGTGCTCAAGTGCTAGAAGAAGAATGCATTAAAATGCTTGGTACTAAATCTTTGAATGATGAGCATGATTGCAATGTTGTTAGTATGAACTCTTTGAATATCCATAGTACTAATGATGCTGGTTATGATGAAAATATCTCTTATGAGCATGTCAACTTTTGTGGAGTGCATGTTTGCATGAACACACCAAATAAGAAGATATATATTGCAAGAGGCATAACTATTTAGAAACTAAAAGGTTGCAAGAAAGTCTTGATGTTTGTGCTGAAAAATTCAATATTTTTCGTGCCCCTTGTGAACTTTGCAATGAACGTGGTCATTTAAATCTCCAATGCAAATTGTTTCATGATCGAATCATGTCCAAAAATTGTGCTAACTTGATTACCCTTGGGCATCATAAGGAGCTTAGTCTTCTTTTGGGGTATGAAGAAATGAAACTTATAACTGAGGGTATTCCAAAATTTAATCTTGATAGATTTCTTGATTTTGATCTAGAGAAGATTTATATGTTTTGTGCGGTGAATTGCATTGAAAATCCTTATATTGCCAATTACATAATGAAAAGAAAGCAAATAGAAGATGATGAGAATACTAATGAAAGGGAAGAGACTTCCCAATATCCTCCTATTATTTCTTATGATGAATCAGGTAACGAGGAGGAGATTTCTATTCAACCAATCTCATCTATAAAGAGCTCAAAGAAGAAGGTTGAACCCTCACATAATGTGAAAAAGAAAAGGAAAAGAAGGGGCAACAAAGGTAAAAAGGTATCCCTCCCAAATGATGTTGCTCCTACTACTCATTGTGATGACGATAATTGCTATACTATTGGTGCTATCCATACTATTAATGATGAGAGTGATTATGCTTATGATATGAAAAGGCCCAAGCTTGGGGAAGCTATGTTTGATGAGGATGAAATATTTGAGAGAATATTTGCTGAAATTAATGTTTGTCCCAAGCTTGGGGATGCTATGTTTAATGAAGATGATATTTTTAGCATCCCAAGTTTTGATATGCAAAGTTGTTATAATGATAGCATGCCTCTTACCTATGATGATTATGTTGATGAAAGTGGGTTTGGAAGAGTGTCAACTTTAGGAATTAGTGATCCCACTATTTTGGAGGATGTTGAATCTTATTGCGATGAATATGAAAGTGGATTTGGAAGAGTGTCAACTTTATTTAGTGACTCCACTATCTTGGGAGAGGTTTCAATCGATTATGATGAGAACGAAGTTGCTACTTATGATGATTATTGTGATGAAACTTATGCTATAAGAAGTAGTTATGATTATATTTATAAAACTTGTCATGATTATTATTACCCTTTTTCTGAACATTACTCTTTTAATGTGGAAACAATTTTTAGTGTTCAAGTCTTTTATGATACTTCCACTATTTCGAATGAGAAGAATTTTGCTTATGTGGAGAGTAGTAAATTTTCTATGCTAGTAGATCATGAAAAGATTGCTTTAGGTGCTGGTTATATTGTTGAACTCATTCATGATGCTACTGAAAATTATTATGAGAGAGGAACATATGCTTGTAGGAAGTGCAATAATGTCAAGTTTCCTCTCTATGTGCTTCAAATCTTGAAGCTATGCTTGATTTACCTTCCTATGCTAGTTGATTATTGTTCCCATAAGTTGTTTGCTCAAAAATGTGCTAGTCATATGCTTCATGATGCTCCCGTTATGTTTCAATTATTATCTTTTATGTGAGCATCATTGCCATCATCATGCCTAGCTAAAAAGGCATTAAAGAAAAGCGCTTGTTGGGAGACAACCCAATACTTATCCTTACTGTTTTTGTGTGTCCACATGATTATGCTACTGTATTAATCATTTATTATAGCTTTTGTTTCAATAAAGTGCCAAGTAAAACCTTTAGGATAGCTTACGGTGATAGTTGTGTTGATCCTGCTGAGAATCAGAAACTTTTGCACCCAGTAAATTAGTTTTGTTAATTCACAGAAACTTGATTCTGATCTGATTAGTTTTTATCTGGATTGGTACACAAATGTATTAGGACTTCCTAATTTGGTAGGATTTTTGGAGTTCCAGAAGTATACGTTTGATACAGATTACTACAGGCTGTTCTGTTTTTGACAGATTCTGTTTGTCGTGTGTTGTTTGCTTATTTTGATCAATCTATGAGTAGTATTGGAGGGTATGAACCATAGATAAGTTGTAGTGCAGTAGATATTACACCAATATGAAATTAGAATGAGTTAATTACAGTACCTAAGTGGTGGTTTTATTTTCTTATAGTAACAAAGCTTACGAGTTTCCTGTTGAGTTTTGTGTTGTGGAGTTTTTAAGTTTTGGGTAAAGATTCGATGAACTATGGAATAAGGAGTGGCAAGAGCCTAAGCTTGGGGATTCCCAAGGCACCCCAAGGTAATATTCAAGGACAACCAAGAGCCTAAGCTTGGGTATGCCCCGGAAGGCATCCCCTCTTTCGTCTTCGTCCATCGGTAACCTTACTTGGAGCTATATTTTTTTCACCATATGATATGTGTTTTGCTTGGAGCTTCATTTTCTTTTGTTAGTATTAGCTTGCTGTTATTTATAATAACGTTTTGCATCTTTAGTTTCAATAAAAATGTCAAGGATAGCCTTTACCATGCTTATTTTGCTAGTATACATGTTGCTGTTTGAAAACAGGAAGTTTACCGCTGTTGCAAAAATTCCCTAGAAAAGTCAGAGAATTGTATAATGTTGAAACCTTTTGCATAATGATCTCTGATAAATTTACTATAGTGGGAATTTTCTCTCATAATTTTTGGACTTAGGGAAGTATTGATACTACTAACCTATCTCACGAGTTCTTGTTGAGTTTGGTGTGGATGAAGCTTATGATGAAAAGAGAAACCATGATATGAGAGGAATTCAGGAGACACAAAAGTTCAAGCTTGGGGATGCCCAAGGCACCCCAAGATAATATTTCAAGAAGTCTCAAGCATCTAAGCTTGGGATTCCCCGGTAGGCATCCAACCATTCTTCTTCAACAACTATCGGTTAGTATCGGCTGAGCCTAAAGTTTTTGCTTCTTCACATGAGTTGTGCTATCCTTGCAATGTCATTTTGTTTTGTTTTGCTTGCTGTTTGAATATAATACCAAGATCTGAAATTCCTTAATGTTAGAGAGTCTTCACATAGTTGCACAATTATTCAACTACTCATTGATCTTTACTTATATCTTCCCGAGTAGTTTGTCATTTGCTCTAGTGCATCACTTATATCTTTTAGAGCACGGCGGTGGTTATATTTTGTAGAAATTGCTAGTATCTCATGCTTCACTTATATTATTTTAAGAGCCTTTCATAACAGCATGGTATTTGCTATGGTTACAAAGTTGGTCCTAGAATGATGAGCATCCAAGTTGGGTATAATAAAAACTATCATAGAAAGGAATCGGATGCTATGATCAATTTGATGCTTGATAATTGTTTTGAGATATGGAGGTAGTGATATTAAAGTCATGCTAGTTGGGTGATTATGAATTTAAAGAATTCCTGTGTTGAAGTTAGCAAGTCCCGTAGCATGCACGTATGGTTAAAGTTGTGTAACAAATTTGAAACATGAAGTGTACCTAGCTTGTGCATCCTTATGAGTGGCGGTCAGGGACGAGCGATGGTCTTTTCCTACCAATCTATCCCCCTAGGAGCATGCGCGTAGTACTTGATTTTTGATGAATTCTAAATTTTTGCAATAAGTATATGAGTTCTTTTGACTAATGTTGAGTCCATGGATTATACACACTTTTACCTTTCCACCATTCCTAGCCTCTTCGGTACCGTGCATTGCCCTTTCTCACCTTGAGGGTTGGTGCAAAACTTCGCTGGTGCATCCAAACCCCGTGGATACGATACGCTCAATCACACATAAACCTCCTTATATCTTCCTCAAAACAGCCACCATACCTAGCTATTATGGCATTTCCATAGCCATTCCGGGATATATTGCCATGCAACTTTCCACCGTTCCGTTCATCATCATCAGGACATAAATTACTTTTGTCATATTGCCATTGCATGATCATGTAGTTGACATCATATTTGTGGCAAAACCACCATGCATATTTTCATACATGTCACTCTTGATTCATGGCACCATCCCGGTACAAACCGCCAGAGGCATTCATATAGTCATATCTTGTTCTAGTTTCGAGTTGTAATTCATATGTTGTAATCAATAGAGTGTGTTGACCATCCTTATTAGAACATTGCGCAAAGAAAAAAAGAAAGGCCAAAAGAAAAAAAAGAAAGGCCCAAAAAAAGAAAAAAAAGAAAAAAAAAGGAAAAATAAAATAAATAAAAGGGAAATGTTACTATCTTTTTTCCACACTTGTGCTTCAAAGTAGCACTTTGTTCTTTATGTAGTGAGTCTCATATATTGTGCTTCCAAGTAGCACCATGTTTTTCATATAGTGAGTCTCATAGGTTGTCTTTTCATACTAGTGGGAATTTTGCATTATAGAACTTGGCTGTATATTCCTACAATGGGCTTCCTCAAATGCCCTAGGTCTTCGTGAGCAAGCAAGTTGGATGCACACCCACTAGTTTATTTGTTGAGCATTCATTTATAGCTCTAGTGCATCTGTTGCATGGCAATCCCTACTCCTCATGTTGACATCAATTGATGGGCATCTCCATAGCCCGTTGATTATCCTCGTCAAATATGAGACTTTCTCCTTTTTGTCTTCTCCGCACAATCCCCATCATCATATTCTATTCCACCCATAGTGCTATATCCATGGCTCACGCTCATGTATTGCGTGAAGGTTGAAAAAGTTTGAAATTATTTAAGTATGAAACAATTGCTTGGCTTGTCATCGGGGGTATAGAAGTTGGGAACATCTTTGTGTGACGAAAATGAAGCATAGCCTAACTATATGATTTTGTAGGGATGAACTTTCTTTTGCCATGTTATTTTGAGAAGACATGATTACTTTGATTAGTATGCTTGAAGTGTTACTATTTCTTTTATCAATATGAACTTTTATTTTGAATCATTTGGATCTGAACATTCATGCCACAATAAAGAAAATTACATTGAGAATTATGCTAGGTAGCATTCCACATCAAAAATTCTGTTTTTATCATTTACCTACTCGACGACGAGCATGAATTAAGCTTGGGGATGCTTGATACGTCTCCAACGTATCTATAATTTTTGATTGTTCCATGCTATTATATTACCCTTTTGGATTTTATGGGCTTTATTTTACACATTTATATCATTTTTGGGACTAACCTATTAACTGGGGCCCAGCCCATATTGTTGTTTTATTGCCTGTTTCAGTATTTCGAAGAAAAGGAATATCAAACGGAGTCCAAACAGAATGAAACCTTCGACAACATGATTTTGGGAAGAATATGATCCTGGAGACTTGGAGTTCATGTCAGAAGATCCTCAAGGAGGCCAGGAGATAGGGGGCGCCCCCACACCCCCCTACTTGGCACACCCCCTGTCTCGTGGCCCCTCGAGCACCTCCCGATCGACTTCTTTCACCTATATAGTCCCACGTACCCTAAAAACAATCCATGGAGAAGATAGATCGAGAGTTCCGCCGCCGCAAGCCTCTGTAGCCACCAAAAACCTCTCGGGAGCCTGTTCCGGCACCCTGCCGGAGGGGGAATCCCTCACCGGTGGCCATCTTCATCATCCAGGCGCTCTCCATGATGAGGAGGGAGTAGTTCACCCTCGGGGCTGAGGGTATGTACCAGTAGCTATGTGTTTTATCTCTCTCTCTCTCTCTCTCTCTCTCTCTCTCGTGTTCTCTCTATGGCACGATCTTGATGTATCGCGAGCTTTGCTAATATAGTTGGATCTTATGATGTTTCTCCCCCTCTACTCTCTTGTGATGAATTGAGTTTCCCTCTTGAAGTTATCTTATCAGATTGAGTCTTTGATTGAGAACACTTGATGTATGTCTTGCCGTGTTTGTTTGTGGTGACAATGGGATATCACGTGCCACTTGATGTATGTTTTGGTGACCAACTTGCGGGTTCCGCCCATGAACCTATGCATAGGGATTGGCACACGTTTTCTTGACTCTCCGGTAGAAACTTTGGGGCACTCTTTGAAGTACTTTGTGTTGGTTGGATGAATCTGAGATTGTGTGATGCATATCGTATAATCATGCCCACGGATACTTGAGGTGACAATGGAGTATCTAGGTGACATTAGGGGTTTGGTTGATTTGTATCTTAAGGTGTTATTCTAGTACGAACTCTTGAATAGATTGATCCAAACGAATAACTTTGAGGTGGTTTCGTACCCTACCATAATCTCTGTGTTTGTTCTCCACTATTAGTTGCTTTGGAGTGACTCTTTGTTGCATGTTGAGGGATTGTTATATGACCTATCTATGTTATTATTGTTGAGAGAACTTGCACTAGTGAAAGTATGAACCCTATGCCTTGTTTCCTATCATTGCAATACCGTTTAACGCTCACTTTTATTATTAGTTACCTTACTGTTTTTATATTTTCAGATTACAAATACCTATATCTACCATCCATATTGCACTTGTATCACCATCTCTTCGCCGAACTAGTGCACCTATACAATTTACCATTGTATTGGGTGTGTTGGGACATAAGAGACTCTTTGTTATTTGGTTGCAGGGTTGTTTGAGAGAGACCATCTTCATCCTACGCCTCCTACGGATTGATAAACCTTAGGTCATCCACTTGAGGGAAATTTGCTACTGTCCTACAAACCTGTGCACTTGCAGGCCCAACAACGTCTACAAGAAGAAGGTTGTATAATTTTACACATTGTACCAAGCCGCAGCCCGTGCTGATGACGGAATACTTGATTCGCCTGTTCGGGAAGTGCTTGTAATATTCCTGACTATGTGAAAGACTCACCTTATCCGCTCTACAAAGGCCGTAAAACTGTCGATTTACTCGAGCTCAGACACAGAGCTTTGTCAATTCGGAATATTACTGAGGGAGTCCTGGATTAGGGGGTGTCCGGATGGCCGGACTATGACCTTTGGCCGGACTCCCGGACTATGAAGATACAAGATTGAAGACTTCGTCCCGTGTCCGGATAGGACTTTCCTTGGCGTGGAAGGCAAGCTTGGCGATACGATATGTAGATCTCCTCCCATTGTAACCGACTCTGTGTAACCCTAGCCCTCTCCGGTGTCTATATAAACCGGAGAGTTTTAGTCCGTAGGACGAACAACAATCATACCATAGGCTAGCTTCTAGGGTTTAGCCTCTCTGATCTCGTGGTAGATCAACTCTTGTACTACCCATATCATCAATATTAATCAAGCAGGAGTAGGGTTTTACCTCCATCGATAGGGCCCGAACCTGGGTAAAAACATCGTGTCCCTTGTCTCCTGTTACCATCCGCCTAGACGCACAGTTCGGGACCCCCTACCCGAGATCCGCCGGTTTTGACACCGACATTGGTGCTTTCATTGAGAGTTCCTCTGTGTCGTCACCTTTAGGCCCGATGGCTTCTTCGATCATCAACCACGACGCGGTCCAGGGTGAGACTTTTCTCCCCGGACAGATCTTCGCACTGCGGGCCAATTCGCTTGGCCATCTGGAGCAGATCGAAAGCTTCAGATTTGGAAGTTTAAACTACACGGCTGACATCCGCGGAGACTTGATCTTCGACGGATTCGAGCCACAGATGAGCACGCCGCACTGTCACGATGGGCACGATCTAGCTCTGCCGCCGGACAGTGCCCAGAGCGCCGCTCAGGTGTCCGCTCCGACCCTTAGCTCGGAGCCGACTGCGCCGGTCGAGGACGGGTGGCTAGATGCCGCCTCGGGGGCTGCAATCTCTACGGCGATCGAGCCGAACACCAATCTTGTCCTTTGCGGAGCTCGTGACTCCAAGGTGCCGGACTCCTTTCCGGACTCCGAATCTTCCGCACCCCTTCCGATCGAACCCAATTGGGCTCCGATCATGGAGTTCACCGCCGCGGACATCTTTCAGCACTCGCCCTTTGGCGACATCCTGAATTCACTAAAGTCTCTCTCTTTATCAGGAGAGCCCTGGCCGGACTATGGTCAGCAAGGTTGGGATGCGGTCGACGAAGAAATTCGAAACCCACCCACCACCCACTTCGTAGCCACTGTCGATGATTTAACCGACATGCTCGACTTCGACTCCGAAGACATCGACGGTATGGACGCCGATGAAAAAGACGAACAAGAACCAGCGCCTATAGGGCACTGGACAACCACCTCATCTCACGATGTATACATGGTGGACACACCTAAAAGAAACAACGACGAGGATCAAAGGGGCGCAACGAGGGATCATTCCCTCGAAAAGCAATCAAAGCGGCGGCGGAAACGCCACGCCAAACCCCACCTCGACAGAGATCCAGCCATAGAGCAGGATGAACCGGCGGACGACGAACATACCATCGAGCAACCGTCCGAACAGGGCAACTTGGAGAAACAAACCAAACATCCCGTCCCCGGCGAAGATAATAGTCCGGACAACCTCACGCCGGACAAGTTGCTGGAGAAGAAGAACCTCCACCAAAGGCTCGTCGCCACTGCGCGTAGCCTGAAAAAGCAGAAGCGGAAGCTCAAAACAGCGGAAGATGCACTCAGAATTAGATGGGACAGAGTACTCAACACCGCACACAAGTACGGCGACAGTCACCACACAAAGAGCTATCCGACGCGAAAATTACTACCGGAATTTGATGAGGAGGCCTTAGAGCCCCCACGGTCAAAAAACAAGGAAGCCACCAGGTCGGATAGACGACCCCATGACCGACATCGAGCGGCAAAGGGCGCCGCACTCAATCCGGCGCGTGATCTGCACAAGGATTCGCATAAAAAAGATGGCCCAACTAGATCTATCTACGGGCCAAGAAAGCAAGCTCTAGTAAGCAATGCAACGCAACAAATATCCGAACATCGCGGCACACCCAAATACAGGGGCGCCGCACATCCCCTATGTTTCACCAATGAGGTGCTGGACCATGAATTTCCAGCGGGATTCAAGCCCGTAAGCATAGAGGCATACGACGGAACAACAGACCCTGGAGTCTGGATTGAGGATTATATCCTCCACATACACATGGCTAGAGGAGATGACCTCCACGCCATAAAATACCTACCCCTCAAGCTCAAAGGGCCAGCCCGGCACTGGCTTAAAAGCCTTCCCGAAAACACCATAGGAAGTTGGGAAGAGCTCGAGGATGCTTTTCGGGCAAATTTTCAAGGGACCTATGTCCGACCTCCGGATGCAGACGATCTAAGCCATATAACTCAACAACCCGGAGAGTCAGCCCGGAAACTCTGGAACAGATTTCTTACTAAAAAGAATCAGATAGTCGACTGTCCGGACGCCGAAGCCTTAGCAGCTTTCAAACATAGCGTTCGAGACGAATGGCTCGCCAGACACCTCGGCCAAGAAAAGCCAAGAACAATGGCCGCATTGACAAGCCTCATGACCCGCTTTTGCGCAGGAGAGGATAGCTGGTTGGCAAGAAGCAGCACCAGCGACCCAAGTACATCCGAAGTCAGAGATGGAAACGGGAAACCGCGCCGTAGCAAGGAACGGCGCCGGTTCAAGGATAACAGCCCGAAGAGCACGGCAGTCAATGCCGGATTCAAGAGCTCTCGGCAGAATCAGAAAAAGCCGCCCCCAAAGAAAATAGGGACGAGCTATCTAACCTCAACAAAATCTTGGACAAAATATGTCAAATCCACAGTACTCCCGGGAGGCCTGCAAACCACACCCACAGAGATTGTTGGGTCTTCAAGCAATCCGGCAAACTCAACGCCGAACACAAGGGGCTCGACATACCAAGCGAGGATGACGACGAAGCCCACAAGCAGAACACCGGAGAACAAAAGAAGTTCCCACAAGAAATCAAAACAGTAAATTCACTTCATGTGACAAAAGGGAAAAACAGATTTGCGCCCATGGAGATACGCGCCATACGGCCTGTCCCAGAGGAGTCCCGCCACTGGTTGTCACAACCAATCACCTTCGATCATCAGGATTACTCTAGAGGTATCCGGAACGCAGGCTGGACTGCCTTGGTCTTAGATCCGATAATTGACGGACTCCACTTTACACAAGTCCTAATGGACGGCGGCAGTGACCTAAACCTGCTATATCAGGACACAATCCGCAAAATGTGGTTAAACCCAGCAAAAATTCGCCATGGCAACACTTCCTTTCAAGGGGTCACGCCAGGCCCAGATACCCATTGTATGGGTTCCCTCTCGTTAGAAGTTATGTTCGGCTCCCCCGACAACTTCCGAAGCGAAAAGCTAACCTTCCATATCGCCCCATTCATAAGTCGCTATCAAGCACTACTGGGACGCGAAGCTTTCACCCGCTTTAACGCAATACCGCATTATGCATCCCTTACACTCAAAATGCCCGGTCCACGAGGCATCATCTCATTAAAAGGAAATATCAAGTGTTCCTCGAGCACGGACGATGGTGCGGCTGCCTCGACAACCGCACACTAATCCAGCTTTACTAGTTAGAGCACCTAAACAGGTCGTTAAAGACCCTGGACATGGCTCAACAAGTCTGGCGTAAACATACACAGGCTTAATAGCCGCATAACCCTGTACAAGGGGCTCCGCGCGTTTACACCAGGAGACAATAAAGCTCACTTCTACCCATTTTTCTGTATCATACTTTGTTTATTTTAACATAGATTTCTTGCATGATTAACTTCCACTAAGTTCCTCTCTTTTGCAGATGAACACCGTGCTACACCCGTCAGGCGCAGACGTGCAGTAGGGACCCGTTTCAAGGATTCTTTTCAGATTAAGACCCTGCGTAAACCTTTCTTACTGTCTCTTGTTGATAACATCCCCCGGTTTTTTGCTATAATCGAGGAGGAGGCTGACGTCTTGGCATGTGGCCACGCCAGAATTTTGCGCGTACCTGGACACCAGGGGCTTCTTACCAAGGGCTTTTGT
Source organism: Triticum aestivum (assembly GCF_018294505.1). Lineage (NCBI taxonomy): Eukaryota > Viridiplantae > Streptophyta > Magnoliopsida > Poales > Poaceae > Triticum > Triticum aestivum. The sequence continues at coordinate 512,969,231 of NC_057807.1, forward strand.
TCGGCCCGCTTTCATAAAGACCGAATACCTTAGGGAGTGTTCGGCGTCGCGAGTTTGGCCTTATATGCATCAGCTCCAATCATGTCTTTGGTCAAATGTTGGGTTTGCTCGGCTCCTGTGTTTTGCTGCCTTACGTTCCGCTCTATCGGCTAAGGCGGCACCAGGAGAACTACTGCGATTGTGCCCCGGTTCGGCCAGGCGAGCACCTCAGTAGAGAAAGCCGAAAACTGACTGTCATGATATAGCGAGAGACTGGTCAACCACTCGATGACTTGCCGGAATCTTTAGGATTCCTCCGCATTAATGAAGGGCCGTTTCCCGGTCAGGCACACACGCGCCCCGAATTCGGGCGAGCGCGGTGCCCCTAGGGGCTATTCAGTAGCCCCACTGTCAAACTCCTATGGCTAAGTGAAAGTGATAAAGCATTATAGTCCGGTTGCCTAGTTCACTGCGCTACCACCTTCTTTATAGGACCAAGACGTTGGATCAAGTGTGAAAATGCGCCTTCTGCGAACACCCCCGCATTATATGCGTGGGGGCTGAAGCCAACGACTGCCATCTTTCAGGTTATATACACATATACATTAACGGCCGCATAGGAGGCATTCTAATTCTTGAAAGCACAAGTATAAAAAGCTTTTATATTCCATCAAAACATTGTTTTACAATAGCACATGTTATTCGAACACAACATCCTTCGAGCACTGCGTCTCTATTAAACGAGCGCCCTGCAGAACTTCCTCAAAGTAGTGCTTGGCAGGTACTCGGCTTTCGTCTGAATCCTGGGATGCAACAACACTGGTCTTCATATCCGCCCAGTATGTCTTGACACGGGCAAGAGCCATCTGTGCACCCTCTATGCATGCTGACCTCTTCATTGCATCAACATGCGGCACCGTACCAAGGAACTGCTGCACCAAGCTAAAATAACTCTTCGGCTCTGGCCCTTCCGGCCACAGACGACTCGCGACGTACCTCATGGCGAGTCCGGATAACCTGTTCAGCTCCGCCCAAGCGGCCAAACGGTCGGATACCGAAAGTGGGCGCTCTGGATTGTGGAACTGCGACCAAAAAAGTTCTTCCAATTCATGGTCACCTAGACCCCGGAAGTGTTCGGTCGCGTCCGCGGCACTCGCCGCCAAATCCAGATAAGTGTTCGCCGCACTCCACTTCCGGTCTAACGGAGCATACTTAGGATCCCCGAACTTCATCCGCAGCATATAGGGCTTTCCAGCCGCGATATCTCCGGCCTGACGTAGCTCCTCCTTCATAGCTCTCATTGCAGAGCGAGTGTCCTTGGCCTCGGCAGTGACCTTTTCTAGGTCCTTCTGTGCCACCCTATCTTCTTTTTCAAGAAGCTTACAACGGTCGGCAGCATCCTTCAATTTTACAGCCATCTCGGCCATTTCTTTCTTGCTCTGGCAGTGAGCAGCCTGTTCGGCTTTTATCTCTTCAGCCGCTTTAACGGCAGCCGCATCGCTTTTCCTCGCTTGCTCCTTGGCTCGGGCAAGTTCCGCCCGAAGGTTCTCCACGGCAGCGGCACCATCTGCATTAAGCACATATGTTATAAGGTACGAGTATCAAGCTCCTCTTACCAGATGTCTTTGGAGACATTACATACCTTGTGCCTCGTCTAGCCGCTCATTTACAAGCGCGATGTCGGCATCTGCCACGTCAAGTTGCCGCTTTAGCTCGGCAAATTCATCAGTCCGGCTAACCACCGAACACCTCGCCACCTACATAGGAAAGGCGACATATTATACCTGAGATTATGATCCTCTGTGCGTCGTCATTTTTGACAACACACAGAGTCTCAGGGGCTACTATCTATATAGGGCGCATTTTATATATGCGGCTCTGTCAAAAGGTACATCTTTTCGCGTACCTCGAAACCTGTCAGTAAACTCCTGGCGGCCTCGTACAATCCGCTTTCCACGGATGAAATCCTTCTAATCACCGTGTTCATCAACACACGGTGTTCTTCTGAGATAGATGCTCGCCCGAGCAGATCCTTCAGCCCCTCCGACCGTGCACCAAAAGGTGCCGGACTAGTCCGACGACCTTTTTCAAGGTCCGGATTTGGAGAAACCCTCCGAGACGACACCTCGGGGTCGCCCGCCTCGCAAGATGGTACAGTTGGGGGAGGCGTTTCGCTCTCCATCATCTCCGGACGAAGATCCCCTAAAGATGAGCTCTACTGAGAAGGGTTGAGATCCGAACTGCAAGGTAAAATTTTGGTTATCTTCCTCAGAAATAAAACAGGGATATCACTCATTTTAAAACCCCTCTCTTTACTTACGGCTCGGTGGAGAGCTGATCCCCTTGGGGGCGCAATGCGGCCGGGGCACTCTCCGGCGCCGGACCCTCTGACGAAGATTTCTTCCCCCGCTTTGAGGCCATTGCCTCCGGGTCTTCAGAGGCGTTCCTCTTCTTTCCCTGGATAGAGGAGTTCTCGATTCCTCCTTCCTGACAGCCTCCTTCGCGGAGGCGGTAGCTTCTTTGTTCCCCTCTTCGCCTTCTTCAAAAGGCGCAATCTCCCGCATCCTGGTCAACACGGGATCCGGCGTGGTCTCAGGGAGGGGGGCCGGACACCTGATAAGCTTTGCTTCCGCTATCCACTCCTGTTTAAAGGATAGCTCTTTTAAAGGCAGTTTTATGATAAATGTACGGATGGCGTGTCCGGGTACGGGGCTACTTACTTGAGTATCCAGACGATTGCAGCTCAGACCTGCGCCCTCGGACAAGTCCGGACACCTTGCTTGTGATCCGAAGAAAAATTTGCACATCTCCACGGGCGTCGTGCCCATAAAGTGTTGGAGAGCTCGTGGCCCCTCCGGATTAAATTCCCACAGGCGGAGGGGGCGACGTTTGCAGGGCAGTATGCGGCGAATCAGCATAACCTGCGCCACTACGGCCAAATTGATATCTCTCTCTAGGAGATCTCGAACGCGGCCCTGCAGCAAGGGCACGTCCTTGGACGGCCCCCAGTTAAGCCCTTTATTGACCCATGACGCTAGCCGTGGTGGGGGACCCGAGCAAAAAGCAGGTGGCGCCACCCACGTGGTGCCCCTGGGAGCTGTGATGTAAAACCACTCTCGTTGCCATAAGCCGAGCTCTTCTTGAAAAGAGCCCTCGGGCCATGGAGCGTCGGCAATCTTGCTTATAATAGCACCTCCGCACTCAGCGTGCTGCCCCTCGATCATCTTCGGTTCTACCTTGAAGGTTTTAAGCCACAGCCCGAAGTGAGGAGTAATATGGAGGAAGGCCTCGCACACGACAATGAACGATGAGATTTGGAGGATGGACTCCGGAGCTAAGTCGTGAAATTCCAGCCCGTAATAAAACATGAGCCCCCTCACGAAGGGATCAATCGGGAAGCCTAGCCCCCGAAGGAAGTGAGATGTGAACACCACACTCTCACCGGGCTGGGGAGTGGGAATAGCCTGCCCTTGAGCAGGCAGCCTATGCGAGATTTCGCCGGTCAGATACCTAGCATCTCTCAGCTTTCGCACGTCTTCTTCCGTAACGGAGGAAGGCATCCACCGGCCTTGGAGGTCGGAGCCGGACATCATCGAAGGTCCGAAGCGCCTGAATCTGGAGCTTTGGGTGTTGGAACTCGAGGCGAGAGGCGGATTTGATTGGATTAAAAGAAAGGAGTCGAGCCTTGGTCTCTTTATAAAGAGGTTGAATACCAAGAGCCCTCCCCGTGACCGTTTGGGACTCACTTTCAATTAAGAAGTCATACCAATGGCACGGTTGGGTTACCCACGCCTGTATTGATGAGGATCCCGGAATAAGGGGACACGATCTCTGCTTTGACAAGACGTGCCAAGGAAACCGCCTCGCTAAACGCGCTGAGGTGGGACAGTAAAACGAATAAAGGCTTGGCCGTGGCGTGATGTCACACTACGGAATACGTCAGCAGATTAGATTTGTGTAAATATTATTCTCTCTACGGTGGTATGTGGAAATTATTTTGCAGAGCCGGACACTATCCTTGTGTTCAACATCTTCTATGAAGTATTCGGAGGAGGAACCCGCCTTGCAATGCCGAAGACAATTTGCGCGCCGGACTCGTCGTCATTGAAGCCTGGTTCAGGGGCTACTGAGGGAGTCCTGGATTAGGGGGTGTCCGGATGGCCGGACTGTGACCTTTGGCCGGACTCCCGGACTATGAAGATACAAGATTGAAGACTTCGTCCCGTGTCCGGATAGGACTTTCCTTGGCGTGGAAGGCAAGCTTGGCGATACGATATGTAGATCTCCTCCCATTGTAACCGACTCTGTGTAACCCTAGCCCTCTCCGGTGTCTATATAAACCGGAGAGTTTTAGTCCGTAGGACGAACAACAATCATACCATAGGCTAGCTTCTAGGGTTTAGCCTCTCTGATCTCGTGGTAGATCAACTCTTGTACTACCCATATCATCAATATTAATCAAGCAGGAGTAGGGTTTTACCTCCATCGAGAGGGCCCGAACCTGGGTAAAAACATCGTGTCCCTTGTCTCCTGTTACCATCCGCCTAGACGCACAGTTTGGGACCCCCTACCCGAGATCCGCCGGTTTTGACACCGACAGCTACCCTGCCGTTCTCGGCGCGGCCGCTTAAGCTGTTGAGTGGACTCGAAACAGAGTAAGGGCATTTCCAATAGAGGAAAGGCCCCATTGCGTGCAGGTTTTCCATACAAAGGACAAGATTTCTGAGGGGAATAACCTTATATAAAAGGGAAATATTGAAAGTTTGGCTTGACTTAGCTTTCCTGCCGCCGGGCGGGCGTCCTTCGCGTTCGCAGACGATGTCACCCGCTTGGTCATCTTCTTCCTTGGAAAACACGGCGATGAAGTACCGCTAAACCAGATTCTCTCAACTGCGCCCCCAACCTGGCGCGCCAAAGATGTCGGTGGGAAACGACACCTATGGGATCACGAGAATCCCTACTATAGTTGGCGGGGCGCGAGGTTGTGAGAAGAGCAGGTCTAACAGGAAGCACATGGTTCGTTTACCCAGGTTTGGGCCGCGAGGATGCGTAATACCCTAGTCCTACTTTGGTGGGTGTATTGAGTGTTCTTGTGTTCTTGAGCTAGCTACGGGGTGCAACTTGCCCAAAAAAGCCGAATCCCTCTCCTGGTCTCCTCGGGCCTCCTTTTATAGGAAAAAGGGGTTGCCATAGTGGCACACAGGAGGTGGAAAGGTCTACAGTGTTGCGAGCTTATCGCCCGTATTACAGGACAAGACACATTTAATGCGTCACTTAGGTGTCCCTTAGCTTTATCGGGGGCGGGAACGAGGCTCGTCCCGTTCGCTGCCGCTCCGTCTCGCTAGGCTAGCGATGCGTGCGGTGCCATGTAGGCAGGTAGGCTGCTGAGGTGGCGTGGTGGCAGGGTCTTCATGAAGATCTGCATGCCACCACGCGGGTGCTTGTTGAGTTGGTGTAGAGGCTGCCCGTCGCCACGCAGGTGCCTGCCCAGCTGGTTGAGCTAGCAGCTGCTTGGGGATGGTGGTGGAGTCTTGGCTGGTGCGGGCCTGGTAGTGGCCCCGCTGATGCCCTCGGCAAGGGTCTTGCCGAGGGCCCAGCAAGGGTCTTGCCGTGGCATTGCAGTCGTCCCCGGCAAGGCGCTTGCCGGGGGTCTTGTGGATCTCCTCGGCTAGAATCGCGCTGAGGGGGTGCCGTCTTCTGGTCCTCATCTGATCTTATGTGTTCATGATCTTGACGAAGATCTGCATGCCACCACAGGGGCGCCTCCCGAGCCCTGGTTCCAATGTAGTTGGTCGGCTGGTGTTTGGAACCCGCGGGCTCAAGGGTGGCCTGCTCTGCTAGCATTCGGCAAGTTGCCCCGGCAAGGCTCTTGCCGGGGTCGTGGAGGCCGCCCCTGCAAGGGCCTTGCCGGGGCCACGGAGGCCGCCCCGGCAAGGGCCTTGCCGGGGGAGTCCACCTCGCCCCTTTGCCTTTTGTGTTCTTGGCGTTGTCTTGGGCTTTGGCTTCTCTCTGGCTTCCCTCCTCTGCTTTGTGAAGCGTGGCCGTGGCGCGCGGCTCTGACCGCCCGTGCACAAGTAAAGGGGTCAAAAGAAGAGCCCCTACTTTTGTACACTGACAGGAGGGCTGGCCGGCGGCGGTGGCTGGGTCTGGGGGGGGGGAAGGGCTGGCCGGCGGCGGCGACTGCGGGGTGGCAGCGGCGACAGAGCAGAGAGGTGGGTGCGCGGGAGGGAGAGAGAGAAAAAGAGAGAGGGGGGGAGATGGCTCGGCCCGTTAAGTGGGCCTAGCAGACGGCAAAGAGGACGACCGTTAGGGCTGGCCCATGTCTAAGATTGTCGTCGGCTAGCAGACGGCAAAGTATTCACCTCTTTGCCGTCCGCTACCAGACGACAAAGAATCTGACCTAGCCATGCCGTGCCCTGTGGGGCCCACCTGACTCTTTGCCGTTTGCCGTCTAGCTCTTTGCAAAGGACCAGCTGACGGCAAATAGCCTTTTTGCCATCTGCGCTTTCTTTGCCGTCCGCTTTGTCGAAGCGGACGGCAAAGAGCCTCTTTGCCGTCAGCTGGCAGACGACAAAGAGATGGCAGACGGCAAAATGCCAGATTCCAGTAGTGTATAGCTGCAGATGAGTTTTCGTCCTGTGTGTTTTCATTATTTTTGCATCGTTTACTTCTATTTTTTTAATTTTTTCTTTGTTTTTGTTTGTTTATTTATTTGAGTTTCACTGGGTTTTTTTATTTCCTTTTGTTCTTTCTACCTTTTACACATGTTTAAGATTTCATACATGTTGTAAATATTTTGCATTTATGATAAACATTTTTATACATATTTAATATTTTTCCAAATATATGTTTTCATGTCTATTTTTCATAAACATTATACATTTTTGGTATACATATAAACTATTTTTATACACGTTCATATTTTATAAATATATGATATGTTAAACATATTTTGAAATTTTTTATGAATATTATAAAAAAATAGAATCTGAAGTATTTTTCTGAATCATATATTTTCTAAACAAATATGTGAATATTTTCTAAAGTTGTATAACCATTTTAAGTGCAATGCACATTTTGTTGAGTGGTACTAATTTTTTTCAATTACATTAATCATGTTTTTTCCATTGTATGGACATTACTAAAAAATGTCACGTAGATTTGTTTGAATATGTGAATATTTTTAAATGTCACAATATTTCTTGATGCTGTCAACATTTTTATTAAAGTTGCGCTAAAAGTGAGATATAGCAGCACCCTGCAGCACTGTCCTCTCGTAGAGCCTCAACACACCATGGGCCGGTAATCTATGTCGGCCAACCTGTCTAATGCATTAATCGGTCACCGCGCTGGCCTCATGATCCTCCAACAAAAGAGTCGTTTGATTGGGGAGCTCCTAGTTGGCGCTGTAGGCGCCGGTTCGCGCCGCTGGCGCCCGCGCGGACAGGAACTGGGCCGGCCCAGCAAGCTGCTGAGAAGCAAAAAGCGAGGGAAAAGTTTTAGTGTACGAGGTTTATTTGGGAGAAAGCGGGAGTCGAACTCGTAACGCCCAACAAAACGACCACATGGGTCAACCACTGGACCAAAGCTCTGTGTGATGCTCATTTTGGAAAATCACGACTCTTTAATATTTCATACAGTACAAACATTAAACATATACTACTATTATATACACCCCTATAAATTCTTTGAATAAAGAAAACATAAATTGAAAATGCATTCATATAGACCATGAATTGAAAAGAAAAGTTCGCAAATTGGAAAAAGTTAGTGAGTTTAAAAAAAGTTCATCGAATTTGAAAAAAAGTTCATCAATTTGAAAAAAAGTTCATCAAATTTGAAAAAAGTTCATTGAATTTGAAAAAAGTTCATTGAATTTTAAAAAAAAGTTCATCAAACTTTAGAAAAGTTCATCGAATTTGGAAAAAAGTTCATCCAATTTGAAAAAAGTTCATCAAATTTGAAAAAAAGTTCATCGAATTTCCAAAAAGTTTATCAAATTTCAAAAAAAGTTCAGTGAATTTAATAAAGTTCATCGAATTTCAAAAAAGTTCGTCGAATTCGAAAAAAACTTCACGTATTTAAAAATAATTTCACGAATTATAAAAATCACGTAATAAAAAAACAAAAAAGGTGAGAGAAAAAGAATAAGAATAAACCAATTTGAAGAATGAGAATAAAAGAAAAAAATGCACTGTATTTACACTCGCGGGCGGATAGCGTGGTGGCTAGAGCCGATCGCTAGCAATGAACCGATGCGAGTTCGAATCCCCCTCCCCGCACTCTTTTTGACCTTTCCAAAATAGAAAGGAAAGAGAAAGAATGGGCCGGCCCAGCTTGGACTGCTGCAGGCGCCCGTTTACAAATTGCACTGTAACGGAGGAATTCCCGTTTGATTGGGTCGTTCCTCTTCATTATCATGTCACACGCATATGAAAAAAAGACAAAAGACAAAAAGGTAGCCCTTCTCCGCGGCGTCTATTTCTCGCATTAAGCGAGGTGAGAGGATAACTCTCGCTTAATGCGCTACAGTATGGGGCCTGCCCACTAGCGCATTTTGTTTTTTAAAAAGCTTGTTAAAAACATGTGCACACGCGAGGGATCTCCAGGTTGCACCACGACACTGCTAACCACTGTGTTAGGTTCGAATTCGTGTATAATAGGTAGGGCGCGACCTATTAGAAGGGAAATAGCCATTTTTTTTATTTCTTTAGTTATTTTTTCTTCTCCGGTTTTCATATTTTTCTTCTCCGTTTTTTTAACAAGCAATGAACCGATGCGAGTTCGAATCCCCCTCCCCGCACTCTTTTTGACCTTTCCAAAATAGAAAGGAAAGAGAAAGAATGGGCCGGCCCAGCTTGGACTGCTGCAGGCGCCCGTTTGCAAATTGCACTGTAACGGAGGAATTCCCGTTTGATTGGGTCGTTCCTCTTCATTATCATGTCACACGCATATGAAAAAAAGACAAAAGACAAAAAGGTAGCCCTTCTCCGCGGCGTCTATTTCTCGCATTAAGCGAGGTGAGAGGATAACTCTCGCTTAATGCGCTACAGTATGGGGCCTGCCCACTAGCGCATTTTGTTTTTTAAAAAGCTTGTTAAAAACACGTGCACACGCGAGGGATCTCCAGGTTGCACCACGACACTGCTAACCACTGTGTTAGGTTCGAATTCGTGTATAATAGGTAGGGCGCGACCTATTAGAAGGGAAATAGCCATTTTTTTATTTCTTTAGTTATTTTTTCTTCTCCGGTTTTCATATTTTTCTTCTCCGTTTTTTGTTTGTTTCTTCAGTTTTTTCTTTTTCTTTTTTTCCTTTGGTTTATTTTGTTTATTATTTGATTTTTCATTTTTTTGGTTTTTCTTTGTTTCTTTTTGTTTTTCATTCTACATTCTTATATTCATGATCAACATTTTTTTAAATACTTGTTCAACATTTTTTAATACATTATCAACATTCTTTTTCAAATACATGTTCAACATTTCTCAAACACTTTTCCAAAATTAAAAACCCAAAATCTGAATGTTCATGGATGAGTACCGACACCCTCATGTTTGGAATTCCATTATTTTTCTTGTATAAGCCTGACCATAGACTCAAGAACATTTTTTTCAAACCAATTTTGCCAAGATATTCGAGCACTTGCAGTGCAAATTAGCATAAAAGGAGAAAAAAAAATAATGTACCAAATAAGAAATAAGAGAATGGTGAAGAAAAATAAAAAAAATGGTTGTCGTTTGCAATAAAAATACACTCGTAAAAAAGAAAGGTGAAGAACATTAAAAGGGAAAAAAGATATGCCTGTTGAGTACAAATAAATTGGAACTCGGCAAAGAATTTTTGCGAGAAAAGGAACTAAGCAACGATTTCTTTGCCCAGTGCAAACAGAAGAACTCGGCAAAGGTGGTATTTGCCTAGTTCCCGAAAAAGTGGACACAAGCAGACACTTAGAACTCGGCAAAATCTGCATATTCCAATAGCCTAGTACTACATACAATGAAAATTGGTCTGATTTTGCTCCCGGGTGCATTTGCTCTCGAGTGAACCAAAACGTATAGTAAATAAAATTTAATAATTCTATTTTTTTGGACGTGTTTATGTTACTGTCGCAAGCATGCTTAACAATTTTCATGCGAAAGCGAGTAGTAGTGTTTCGTTGGCGAAAAAACAAAGTTGAGTGTAATATTTGGAGGTAACGCTTGACGTTAAACTTGTTTTTTTCGCAAGACGAAATGCTTAAGCTTTTCACCTAGGGACATTTACATTTATTTCCCCTAATTTGCGCCCATTCTTATCTTTACCCCTAAAAAAGTTATGTTCTCAACTCTGCCCCTCTTCCTTTTGGTGCGCTTATGAAAATTAGATGGACACCCCGCGCATTGCCGCGGGACATGTAGTAGACTTCTAAATACTAAATGGATTGGTTTCATTAACCATTAAAAGGTTATATATTTTTTACTAATGGAGTGCTTTTCTCTTTTGGGTTGTTCCTATGAAATTGGCATGCGGTTATGTTCACACACTAAATAGGACAAAGGCTTTGCACATAGTTATTTGAAGATTAGTTATATTTTCATATAGCAAGGAAGATGGTTCTCATATACATGAACAGTGAATATAATTTGATAAACATTAGTATTTGTTAGAGGCAGATGTTAGAGAGGGTCATTTATTTTTGTGAGCTAAACATTGTCGTAACATGGAATTGAAGTTTTCATTCAATAAATTGTGCAAAATTGCATATACAATAAGCGAATGAAATTACATTTTAGCAATTGGCCAGCTCCTTAATACTACATCAAAAATTATTACTGGTAGCAGGCACAAACATAAATGAAATGAAGCTAATAATTCTAGCTAGTGAGTTTGGAATAATAGCAAGCACAAACAGAAATGAAATGAAGCGAATAATTCTAGCTAGGGAGTTTGGAATAAAAGAAATACTAAGTATTAGATAAAAAATTCTCTTAATCTCATTAGTGATCGTAGATGATATGTTTAGACTACCCCTAAAAGTAGTTCAGAACTATGAGCGACAACGACTTGTAGAAATTTATTGCATTATTTTCTTTATCATGAATAAGACAATTTTAAATCAAATCAACACCTTAGAAAATAAATAAATAAACACTACTCCTGCGATCCATATTAATTGCTGCTGCTTTAGTACCATTTTGTACTAAAGTTATACTGAAGCCGCAACAATTAATATGGATGGAGTATTAGATAACCAAAGTTTCTTGATCTTAGTGATCACATATGATATTTTTAGGCTATCGCTAATTTTTGTTTGACTGGGTCTACGGTCTACCACTAAAAATAGTTCACAACTATGAGGGGCAACAACCTTTAGAGATACTAGTAAAAGTGCTCGTGCGTTGCATCGGGTTAGATTGTTGGTTTTCGGATCATGAATCCTGTATTTGAAAGGTCCCGCCCTCATGTCCTCAGCCGACATCTACTTCAGCTCCGTACCGCCATCGAAGTGCAAGTAGAGATGCAAACATAGGAACTTTCATACAGATGCCATACAGATTGGTCATATACTTACCGCAAGACCATGATTAGAACTTTACTTATTTAATCTTTGCAAACAACATGAAACAATTGTGTATACCGACCAATGAAACACCATTACGATAATGAAGACTGCTCAGTCGGTCTAGGAGAACAATTTATATGTACACCAAGCTAAGAACAACACCGACAGAGCTTCGTTAGCAACATGAGACAGTCAAACATGTGCAAAAAGATTTACAATATCTTCCTAATTTATTGAAGAACTTTGCAAACTAACCATATAAGTCTACCGTCAAGAATAGCACATTAAATGCAAGTGACAATTGTTGTAGTTGCATGGTAAAAACCATAAAGCCTACACTTTGAACAATCCCCTCAGTCCAAGCACATATGACATGTAATACATTTACTCATTTCTTAAAGTAATACAATTAGCTCTTGAGTTTGAATGTGCATCTTCGAAATGCAGCGGTTTATAATCTGACCAAGTAAAGCGAACTTCAAAATTAATATATGTATCTTTTGAATCAGAACTGGAGTTCAGCAAACACCAATTAAAACTTATGAATTAGTGCATGCCTTTTCATGTCGTGAGACATAGAATATTTTCCAGTTAGTCCTATCATTTCAAGAAACATATGGACCAGGTTATCCCGTGAAAACAGATACTTAATAGCATGAAGCATGTGAACACCTATCTATAGGAGGGTGTGTCCTAGAGCACATGACAAACCATTATAGTTACCAACAAATATAGGAACTCTCCTTTTCGAAAAAACACATATAGGAACTCCCCAAGCGGAAGAATTTTTTTTAAAGGTACTAATAGAAACACGTTCCTCCCTGTCAATTACTGCCCAGTAGCTCCGAAGAACTGCTACTGGCAACCCTGAAGCAATATTACATCTGTATGTATCAGTAGCAAAATGAAAGTTAAGTCGTACACGAAGGTAGAAAATGATTGGCACAATTCCAATGGTCTTTATTTTAGCAATATCTTACTTATTTATTTTTCATAAAATTTAACATCCCCAAACCACAAGACAAGATGACCTGCATGATTACGGAATTTAAATATATCCAATAATGACAATTATGAGTTCCTAAAAAAACATGATTGAATGTATATTTTCTAAACCCTTGTGGCTGTATAGAAAAGAAAGATCACACCCACACACCCGATATAAACCAAATGGCCGAAAGAGCTATGGGATCCCCTCTCAGTTATCCTCATCCCTTCCATTCCTTGTGGAGCTGAGCTCTTGATGTACCTCGTTCTTCCCCGCCGCCTGCTCTCCCCACCACCTCCTCTCCCTCCGAAGAAACATACTATACTCCACAAATTTTGTACGACAGGTGGAGTAGTTGCACAAGTGGTGGACTAGGTGAGCGCACACCCCGCCGCCCGCCACTCCGGCGCTGGCGGCCACTCCACGCCTTCTCCCGCTTGGGTACGACACCCACCCACCCGTCGCACGCCACTCCGGCTGCGGTGACCACCCAGCTCGGTGTGCCTTGCCGTGACACGGGGGTTAGACCACGTTCTCTACGACCACGGCTTCTCCTTCATCACAGGCCGGTGACTTCCATCTAGCTCTTTCTGAACTTTTGGTTGTTTGCTGCCTGTTGCCTTGATGCATGTCGATCCTTCCTCCTTGATGCATTCTTGCTTCCCCGTGGTTGCTTGATTTACTGGTCGCGTCTGTCCCATGGAAGGAGAGCGTTTTCAGGATGACATGATGTTGAAGTATGGTTGCACCACTGTTGAGGCCGTCGCCGGGGCGGCGTCGCCCCGCCAGCGTGCAGGCCGTTGTGCTTAACAATGGCGTTTTCCTCTCGCCGGATTTCTTCGCCTCTCTCTTGGTCAGCTGGTTCAGAGTGTTCGCCAACGCTACGTTTTCAGGTCGTGTCAGCCTGGTTGTTTTTCTTCCAAGTCGCACATGAATGCATTGCCAAGGAGATAGTTCTCCGCGGTTGCTGGACATCCAGTTTGCTCCGTGTCAGGATGGCCCTTTCTAACTTGTTTTTTTTTCGCCTCCCCTTTGTCTCTTTCACATGTTTGTTCCTCTGCATGGACTGTGAATGTTGCTTTGCCTTCTGTCCTAGGACCCCACCCCATGCACGCTCCTCGTGCCTAGGTTTTCGGGGATTCCAGGACGAGCTTGCAGGTCTCTCCCCTCTCTCTTCGGCATGCGGCTGGCTGTAATCAAGTGCCTGACGGTTTAGATATTCCAAACCCCTCTCATCTACCGACACAGCAGGCTCCTACCGTATCGGTGGATGATCGGGGCTGCCCCCCTGTCGCTTCTTCCTACCCCGTTACGCCCTCCAGCCGTTCCTATGCCTCCCCTGCCAACTCGCGCGTCCCCCTAATTGATAGTCCACTCCTGCCGCGCCATGCAACCTATAGAGATGCCCTGCTCTAGCGTGACCCGGTGTTACCAGGGCCATTATGTGCATCGCATCCCGTAACAAATTGCCTTTTTAGATACGGTAAACCTGGTGACCTCTTCATCGGCGATGCTTCCGCTGCCTCTCGTCTAGCCATAGACGACGCAATTGTCGGGATCCTGCTGTCTGCTGGCTGTGCCGGCGGGTTGGCCACCTTAGTTTCCGGTGCAGCATCCGCGTCTACAGGTCTAACCCTAAACATTGCGCCGCTCCTACTAATACCCGCCCTCCTTCTTTGCTGCCCGTCAGTCAGCTCAACCCAGCTTCTGCTTCCTCTCCTTCGCTCGCCACTATCCCCTTCAGTCCTAGCCCAGCCAGCCTTGCAACCACCAACCCGATGGAGCCTGTGATTCGAGGTCGCCCTACCTCGCTCGATGTCCACTTCCCTCTCGTCTCTGATCAGAACACCCTCGTTTGCCTGATCAACATCTCTCCACCCAAATCCAACTTCCTGCCCTGGCTCCAGCGAGTGTTCCGACAGCGACTGGGGGTCGTTGCCGTGCGCTTTGCTGGCTCCACAGTGGGCACGGACTTCACCATTTTCCAAAGGGAGGAGTAGCAGGCCGCGGCCTTCTGTGAGAGTCCGATTTATGTCGGCTCCCATATGGTCCGGATCCTTCCGCATAATGTGGGGGACAATGCCTTCTCCTTCTCCTACCGCCATGTCCTCAGCCTATCGCTGGAGAAGCTGCCCCTGGAGCTCTGGAACAAGCGAGGAGTCGCCGCCTCCGTCGCCGGCTTCGCGAGCATCCTGCGGGTGGAACATGCTTGTTTGCATGGCAACGACTTCACCGACATCTTCGTGCTCGTCAAAGTCGAGGCACTGTAGCACATCCCCCACTACATCGCTTGTCATCGCTTCGATGGCGCCAGCGTGTACGCCAACATGCTAATCAATGAGATCTGGGACGTTGCTCGGTCGCTCGGGGCCCCGTCTGCGCCTCCACAGCCCCCTTCCGTGCGCCGCCATGATGGGGGGGGGGCTCTGGTGCTGGCCGTGTGCTCCCGCGGACCCTAACTCATCAGGGCCTTGCCCAGACACGTGGCTCCCGTGCGGCGCCTGGCGGCCAAGTCAAGGATGATGGTATGGCTACTCAGGCCTACTGCACCTACCTGCAGCCTCAGATCGTGTCTGACGCTTTCAGGTTCGCGCAAGCGCTCCCGCTACCTGGCGTGCCAAAGATGTCGCAGGAAACCATGTCCACCTATGGGACCAACGGTCCCTTGCTGGTCCGGCAAGGGGGATGGCCCGTTGCACAGAGAGCAGAGGAGCGTCGAGCAGCACAGCAGGGATCACACAGGCAATTTTACCCAGGCTCGGGCTGCCGTGAGGCGTAAAACCCTGCTCCTGCTTTTGGTGGATTGATGGTGGATTGATGGTTGGGGACGTAGCGCACTTTGCCCGGAAGGGTCAAGAGTGGCTACGTGCGTATGGGTGTATGAGGGGTTCGACTCGCCAATCCACTAGCCAACCCTTTCTACGCTTGCCTTGGGCCTCCTTTTATAGATTAAGGGGTCACCATAGTGGCAAAGTAGTCATTAAGCATGATAAGATAGAAAATAGTGTTATCATACCTAATTCTGCAGGCTGACAGGGTGCATTAAATGCGCCGCTTAACGTCACATCGTTGCTCGCCCGACAGGCCTTCCCGAGCTGCTTCGCCGGCTTCGCACTTGCTTGGTTGGCACGTCATAGGAAGGGTGTCATTTGTAGGTATATCCTGTAGAAAGAGGCTGCCATGTGGCAAATGGTTGCCACTTAATCACTTTGCGGCTTGACACCACATTGATCGAGGACGTGCGTCGAGGTGATGAGGCTTAGTGAGGTGGCCTTGCCCCCGCTGGTCCCGGCAGAGCCTGCCGAGGCGTCTCGGAGTTGTTCTTCCTGGAGTGGCCTCATCTCCTCCAGGCTTGCCTGCCGGGCGAGGGAGGCTCTTCTCCTGGCGGCTTCGTACTTCTTTGGTTTGTCCTTGGTCTTTTGAAAATCTTAGTTTCTTGTACTCGGGCCTGACCTTGGCACAACAATCTTGCTCCCATGCCTGTGCACAGTCTAGGCAACAGACCCAGGGTTTGTTGCACCGACATACTGTATGATCGATTGGCCAAACATGGGCCAATAATAGACCACATTATGGGTCGTAAACGGGCTAGAGTTGGAATCGTCCGTTCATGGGCCGACCATAACATGCCGTCGTTAATCGGCCATATTTGATGACGCTATGAAAATGGCCCAACGGATTAACGGGCCGACTGTAACCACGGGTTGAATTTGGCCCATGAGTAAAAAAGGCCAGTAACGGGCCGTAAGTAACCGAATGCTGGAAATGATCCTAAGAATAAATGGGCCCTGAGAAGGCCGAAAGATAACACGGGTTGGAAACGGCCCAATGGATAATGGGCCGTTAATGGGTATAAAGCGGTACACTGTTCATTACGGACCAGTTTCACCACAGGTCGTTAATGAGCCAAGAGTTACAAAGGGCCTCACATGGTCTGAAAGATGTCATGGTCCATACATGAGCCGGAAGTTACAACGGGCGGGAATCATATTGGACGGCCCAGATGAAGCTACTGGGCTTAATTCGGATAGGCCGTAATGGGCCGTGAGTTAGTGGGCCGTAAATGGGCTATATACGAACATGTTGTTAACAGGCTTTCCATGGGCTGGCGCGCTACCATTTGACTAAGTCAAACGGTCCGGCCTTTTCACCAGAATGGGCCTCTGTTGGGCCGTGCCACGTGTCGACATATCATAGGCGCCTCCTGTCCAATGAGTTGATGACATGTGTCCGAACGGTGAGCCAACACGTGGTTCCTCTGGCCATTGAGAATTTTACACGTGGAAAATCCCCATTGGTTCGGGCTGTTAGCGGGTTATTGGATCCAAAACCGGACCCGATAGCTTAACGGCGACCCGTTATGGTGGATGCCATGTGTCGGTTACCCTTAACAAAAGCACTTCCATGACGCGCCATTTATCATCATGGAAGTGGACACTTCCGTGATGATAATTTTGGTAATGTCATGGAACACTTCTACAATAGCACAGGTATGACTATCTTGATTCTGTCATAAAATCGTCATGGATGTACAGGCATGACAAAAAATGTGACCTACTATGAAAAGCAAGTATCATCACGGAAGTGTATTTTTTTGTAGTGTTAGTACAACTATGGTTCATCATTCTTTACTTGGTGCTTCTGTAGTTCTTCAGTATATGTACCTGTGCATCGAATTATGCATTCGAGGTTGAACCTATATTTGTAATAAACATGGTTGGATATGAAATAAGTGATTGCCTACTTTCAAATTCAAAACATGTGATTTTTAAATTAGGGATTACACTGCACGCGGTTTGCGAAAGCGAAACGTCTGCGATAGACGTGGATATCAAACACATTTCTAGGATCCACTACGTGTGCGATCAATCTCTACCGCACACACGATCAGCCAAAAAAAACGTGGGTGATTAACAACAACATCACACACAATTCTTTCTTATTAAATGTTTATGATAGTCACCTTATCACACATGCTTCGCAAATATGGACTGTTTGTGATGTTGTGCGCATCGCAAAAGTTTGGTCATAAAAAACGCGTGCGATAGGTCGATCACCCAACGCGGGTATGACGAATGAATCGTGTGGGATGTATTCAAGCTTCACATACAGTTTTATAGCGACAACTGCGTGTGCTCTTACATCATATCGCATACAGTCGAGGAAAATTAAATGTGTGTGATTGTCTGGTTCTATAATCGTGAATCGTTTGTGATGGGTCACACATCGTAAACGTAGCACCACAGAATACTGATTGCGAT
This sequence comes from Triticum aestivum, assembly GCF_018294505.1. Classification (NCBI taxonomy): domain Eukaryota; kingdom Viridiplantae; phylum Streptophyta; class Magnoliopsida; order Poales; family Poaceae; genus Triticum; species Triticum aestivum. The sequence continues at coordinate 512,987,001 of NC_057807.1, forward strand.
GGCAATCCAAGCACAAATGAGTTGCAAGGATGGAGCGTTTTGGATATTCAAGATATCAGAAACAATTTAGTAGGGACAACTATATGCATCAAGGCTCCCTATCCCCGATGGTTTTTGGTCGTGTGGGAAGGACCCCCCTATCGTAGTCACTCACTTGGTGACGGTTCGAAACGCCGTCACGGAAAGGGGTTAAAAACCGTTTGTATAGCACCTCGTTGTACCAGTGTTTCATAAAAGCTTGCTAGCGACCATTGCTTCCAGAGAATCTTCCTCTCGTGGGTTCGATAACCCAAGGTCACCTCTGGGGATATAGGTGCGTGATACTCTTTTTTGTTCCAATACCGGATCAATAAAACAGAGATATCAGCTGGCGACTGAGGCACTTGTGTCAGAGGCGTGGTGATGGGGCAAATTTGGGTCTGTTGCATCCCAAAAGTCATCATAGATGACTCACATTGTGGAGCCATCAATATCCATTTCCTCATAAGTTTCTTCATCGCTTCCAGAGGAAGCAGCATTTTCTTCAGTCACAAGGACATGCTATGGTTTCCGGGGGTGATACCTGATGAAGTGAAGCATCTGCTTCCACTTCAATTTCTTCATCCACCTGCTCTGTGGTAGCAGCAGAGTGGGTATCCTCTTCTTCATTGTCATCAGCTGCAGGAATCACATATTCCACCCCATATGGAATGATATGAAGATCTTAAGCAGTATGAGTAGGGGGGTCTGAAGCAGAGTGGGTATCCTCTTCTTCATTGGCACAACTAAAGACATTGGAACTGTCTTTAATTTCTTCACAGATTCTATAGTCGGAGGGTCTGAAGCTTTTCTCTTCTTAGCTTCCTTCTTAGCTTCCTTCTTAGCTTCCTTGGTCTTCTTCGCTTATGATGCAGAAGGAAGGGTGATAAGCTTCAAACTTGAAAACTTTGGTGGCGCTACAGCTGAGGAACTTGTTGGTGCAGTTTCTTCAGTCCTGACTGATGCAGTCATCCTGGCAGTTTCTTCAGGCGTACCTTCTTCAGTTGCCCTGGCTGGTTCTTGAGGAGGAGGAGGAGAGGGCATAGTCTCACTGTCCTAAGGGTTTTGTGGTGGAACTGATGAACTTGATGGAGGCATAGGGCCAAGCTTGGCAGCCTCCCTATTTGTCAGGGTACACAAACTTGGGTGCATGTTTCCCCTTGAGTTGCGCACGGACGACGAGCTACCAACGCGGCAAGATTACAAAATCCAAGACCAGATCAAGTTCAAGAGATCATCTCATCTCATCAAGTGGAGATCAAGAAGGCCAAGTCAAGCCAAAAAGACAAGATGCCACTAAGGGAAAAGCCTCCCTTGTCGGGCAGGCGAGCCTGGCAAGGACGAGGATTTCCCCGGCGATCCCCAAGACCACCCCGGTAGGCCCGCCGGGGCCTGCGGAAGCAAGTTACCCGACCAAGGTTCCACCGCTCCACCTCACGACGATGCAAGTCATCAATCAGTGCGGTGTCAAGCTCCAGAGTGATTAAGTGGCTGCTCCTTGCCACATGGCAGCCACTTCCTATGGAAAACATGCCCAAAGGACACCCGTCTTGAGACGTGTCAAGCAAGCGGGCGTGGAGCTGGCAAAACAGCCCGGCAAGGCTTGTCGGGCACGCAGTGATATGACACTAAGTGGTGCATTTAATGCACCCCGACATGTCTGTAGAATTATGTATGATAGCACTATTTGCTATCATATTAGTGCTTAATGATTGATTTGTCATTGTGGTGACCCCTTAATCTATAAAAGGAGGCCCATGGTGAACGTAGAAAGGGTTGGTTGGTTAGTCGATTCGGACCCTCGCATATTCATACATGCATAGCCACCCTCGCTCCGAGGAAACCTTGTCGGGCAAGTGTGTTGCGTTCGCCACCATTATGCACCATCAATCCACCAAAGCAGGAGTAGGGTTTTACGCCTCACGGCGGCCCGAACCTGGGTAAAATTGCCTGTGTGATCTCTGTTGTGCTATGTGATGCTTCTCCACTCTTTGTGCAACATGCCTACCCCCCCCCCCCCCCCCCCGCCGAACCAAAAAGGGGCTCATGGCCCTATAGGTGGCCGTGGTTTCCCACGACATTTTTGGCTCTCTAGGTAGGGGGATCACTTGCACGAACCCTAGAGCATACGCAGCACGTCATCTCCATTGCCGCCCAACCGGAGCTTTCGGCGTCAATGGTGCCTGTAGAAAGGCGAAGACGAAGCGGGGTTGCCGCACGCCTATCTTGTCCATCATCTCATTCCACCATGATCGAAGCCGCGACGGAAATCAATACCGACGGTGGCATTTCCCTCTCAGACGGTCCAGACGGCGTGGTCGCCGCTCGGACGCCGTCTAGGGAGGATGGGCAAGGCTCGTGGGAACAAGGTTCCTCTTTCCATCTCTCTCTCTCTCACTCTCTCTCTCTCGCTCTCTCTCTGTGTGTGTGTGTGTGTGTCTGTCTGTCTTCGACAATCGAACTACTCTGGGCTTAGCGTCGTCAATGTCGATGAGCACCACGTGATACCCGGTTCAGCATTTACCCTTCTTAGGGAAATCCTGGGTAGAGCGCTGGTACGAATCCATTGATTGACGCACCGACAAGTATGCTCCGGCAAGGACATCCATGCTAGCGTGATTGTTGTGCCAACCGCTATCAGATTGTTTGAAAAGAGTGAAGGGAAAGAAGAGGAACCAGGAAAGCCTGACACCGTATCCTGCCTCCTATTAGACACACATGATGTGTATTGGTCCCTGCCGGGAACCAGAGAGCCGCTCGTGTGACATCCATCCTTTCAGATATTGCGAGCACACCAAACGTTCGCGGCTGGAAGGGATGGGAAGGAGCGAAGAACAAGAAGCTAAGTCAATGCAATCTTCCTCTTGATAAACCCTAGATTTTGCATTTGTTTATCCATTGGTCTTAGTAAGTGTTCGTACTATGAAATCCTTCGTGTGATGGTACCTTGGCTAGGTCTTTGTCTGCACCCTCGTTCTGTTCCAAGCCCTGCTTGCAGAATGAGCGGTTGCGTCGAGGACTACCAGGGAAAAACTTGCCGGGACACATCCACGCCAAGATGAATGTTAAGGGCTAGACCCTTACGACAATCGCAGCAATATGATACCGGCAGGTAACGTGAACATACATAGGGACTAATCGTATGAACACTGACAAGAAAACTCGAAGGGATAAACATGCATTTAAGATTAAGAGAAAGCATCAGTTCCATCCGAGCATAAAAAGTACGTTGCCTAAAAACACATGACATGCATCATGTTTTGTTACAGGACAACACGATGGCGAGAATAGTTTAATGTTGGGCCTGGCGATTGTGTGGAGCCGTTGGGAGGCAAAGAACCTTGGCGGCCAGAGGGGCAACTTTCTCCTTGGCGGTGGGAACATATGCACCCACCGGCGGCTTCTTGAAGCCATCGGCAAGGTCGAGGTTGGGATGGCGGCAGGCGATGTTGCTGAAGACCATGAAGAGGGCATCGTGGGCGAGCTTCTGGGATTCAGTCACGAAGCGGCTGGCCCTCCCCTCTTCATGCACCTTCAGCTTTTCTATCAGCTCGTTGAAGAAAATTCCCAGCTTGGCACTAGGGACCTCTTACCGGTTGACTGAAAAGGTTGGCCCATCCATGCCCATCGCTACAGTATGGGCAGCAAGACGCATATCAATATCAATCAGACTCTTTATCTAGAGGTTAACCTACTTGGATTGGTTTGCCAGCTTGTCTTCTGCATCCTTCCAAAGGCGCTGGGCAGTATCCAGATCTTTTGATAGCTGCTGTTGGCAGGCTCCGCTGGACTCTGCCATGCTTTCCAAGGTGCCGATCCTGGCCTTCAGATCTTTGATGGTGCCATTAGCGGTCTCAAGGCCTTGGCTCTTGGAGGAAAGCTATGATTGCACATCCTTCAGATGAATCTCTGCCTTTCGCGCCTCCTCCTTGAGGGCCTCAGCCTCCTTGGCACTCCCGACAAGCTCCTCGGTCAGCCTGGTCACCTATTAATCGAGATCAGTCTTGGCAATGGATGCGACAGCAAGGTCATCAACGAGCCTCTTCAACTAGGAAGTAGAATTAGCGGCGAGGGCATCCAGGGCAACCTTGTGTTTGTCCTCCAGCTCCTTAGTGCGCTGCTGCACGAGGACCTCCGGATCATCATCCTTGGCATGGAGGGTGGCTTCGAGCTTGTCCTCCCAAAGAGAAATGCCCTGCTCTCTGGCGTCCAGACGCGCCTTGCGGTCCGTTAGGAGTGCCTCACGGGCTATGATGTCTTCTCTCGTCATCAATATTGCCTCCTGCTTCCTAGAGAGTATCTGGAACTGCTTGTCGTGCCACTCACGCAGCTCCAGGCATTTGTCATTTCCCTTCTGGTCCACCTGTTGGCGTACTCGCTCTGCTCCTTAAGCGCCTGCCATTTCTGGCCATGTCGGGCCTTCATTTCCTTGACGCCCGCCGCCATGGACTCCAGGAAGGACAAGTCCATTGCAAGAGCGACAGAGTTATCTGCTTCTTCAACCCCTGGTGCAGCGATGCCAAGATACGCTGAAGCTCTTCATCAAGTTCCATGCCCGTCGCCACCGACAGGTCGAGGACTCTAAGTCTAGGCTGCGCCAATACCAACTCCGACTGGCTTGAGGATGATGGCGAGGCCCCCACCACAGGCCCAAATGAGGGGAGGGGTCCATGGTTTGGAGGGGAATTTTCCCCTCGACCACCACCCCTGCCTCTGGGGCGCTCTCAGAGGTCTGCTCCGTCACCGCCAGGGACTCCTGAAAGCTCCCGGCAGCGGGACCCTGTCCCTCCGCGGCGGCAATTTTGGCTGCCTTGTTCGCGGCATCTCTCCCTATGCTAGCAACTTCTTCCAGCAGTTCTGGCTCTTTGGCCTGGAGGATTACAGACAAGAGGACAAGGGAATGACAAAAAGGCAGAAGTTTTAAATTGCCAGGATATGGGGAGAGATGACATAAAAGAAGAAGAAAGAAGAGAAGAGCAAAAGTAAAGTACCCGAAGAGGTCTGCCGGGTAGGGGCCTCAGTTACTCCGGCAACATCAGTTGCCGGGCCATGAACTCCTTCCCCTGCCGTGGCAACCATGACATCACCTTGCGTGGGCTCATCCACAGAAGTCCTCATCAGGGATCCATCGACTCGATTAGCAGGAGGAACAAGCCCTTCCTTAGAGGGCTCATTCTAAGCTGTCTCCCCTCCTCCTCCTCCAGATGAGGAGGTGGGGACCTCATCTCCGTCGCCTCCAGCAGAAGAAACCAGCCCTCCACCTTTAGGATGGGGGTTGGGCTGGGGGCTCAGTGTCGAATCCTCCATGTTGCTTCCCGCGCGGTCCGAGCTCTCCACATTCTTCGGTGACCCTGCGCGCCGTAGCCGTTTCGACCGATGGATGAGGGTCTCCGTCTCCTCCTCCTCCTTGTCAATGCCAGCAAAACAAAAGGTCAGTCAACAAAGATAATCAAATATGTCGAGACTATTGTGAAAGGGGGTGATCTTCCTTACTCCTCATCAATGAGCATGGAGCTCAATTCGAATTCCACAAGCGGCGGGGATGCTCTGCTCTCTTCTAGGATGGAGGGGCGGAGCTTTCCGGCAGTTCTGAGCCCTGCTGAGGTGCTAGGGGCTCTGATGAAGATGATATCTGCAAAGAGCTCGAGCTAGAATGGGAGCTGGAGTCGACTTCCACATCCACTTATTGCTTGGTAGGAGAGGCTTTGATCCCGGCAAGGCGAGGAGACTAGCGACACGCCGTGTGTGGATTTGTATTATTGGTGGCAATCTTCTTCACCCTCTTGGCAGGAGGCGCCGGATTTGGGGCCACCGTTCCCCAGTTGGCAGCCCGCCGGCAAGGGCGCTGGTCTAAAATCGGCTCGGGGCTTGAGGGCCAACTGCGGCTTCGGTCTCCATTGCCTCTTCAATCCCCTCCTCTTGAAGCTCTACTGGAGCAGCGGCCAGAGCCTCAAGCCCGGAAGCCTCATCCCCGCCAGGGTCTTCCACAACAACCTCTCCCGTGGTCTACGCCTCACTACCACCGTGGGAGGAACTCTCATCCTCAGCTTTCCCTTTTCCCTTCCCGGCCTTCCCGGCTTTGCCATCTCAGCAACTCGAGCAACTTTGTCCTCCTCAATCCTCCTCTTGATAAACATTGCCTCCACTACTGAGGTGCGTTTCTACACATTAGTCTCCACCCTAACAGCCATCTCCACTAGGGCGGTGGACCACACAAGTTCTTCGTCAAGAGTGGGTAGCCGTCAATCACCTGAAACCCCATGGGCATTGCAATCCGGCATCCTTTTCAAGATCTGATCCCGGGCAGAATTGACATTCAGCGGGATGACGCTTGCTGGTAACTTGAACAACTCAAAGCGGCCAAATAGTTGGTCGAACAACCAGACGTGGCCATAAACTGACAGGTTATTCACCAAGCCTAGAAGCAGTCTCATCCTATCCGCCACATCACCATAATCCCAGGAGAATTTGTCCCTCTTCTGCAGTGGCGAGATACGAAAGAAGGAGAAAGTCGCCCCCCACATGCTCGATGGTTAGCCCGACAGCCTTTAGGCGGGTGATCCTATTTATTGCCGGGCGAATCCTATCGTTGGTGAGGCCGAATGCCCTCCAGTCATTGCCACGATCGACACACATTATCCGTTCTTGACAAAACTCTAGGGCCTCTTCGTCCTGAATCCAGCACCAGTCACCTCTCCACTCATCCCACCTCTCGCGCTGCAGACCAGAGATATAATCCCAGGTCTTCCTTGGCACTCGTGGCATCCAGCTGATATTTCCAGAGCAGTGAGTTTGGTTCTCCACCCACGAGATGAAGTAGTGCCTGAATAGATCAACGTTGGGGGCAACTCCAACAAAGTTCTCACACAAGTGGGCGAAGATAGCCATGGTTGACATTGCATTTGGCGTGAAGTCTAGGAGATGGAATCCGTAAATCATCATCATCGCCTCAAAGAAATCAGAGAAAGGAGGGCAAAGACCGTAGATGAAGTACGCACAGAAAAATTGGTATGAATCTGGCGGGTCCTCTTCTCCCTACACCGGAACATTAGGAGCGCCGTACCCTTTCGGGATTGCCCTCCCCCATAGGTACCCATACCTTGCTTGCAGCACCTCACCGTCCAGGTTTGACGGGAAGAAGACGACGTCTCCCCTCCGCTTCCTGTCCAACTCCATCACCTTCTTGCTCCCCTCGGTGACCACCTCCTTTGCCGCGGTCGTCTGCTTCCCTTTGGCAGCGGCTTTCTTCCCTGTTCCCTCGGGTATCGATGCGAATGGGGGAGGGAGTCAGGGGGGAGCGGTGGAAAAGCGTGAGCGAGGACGAAGGAGTGGTTGTTTGGCTTGTGGGAGAAGATGATAGAAGGGCAGGGTAGGCAACGAGTGAGCCGTGTCGCTCCGTGTTTTCCTATCTTAAGGGGAAAAGGCGTGGAGAGGGGGGTGCGACGCTTCAGAAGTTACCGTTTTACATTAACTGCTACAGTCCCACGACCCCACGACCTGCAGTAATTGCGCGGAGTGGTCGTTGGATTGACTGGTTATCATAGCAACATTGTCCGTGCACAATTTTGGGGCCTAACCCAACGTGCCCGACGACATGTATGTCTCAGGCCCGGAGGCTTATGTCGGATTACACAAACAGGGGTGCATGTTTCCCCCTAACTTTGAAGGAAATATGCCCTAGAGGCAATAATAAAGTTGTTATTTATATTTCCTTATATCATGATAAATGTTTATTATTCATGCTAGAATTGTATTAACCAGAAACTTAGTACATGTGTGAATACATAGACAAATAGAGTGTCCCTAGTATGCCTCTACTTGACTAGCTCATTAATCAAAGGTGGTTAAGTTTCCTGACCATAGACATGTGTTGTCATTTGATGAACGGGATCACATCATTAGAGAATGATGTGATGGACAAGACCAATCCATTAGCTTAGCATAATGATCGTTAAGTTTTATTGTTGTTGCTTTCTTCATGACTTATACATATTCCATTGACAATGAGATTATGCAACTCCCGAATACCAGAGGAACACTTAGTGTGCTATCAAACGTCACAACATAACTGGGTGATTATAAAGATGCTCTACAGGTGTCTCCGGAGGTGTTTTTTGGGTTGGCATAGATCGAGATTATGATTTGTCACCCGTGTATCAGAGATGTATCTCTGGGCCCTCTCGGTAATGCACATCACTATAAGCCTTGCATGCAATGTGACTAATGAGTTAGTTGCGGGATGATGTATTATGGAACGAGTAAAGAGACTTGCTGGTAACGAGATTGAACTAGGTATGATGATACCGACGATCGAATATCGGGCAAGTAACATACCGATGACAAAGGTAATGACGTATGTTGTTATGCGGTTTGACCGACAAAGATCTTCGTAGAATATGTAGGAGCCAATATGAGCATTCGGGTTCCGCTATTGGCTATTGACCGAAGATGTGTCTCGGTCATGTGTACATAGTTCTCGAACCCGTAGGGTCCGCACGCTAAACGTTAGATGACGATTTCTATCATGAGTTATGTGATTTGATGACCGAAGATTGTTTGGAGTCCCGAATGAGATCATGGACATGACGACGAGTCTTGAAATGGTCGAGAGGTAAAGATCGATATATTGGAAGGCTATATTCAGACATCATAAAGGTTCCGAGTGATTCGGGTATTTTTCGGAGTACCGGGGAGTTACGGGAATTCACCCGGGAGAGTATTGGGCCTTAATGGGATTTATGGGAAAGGATAGGAGGGCCTCAAGGGGTAGCTGTGTGCCCCCCATGGGCTGGTCCTAAGTGGACTAGGAGGAGGCGGCGCCCCCCTCCTTCCTTCTCCCCACTTCCACCAAGTGGAATTCTACTAGGACTTGGAGTCCTAGTAGGACTCCTCTCTCTGGCACGCCCTACAGGGGCCGGCCGGCCTCCCCCTCTCCTCCTTTATATACGGAGGCAGGGGGCACCCTAGAACACACATGATTGGTATTAGCCGTGTGCGGTGCCCCCCTCCATAGTTTAACACCTCATTCATATCTTCGTAGTGCTTAGGCGAAGCCCTGCGTCGGTAACTTCATCATCACCGTCGCCACGCCGTCGTGCTAATGGAACTCTCCCTCATCCTCAACTTGATCAAGAGCTCGAGGGACGTCATCATGCTCAACGTGTGCTGAACACAGAGGTGCCGTACGTTCGGTACTTGGATCGGTTGGATCGTGAAGACGTTCGACTACATCAACCGCGTTACTAAACGCTTCCGCTTTCGGTCTACGAGGGTACGTAGACATACTCTTCCTGTCTCATTGCTATGCATCTCCTAGATAGATCTTGCGTGACCGTAGGAAATTTTGAATTACTATGTTCCCCAACAGGTGCATCCGAGCCAGGTCTATGCATAGATGTTATATGCACGAGTAGAACACAATGAGTTGTGGGCGATAATAGTCATACTGCTTACCACCAATGTCTTACTTTGATTTGGCGGTATTGTTGGATGAAGCGTCCCGGACCGACATTACATGACCGCGTTCATGAGACTGGTTCTCCCGGTGCGCTTTGCACACAGGTGGTTGGTGGGTGTCTGTTTCTCCAACTTTATTTGAATCGAGTTTGACTACGGCCGGTCCTTGTTGAAGGTTAAAACAACACACTTGGCGAAAAATCGTTGTGGTTTTGATGCCTAGGTAAGAACGGTTGTCGGCGTTCTGGGAACGGGGGTCCCCAGACTTGCCTGCCTGCGGCCTGCGGCGTGGCTCAAGGGGCGGCCCAGCACGGCCCATCTTCATCAGCACGAGCTCAAGACCCTTGCGAGGGGACAAACCTCGCGGGGAGAATGACAGGGGGCTTCCTCAGGCATGGCCTCGTCAGGCTGGATCGCGAGGAGGCGGAGATATCAAGGCGAGGTACCTCACGAGGTGCCCATGATGCAAGCCATGATGACCGAGGGCGCCAGGTGGGCGCCAGCCCGTGCAGTGTCCTCCTTTCCTCTTTGGTGCAAAGGGGGCAAGTGCAGGCGAGAGCATCAAGCAAAGGCATCCGTTTCGGTGCAACAAGACCAAGACCGTCGCAACGGCAGGAAGGAAGTCATTGTGAAGCCCAAGCCGGTGTCACCACCAGAGCCTTTGACAGGCGAGGACCAACTTTAGTCAGGATAAGTGTACTAGATGTTCCCCTTCAAAATGGCCAATTGTTGGCGCCCTTCCCGCTCAATATTTGGGAAGAGGCCCAGGGCCTTTGCCTATAAATAGGACGAGCCACCCACAAGGTAGGGGGGATCGAAGGATCGAGATCATCATCTAGAAACCAGCAGAGAAAGAGCGACTGAACTCCCCTGAGCAGTTCATCGCACCAGCCAAGAGCAGACCCTCACGAGGCTGTTCTTCCTTGTATTGTTCATCATCATCCCAAGAGGCAATCCACCACACCACAAACTAGAGTAGGGTATTACACTACAATGGTGGCCCGAACTAGTATAAACCCTGTGCCTCTTGTGTTGTTCCTTTCATAGCTTAGATCCTAGCGAGGTGGTGAGGTGCAGGTAGGTAGAGGGCGTAATCTCCGCGCGCACCCCAGTGTTCGAATCTAGAGGGTCTACCGGAACCCGAAATCTGACATTTGGCGCGCCAGGTAGGGGTGCGTCGGAATTCGTCTCCCTCCGCCTGTTCTTCACCGACCATCGCATCCATGTCGGACGCTCGTCGGGCCCTCGTCGAGCGCCGAGCCGCTCTCGCTTCCTACGTCGCCCAAACGGCCCACTCGGTGGCCGCCCACGCTGTTTCCCGTCGCCTGCCATCAACACCGCCACCGGCCCGGAGGGGAAAGAGCAGCAAGCATCGTCCCAATATCCGTCAGTGAGGCGAGACGGCCGCACTGCTACTCCCTCACTCACCCCAGATGGTTCTTCGTCCCGCGCACTCCGCGCACCCATGGAGGCTCGAGCTACACTCATCACGGCAAACGAGCTCCTGCGCTACCGCCCAGTCGACAACGTCTACGAAGAGTGGCTCGACCGCGTCGCCGAGCTCGTCCGCGCCGCAGGGGGCTCCCCCACACCGTCCATCTCGCTGCACCACGCCCCGCCCTGCGGGGGCAATGAAGCTCCGGGGGCGCCTCAGCCGCCTCCCCCTAAAGAAGGCGCCCTGGCTCCAAGGCGCGTGGCCCCTGGGCGGAACCCACTCCGTCCGGCGCCCGCGCAGCGAGAGCAGAGTTGCCAAGAGGTCCCTCGTCCCCAAGAAGCTGCCTGAGTGCTCCCTGCTCCGGCCCGTCGCGACCATGCTCCTGTTCCAGCACGCCAAGACCCCACGCTGCTCCCAGCTGCAGCACATGGGGACCCGCAAGACCAAGCTCTTCGTCACCAAAGGCCTCCCTTGGCCACCGCAGGCTGCCGCGCCTTCACCGCCGAGCTGCGCAGCATCGCGTGGCCCAACAAGTTCAAGCCAGACCTGCCTCCTTGCTATGACGGCACGGCCGACCCTGCGGAGTTCCTCCAGCTCTACGAGCTAGGCATCGAAGCCACCAACGGGGACGAGAAGGTCATGACGAACTGTTTTCCCATGGCACTCAAGGACGGGGCACGCACCTGGCTCCTGAACCTGGCTCCTGGCACGATCTCCTCCTGGGACGAGATGCGCACCCGCTTCATCACCAACTTCCAAGGTACTCGCGACCGGCCACCTGCCGTGAGCGACATGCACCGCATCAAGCAGCAACCAGGGGAGACCCTGCAGAAGTACATCTAGAGCTTCAACAACGCACGCCTCAAGATCCCCAAGGTGACCGAGGAGGCCATCATCTCAGCCTTCTCCGACGGTGTGCGTGATGTCAAGATGAAGGAGGAGCTGACGATGCATGAAGATCCAGGGACTTCCTTGGAGCTGTTCAACTTGGCGACCAAGTGCGCGAGGGCTGAGGAAGGGCGCCTTTCCCTCCTCGAGTTGCCAGCCGCAGACCCAGAAGAGAAGAAGTACAAGGCCAAGGACGTGAAGCGCAAGGGGGCTGCCGTGCTCGCGGCAGAACCAGACACCAAGCAGGGCAGAGATCAGCCCGAGTCTTTCAAGGGTAGCCGGTACTGTGTGTACCACGACCTCCACACCCACAACACCAACGAATGTCAAGAGCTCCGAGCCGTGCGAGAAGGGAGGATCGGCCGACGCCCCGACCACAACGACCGAGGCTACGGCCGAGGAGGAGGAAGGAATGCAGGGCGCTGGGAAGACCGCGGCCCTCGCCATGGGTGGCGCGACCGACCTCACGAGGATCGCTGGCAGGATCAGCCTTGCGAGGGAGACTAGAGGGATCAGCCTTGCGAGGATCGTCCGCAAGGAAATGCAGGTCTCCCTCCACTGCTGCCGCACCCAAGGAGAAACGAGGATCATCATCAGGACGAGGGGGCTGGGGGCTTCCAGGAGCCGCGCGCGATCGCCTGCATCCTGGGCGGAGCTCAAGCCCCAGCCTCTCAATGCATCTTCAAGTAGTTCGCCCGTGAAGTGAATGCAGTCCTCCCCAAGCTCGAAGCCACGCGCCCCCTCAGGTGGTCGGTGTGTGCCATCACGTTCAGCTCAGCGGATCAGCTCAAGTGCGCGGCCACAGCCAGAGTCCTCCTGATGCTTTGCTCCCTAGTCATCAGCAACGTGCAAGTCACCAGGACCCGCATCGACGGTGGGGCAGGGCTCAACGTCCTGTCCGTAGGGACATTCAACAATCTCCAAGTGCCTTACGATCAGCTTCAGCCAACCAAGCCTTTCTCCGGAGTCACCGATGGCTCCACGGTTTCGATTGGGCAGGTCCGCCTCCCTGTCACCTTCGGGGCGCGCAACAACTACCGCACCGAGCTCATCTACTTCGACATCGCCCACATTCGCCTGCCATACAACGCCATCCTCGGGTACTGTTGGGGATATAACTATTTGTGTAAGCCGCCCAGGAGGGGCCGGGTTACGCAAATAGGACTCACCAGAGAGAAGCCCAAGACCAAAGTATGAAGATGGCGGTTCATAGAGAGCTTAAAGCCCGAAGGCGACTTAAGGACCGTTGTATAAAACCGTTGTAATAATATTACTTGTATCATAAGGTAGGCTTAACTAGTCACCGAGCCGGACATTGTTTATAAGCCGGCCGGGACTCTGTAAGCCGCAGGGCGTCGACCCGTGTATATAAGGGGACGACCCGCTGGCGGCTTAGGGCAAGAAACAACTTATCGAGAGCCAGTCATAGCGTATCTCGCTCCCTGGTCATCGAAACATCAATACCAACCCAACTAGACGTAGGCCTTACCTTCATCGTAAGGGGCCGAACTAGTATAAAACCTCTTGTGTCCTTTGTCCCGATTAACCCCTTCAACCTTCCTAGTTGCGATGGCTCCACAACTAAGTCCTTTCACGAGGACATCTTACGTGACAATTCCATGACAGTTGGCGCCCACCGTGGGGCCAGCGCACGGTGGATTTGAGTTCTTGAAGGGCAACTTCAAAGGGCTCAAGGGATACGTAGTAGGCCTGATGACCAAAAGTCGTCGCGGCAAGATCTACATCAACGATGAAGGCTAGGGCCCCGACGCCGGCTCAATTGAGTACGGGTACCGGGTCCCCTTTGGATGGATCCACGTCTTCATCGGCCGGATTGGTGATCCGGGGCCTGAACCGGACAACTGCACCGACCTCATCGAGGCGGCTCAGTGTGCGAAACCCGCCCGAGTTCAAACCGGCATGAAGCGTGTCTTTGTGGGTTGCGTCCGTGGAGAAGAACTTTCTGAAGGTCCTGAAGATGGTGGTGAGACGGCCGTCCACTATGTCAGTTATTCGTCCACCGGTTCAACAGATTCTTTGTATCAAGTTCAAGACGGTGCGCTCGAGGGCTGTTCCGATGGCCTTAGTATTCCGGACCTCTGTGAGTCGCCAAATTGGGCAGGAGTCTTTATGGCCGGGACTCAACCCGGACAAAACTCTATAGCCGCGGCCACAATTACTTCCGGGTTAGGAGCAGCCGGGGCAGGAGGCCCTGCGCGCCCGCCGGCTCAAGTACTGATAGACCTCATGGACAAGCTGACGACCCTGTTAACCGCCACGGTTATCCCTGCAAACAAAGATGAGCATGACGCGGAGGTAGCATGGGTACGTGAGGAGATAGCTCAGGCCAAGGAGGCCTTAGCAGCTGAGGATACTAGGCTAGCTACGGACCGGGCGGCTCTCGACGCCCGGGCACAGCGGTTGCAGTCAGAGGCTTACCAGCTCACGATGAGTTTAAACGCGTCCAATGAGGTAATGAGGAGGAGACACCAGAAGACCCAATCCCGGTTGCCTCCGAATTATGACCTGAGGGTTCTTTTTGCTACACCCGGAGCCGGCCCAAGTAACCCGCCCGATGCTAATCAGTTTATGACATCCGGAGCGGGAGAACCGGCTCAGCGTCGGGAGATGCCACCTCCTCATATGAGCATGGCGCCGCCGTGTTATGTGCCAGTGCTGGAGGGTCACTTTTCCAACCCCATGGAGAATTTAATCACGGCGTCAGCGCGCCTGGCGGCTCTTCCAGTGGACGGTGATGATCCAACAGCAGTGGAGACCCGGAGGATCAAGGAACTTGTCCAGACAGCCCTGGCTCAGCAAGAGACCTATTTTTATAATCGGGATAGACTTCATTCAGCTCCTCCGCCTTGGTTAGCACCGCCTCGTCAGAAGCGGAGTTAGATCTACAGCAGGCACAAAGGATCAGAAGTTTTGTCACGCAACGTCCAACCCCGTGACCAACATGGAGGCTATAACCCGGTTCAAGATCGAGTACGTCAGGAGAAAGAGCGAGTGGCTCAGCTGGCGGCTTAGCAGACGGCACATCAGGATATGCCGGGGTATCCAATGACTTCTACTAAGACGGGAATAGCCACCAGAGCCGGTGGCTCTTCTTGTTTGGGACCGGCTTTGCGCAATGTGCGCCTACCCAAAGATTTCAAGGGACCTCGAAAGGTGCCGAATTACACGGCCGACTTACAGCCTGAAGCATGGATCGAGAGTTATGAGATGTCCATGGAACTGTTGGAGGTTAGTGACGCGGTAATGGCTAAATATTTTACCATGATGTTAGATGGAACGGCCCGGTCTTGGTTTAAAGGTTTACCACCCGATTCTGTTGGTTCATGGGAAGAGCTAAAGGCCCGTTTCATCCAGAACTTCAAGGACACCTGTAAGCAATCTATGAAGATCGTGGACTTGACGAATTGTAAGCAGGGGGAAGGTGAATCTACCACCCATTGGGTACGCCGGGTCAAGGTGATAATTCATTCATCTAATAAGATGGATGCCGGCTCTGCAACCCTTATATTAGAAAGGAATTGCAGCTTCAAGCCGCTAAGGCAGAAATTGGGGCGCCTTAAACGTGACTGCAAGAACATGGGTACGCTAATGGCGGCTCTGGTCAAATATGCCGATTCTGACAGTACCAATGATCCTGAGTCTGATGGTGAAAAGACAGGGAAGGGAAAACTGAATGATAGTAGAAAGGGACAACAGCTCAACCCGGAGAATCAAAATAGCAATAAGCATAAAGCAGATGACAGACCGGAATTTGTGGCCAACGTTAATACACAAGGCAACAATCAGAGACATAAGGGTAAGTGGCCTCGATTTGGCGGGTTATACACTTTTCTTCATAACTTATGGAGCCTAGGCGACTTTGCAAAGTGACATCCGGCCATGGGATATAACTCATCTTCGGCTTTTACTATCCTTGAGCCACCGGCTTTATGATATATATGTTTTTTGACAATATACATATTATATAAAGTAATAAAGCAGGACCTTTGTCCTTTTTTTACCCTTAAAAAAGTATACATGTCTTTTTGACAGGTGGTGGAAACAACCAATAGGGACCGGATCATATCTGAATCCGGCTTTACCTTTGGTCCGGCTTATGATCATATCTGAATCTAGCCATGATCACTTGGGGGCTTCCTGTTCAAACATAGGTCGTATCCGAACCAAAGAGAACATAGCTGTCGATACCCACTTGATCGGCATACTTGCCAAGCCTACTTGGGGGCTTCCTGATCATATCTAAATCATAGCTTAACCCCTTTAGGCCTGACGTGGATCGTATACGAATCAACGTCATTAAACAAATCTTATGATCACTTGGGGGCTTCCTGTTCAAACATAGGTCGTATTAGAACCAAAGAGAACATAGCTGTCGATACCCACTTGATCGGCATCGCCAAGCCACTGGGGACTATATGATCGTATCCGAATCTTAGCTTAACCCCTTTGGAACGGTTTACTGATCGTATCCAAATCAGAAACCTGTAAAGTATTTTGATTATCGCGAAACCTTGTGGAAAGTATTATGAGATGTTTTTTGTCTTGCCAGTTTAATATTCATCGCCCCAGGTCGTTAAGTGCCGGGCGAACGTCATATGAGCCGGAAAGATTATCCAAGGATCGCAGGTATGCTATTATGCTTAGGTTTAACAAAATATGATCATAAACCAGCCTGTATATCAGACGGTTGGTTTGTGTTCGGGTTATCCATACTTTCTGTGCAGAATAAGGTGAGCAACATTTAAAACGCCAAAGAAATAAGGCCAGAAATATGCAGCCACGACGGCTTACGGAAAGTGTTAAGCGGTAAGATCATGCACGAAGGCATGACGAGCATTAGGAGTTCTTTCTACCCTATTACAAGACTCCGCGAGTCTGAATTGATGAAGCATTGTTTTTTGGCCAAACACCTGGCGATTCATTCCTTCGGCGGGCTTGAGGGCTCCGGGTTATCCTTTTCCGCTTCTCCGTCGGCTGTTTTGTCCTGGAAAGTTGATGAGGCCCAATCAATGCCGCTCAAAGCTTCAAACTCAGCTTCATCATCTATTAAACCGGCCGGATCTACTTCAGGAGCAAAAGTATGCTTACGAATTGGAGGGATCAGACTGATTTGATCATACGTAGTGTTTGGGATTCTCCAGTTTTCACTGTCGTAAGCCGACGCATACTTGCTAAGGTCAGTGTCGTTTCCAATAAGGGTTGCCACCGGACATATGGCTCTGACGCAGGCGGTGAAATCATGGTCATCAAATGTAGTGCCGTCTTCTTTCAGACTTGGGTACCCAAGGGCAAGGTCGGCCGGGTCTAGTTCTGGGAGCCATGCTTTCGCCCGGCTCAATGCGGCCACAGCACTGGCTCTTGAGGACGCCTGCCTTAAGTCTTGGATCCGCTGAGGAAGAAAGGCGAGGATCTTCAAAACGTCTTGCAAAAGGCGGGGATGTGGAGTTGATATGGCTACAATGGCCAAAGCGCGTTGTGACCTAGTGTACAGTTGTTCCACTAAGGTATAAACTGCTTTGAGTTTGATCTGCATGTTTTGCTTCAGATTGGTACTCCTGGGGCCTGTAAGTGCATAAACATAACCGTCAGCCGGAGGTCATTAATGCAATAGTCATTATAAGGCTGCAATGTTTAAATCTGTTTCACAATAACTTACTGAAGATGGATGAGACCATTTGAGATATTTGTTGTTTTAAGTTGGTCAGCTCGGATGTTGTTTCTGCAAGAGATGCTTTGGCTGTTTCGGCATGAGTCACCAGGGAAGCCTTCTCATCAGCCCAAGTTTTCTTCTCCGACTCAAATTTCTTCTTTAGTTTCTCATTTTCAGAGACACTGAATTCGAATTTGGAGTTAGCCTTCTATGTCTCAAGTTCTTGAGTTTTCAGACGACTCTTCAGGACCGCAAGCTATGATTCAAACTGACTTATGGTAGCCTGCATTAACACCAGGTTATGGTAAGGATTATAAGGTAACATTAAAGTCTCAAGCACCTTACAAGTAAAGGTACTTGACACTTGGGGGCTAATGTATGTTGAAGAATTTCTTACATTATATTACCGGGTCACATATATTAAAGTCTCAAGCACCTTACAAGTAAAGATACTTGACACTTGGGGGCTAATGTATGTTGCAAATTTAAAAGCCTTATGTTATAACCGGGTTAGGTAAATTTTTCTTGAGCCGGATCGGTTAACAGGTAGAGCAGATTTCTAAAGTCTACAGCATATTTGTTTAATAAGCAATAGACTTGGGGGCTGGTACAGTATGTAAGGCTCAAGTAAGTAGTATAAGTAATACCTCAGATTTGTGTTGTATTTGTTTCACCATGTCAATTTCCAGGTCACGGCTATTATGCACTTGATTCAGATAGCCCGAGACTACATTACCAATATTTAAGTGAGTGTAATCAGTAATGTCCTGCTTGGCCTGTCGGCGTTGGGCAAATTCTTCCTTGGCGCTACATTTGGCAAGGACGGTAGGCCGTCCCGGTTCAACAAACTGAGACTTCACAATCTCAACTTCCGGTTCATTTGTTTTGACCGGGCTAGGAGTTTTCGGGTCACTTGTCTGGAGAGTATCTTTGGTAGGTGGATCAGAAGTTGGCATTGCAATATCAGAAGCCGGATCTGGCGGTGGCTGATGGGTAGAGCTGTCTGGAGCAGATGCATTAATCACCGGTTCAGCTATGACCAGGTCTTCGGATGGCTTGTTCTTCTTTGCCCGTTTACTGGGTTTCACTTGCATGCTGTTAACAAAAGTAGAAGGATGAATACGCAAGCATGGGTAAAGTAAAAAAGCATAAGGTTACATTACCCGGGAGCAGTATTGAAAGTCGGCATGTTTGACTGCATGGATTCACCGGAAGAAGGAGAAGTATCCTGATAAATGGAGTCGGACGAATTGAGAGGATGATGAATTAAGCCCGCTAAAGGTAAAACAGAACGTAAATCGGAGATAACCTCAGTCTGACGCTTCCTGGTTACGTCAGGTAAGCCAGAGGAAAGTTCTTCATCCTTGTTGTTCCGGGTTTGCCTCGGCTCTCAAGCTGTTGTTGCTTCAAAAGAAATTGAGGATCTTGATAAGAAAGTGCATGTGAAAATCTTACTTTCCGGGTCACCCTGCGGATCTTTTGCTTTGGCAAAGGCTCTGAGTCGGAGGAGATTATAGTTACCTCTTCAATGGCTGCTCTACTGTTTCCCGTATCCTCCTGAAGGGATAAAATATCAGAGAGGTGATAAGAAGGGACTTAAGAAAATTT
This sequence comes from Triticum aestivum, assembly GCF_018294505.1. Lineage (NCBI taxonomy): Eukaryota > Viridiplantae > Streptophyta > Magnoliopsida > Poales > Poaceae > Triticum > Triticum aestivum. The sequence continues at coordinate 513,006,077 of NC_057807.1, forward strand.
AAAGATTACCTCTTCCTCATCCGAAGAGCTATCCTCCAATCTGAGTAAGTCAGAGGCGCTGGGTTTCTTCTTCTTTGAGGTTCCTACCTTGGCGGCTTTCCTTTCAGCTTTCTTGGTCCTCTGGCTTGTTTGGCAGCTTCATGGTCATATTTGGCTTTCCAGAAGTCATCACCGGCCTGTGGAAAAAGTTAAAGAATTATGAGTATCAAGAAAGGTATAATATATCTGTAAACATTTGTTGCGATTGATAACTTACCGCAGGGGCCGGGTTATTCTTGTAAAATGGAAGTAAGCCGAAGGTGTTGCTCGTCACAGTGCCCTCCTTCAGTAGTGACTGGGTTGTAGCATCCACCACATCATCTGGTAAGTCGTCAGGGCTATGGCGTAGTAGATCATTCCTTTCTCCAGTATAAGTACACATTAAGCCGGGACGGCGGCTTAATGGAAGTATACGCCAAGTGACCCAGACTCGGACCAGATCGATGCCGTTTAAACCGTTTCCCAAGAGAGCTTTAATCTTCCTGATGGTGGAATTGAGAGGCACACATTCAAGGGTTGTCAGCTTGTCTGGTAGTGGATGATTAGATTCAAGGCGCAGGGCGCGAAAGCCGGGCAGAGGTTTTTCACCAGCCGGAGAAGTGTCCTGACAGTAGAACCACGTCTGGTTCCAAGATTTGGGGTGACTCGGCAACTCAGCATAAGGAAAAAGACAGTCTCTCCGTCGCTGGATTGAGATGCCGCCAAGCTCAAGACTGGGCCCGTTGGCACGTTCATTTTGCCGGTTCATGTAAAAAAGTTCCCTGAACAAAAGCAGACTTGGCTCCTCTCCCAGGTACACCTCGCAGAAGATTTGAAAATTGCAAATATTTAACACAGAATTGGGTCTGATGTCTTGAGGTCTAAGGTCAAAGAAATTTAAAACCTCTCTGAAGAATTTTGAGCCGGGAGGAGCAAATCCACGGCTCATATGATCTGTAAAAATTATTACTTCCCTTGCTTTGCGGTGAGGCTTTTCTTCAGACGGGTCAGGGGCATGGTACGACATGACGTCCTTTTTTGGCAGATGCCCAGATTTTACAAACTCAGCTAGTTTGCTATTGGTCACTATGGATGGAACCCAATTGCAAGTTACAGGGGCCTTGGTAGCCTTAGGAGCCATCACAACAATGGGCCTATGGCAAAACAAGAAGATCCGGTTCAATTTTAACCTAGGAGGAAAAACTTGATTATTTAAGGTGACGGCTTAATGAGGGGCCTAATGATATAAGAATAACTGTGCAACAATATTTAAGCCGCCACAAGTATCAAGTACAATTCAAAAAATTTCCGGGTCATGAGGAGCAATCAAGGTTCTATGTCATTTATTTAAGCAGGACATCTCGACAGTTGTTTTTCAGGGCATTTACCAGAAGAGGTTTTCCGGGTGATAAAAGCAAGTTTCACAGCTAACAGTTATTACTCTGGATCAAAATATTGCTCTGAAAAGAAAAATTTTCTAGACCTAAAACAGGGCAGAGAAGTTCATGCACTCGAAGAGGGTTTCTGAACAAGAGAAAGGTGATCTATTTTTTATGCAAGATCAACACAAACAAGCACCGCAGCCGTTCTACGTAGTTTTTACGATCTAAACAGGGTGTTGGAAGGAACTAGCGAGGGTTTGGCGTCAGGCAGTGATGAACACCGACGAACTCAGCAAGGACCTAATGCAGATCTGAGAAAGGGAATGAGAGGAACTCATGGATGCGGACGAGCTGCAGAGGTTCGCCGTCGATCTCTGGTCCAAGTCAGGTTGATGCAGCGGCCTGAGTCGGTGAAGACGAGGGGTTCGACAGTGGCGGCGACAGAGCTCGGGAAGAGGCAAGAGGAACAAGATGACTGGGGAAAGACCTAGGTCGCCCTATTTATAAGGGAAGATTGACCGAGAGGGCGCAAAAGACGAGGAGATAACATTTATTATCCAGCGGCTCTGGCGCCTCGATTCTCGGGATGGTCAGTAAAGACAAAGATCCGTTCAAGATTCGACGGAGTAAAAATTAATTTTATTGAAGATGACGTCATGATGATTTAAACCGGATCCAGATGATGACTCACAGCGGGTTAAAATTCTTCGTTCAAGACAAAAGACTGCAGGATAGTCCATAAGGAATTTTAAGATTGATATGAACATGTTCAAATCAACCTGGGGCCTAATGTTGGGGATATAACTATTTGTGTAAGCCGCCCAGGAGGGGCCGGGTTACGCAAATAGGACTCACCAGAGAGAATCCCAAGACCAAAGTATGAAGATGGTGGTTCATAGAGAGCTTAAAGCCCGAAGGCGACTTAAGGCCCGTTGTATAAAACCATTGTAATAGTATTACTTGTATCATAAGGTAGACTTAACTAGTCACCAAGCCGGACATTGTTTATAAGCCGGTCGGGACTCTGTAAGACGCAGGGCGTCGACCCGTGTATATAAGGGGATGATCCGCTAGCGGCTTAGGGCAAGAAACAACTCATTGAGAGCCAGGCATAGCGTATATCGCTCCCTGGTCATCGAAACATCAATACCAACCCAACTAGACGTAGGCCTTACCTTCACCGTAAGGGGACGAACTAGTATAAAACCTCTCGTGTCCTTTGTCCCGATTAACCCCTTCAAGCTTCCTAGTTGCGATGGCTCCACAACTAAGTCCTTTCACGAGGACATCTGACGTGACAATTCCACGACAGGTACCCAGCTCTCGCCAAGTTCATGGATGTGACTCATCACGGCTACAACGTCCTCAAGATGCTAGGAAGCGGTGGAGTCATCACGGTGCCTTGTGAAGAAAGAGACGCAGTGTGCTCCCTGGAGCGAGCTTTTTAGGCCGCATCACTTGAGGACCCAGATCGCGGGAGCGGGAGGCTCCCTGAGACCGCTCCCAAGATGAAGAAGACATCGCCAGGCCCAACCCCTCAGGAGGCAGGCCCCTCAGGGTCTGCGCCTGCTCAGGGGGCACCTCCTTCTATCGCATAGGAAGGCGCACCCGGCGCCCTCCTCAAGCAAGGCTCGGGGGCTCCCTCCTGGAGGGTCACCGACCTTGCTAAGGTCACGAGGGAGGCGCTTGGGCACCACTTGGAGGCGTGCTTCGAAGCACGTTTCCCTCAGGAAGGAGCAAGGCAAGGAGGGCCAAACCCTTAGGAGTTCGTCAGTCAGATCACGCAGGAGTTGTAGGAGTCAAGAGTCATGAGTGGTAGCCGCCGCTTACCCGCCGCAGCTCCCCATCCAGGCGAGGATGGTGGGCTGCGTGTCTGCATCGACATCCCAGGGCTCAACCGAGCCGCCTCTCAGGAGCGCTTCTGGCCCTCACGCACGGGGCGCTGCAAGGCCCACCCCACAGCTATGTTCGCATGCCCTACGGCTTGCCGAAGGCGGCCGCCGTGTACCAGCGCCTCATGAGGAGCATCCTGGAGGCTCAGGAGGCCAGGCGTTCTGCACTCCTGGCGGAGATGGAGATGGTCCACGAGGAGCCACCAGCGCCTCCGGAACCTCCCGAGGCTCTTGGGCCTGGGGGCTCGTGAAGATCGGCTTCCGCAGCCCACGACGTCTGCTACTTCATCACCCCTTCGCTTTCAACGCTATCAGGTGACATCCTTCAAGTTTCGTTTCCAGCTAGGAGCGCCCCCAGGGCTGCATTATTCCCAGGCCGCGTGGGTCCGTCCCAGCGGCATGTATCCCCTTTTTACTTTATGTTCCTAGCTTACTTTGTTGGGGGCGCCCCTCGGGCTGCATCATCCCCAAGTCGCTCGGGCCAGACGCAGCGGGATGTACCCCTCTCGCGTTTATTTTTGGGCCATGCTTTCGACCCATCATGCTTGTTATTTGATGCCTGTCCATGGCACCTCTTCTTCCTTCATGTCGGCCGCTTGCATGTTAAAGGGGGGTACCTGAGCATCGCGACTCATGGGCTTCTACTAGCTCTCCAGCCCTCACCCTCTGGTTTTGTCCACGGCATCGCGAGCTGGCATACCAGCGACGGCTGAGACCCGCTCGAGGGCCGGGACCTGAGGACGTAGAGCGTCGGCATCTAACCAAACTTGCAGGAACACATCACAAGTTAAGGCCCAGTGGCAGGCGCAACCCGCCTTGAGGTAGGGCCCCATGAGTCCTGCGCTGGCTCACGGGTGCCCAGATACACCTCGTCAGGACCTACCGTGCCAACCACATGTCAGGGCAGGGCTGTACATGCCCCGGGGGCTCCTCCCGGAGGGGAACCCCCTCCCACGCACCAATGGAAGCACCATGCTCCGCGCTGGCTGACGACACTGCCGAGGAGCGGCTATGCCCCTACACATACGGAAGCGCTATGCTCCGTGCTGGTGATAAACAACTGAGGGTGGCCCCCGGCCGCATCAACCTCAGGGAGCCCAGAGCTCAGTGTCTGGCCTCATCGCAACGCCTCCCCTCGAGAGTGCCGCGCGAGGGGGCTGGGCACGGGGGCTGCGCCTGGGTCACGCCCAGACGCACGCCACCCAGCCAGGCCCGTCGGGCCTGGTTCGTCGCACGTCCCTCCTCGAGCGGAGCCAAGGTACAAAGGCCGTTTGAGCGTCAAGGGGGACTCCTGAGCATCGCGACTCAGGAGCCTAACTGGTCATGTAGCCCCTCAATCCTTAGTTCCGAAAGGTTAACGACGGTTGAGGTATGCGCGGGGCCGGGCTCCGCAGACGTAGAATGGTAGATTCGCCCCCACATCTCACCTCCCTACTTGCTGTTCGTGTGCCAAGGGGGACTCCTGAGCATCGCGACTCAGGAGCCTAACTTGTCACGTAGCCCCTCACTCCTTGATCCCGTCCTGGTTTCTGGTCGGGGCTAACGGCGGCTAAGGTATGCGCGGGGCCGGGCTCTGCCGGCATAGAACACAAGCAAGTAGGAAGGAAAAGCACAAATCTCAGGGAATTCAAAAGCAAATATTACAGTCCATAACTGTTATCACAACACCAAACACAAGTTTGAACGCCTCCCCGAGGCATGATGCATGTTGCAGGAGCTGAAAGCAGGACAGGAGCCACAACGGAGTCATTTGTTGGCGGCGGAGCTGCGCGGAGCGGGTTCGCCTTGTGAAGCCGCAGGACCAGCAGTGCCTCGCTTCGGCTTGGTGCTGAAGGCCCGGAACTTCGCCAGCAGAGCCTTCGCACAACCCTTCACGACTCAGCAGCGGCAGCGGCAAGCTCGCCGCTCGCTGGCTCCAGCAGGCTGTTGAGATCGACGTTGGGACCGCGAAGGTAGACGTGGGTAAGGACCCGCGTCAGCGCTGCAGAGGACAGGACACGCACCTCGGCCTCAGCCGTAGGGCCAAGGCCAAGGGTGACATCTTCAAGAGCACGGATCAGGAAGGGGAGCAGCTTGGCGGGGTCATCCTCGGCGCTGGCCAGCGGACTTTATAGGCCGCTATCGTAAAGCGACCTCAGCAAGGTACGAGCCTTCACCTCCATCTCCGTGAAGGCCTCGCGGTCCTCGGCGAGGACCCGCGCCTTGCCGTCCAGCTCGACCTTCCTCGCCTCCAACTCCTGCTCCAGTGCGCCCAGGCGTTCACGGCGCTTGTTAAGCTTGGCGTCTCGGTCCTTGACGGCCGCCTCGCGAGCCTTCATGTCTTCCTCCTTCTCTTGGCGAATGCGGACCTCCTTGGCAAGCTGGCCCCGCAAGCCCTACAGCTCGCTCTCCAGTGCCTTGCAGCGACCTCGGGCATCGGCCACCTCCCCCAAGGCGGCATCGCGAGCAGCCTTCGCCCCAAAGACGGCCTGCCTCTCCTCGTCGCAAGCCGCCGAGGCCTTAACCAGCGCCGCTCGAATCGAAGCGTCAGAGCGAATCCAACCAGAAGCCAGGTCCAAGCGCCCGGCCACCAAGCGAGGGTCGGCGCCCAGAAGATCTTGCTGCAGCCGGTCTAGTTCAGCAGTAGCACGATCCAGGACAGTGGGAGGAGTCGGAGAGACAGCAACTGGTGGAGTAGGAGGAGAGGACGATAGTGTAGCCACAGTATCCTGAGGCGGGACCTACTGCGCCCCAACAGCTGTGGTGGTGGCATCAGGCAAGGATACCTCAGGAGTCGCTTGGGCCATGGGGGCTGAGCTCGCCCCAGCCAGCTCCATCAGGCCTCGCGAGGACGACCGTGCAGGAGAGGACCGTGCCTTGCAGTCACCTTCTTTCGCGGGCAGAGGCGCTGCCCCATCCGGAACCTCAGGAGCCCCCTTCAGCTTCTTCGCCACAGGCGCCAGCCTAGCCAAGAGATACAGACATCAAGCCTCAGCGACAAAACAGGGAATAAAACAAGAATCAGGCACTTACTGGTCATCGCTCGCGAGCTCGAGCAACCTCCGGCCATACTTGAAGCCCGAGAGCCGGCTGTAGGGATCAGCCTCGAGAGGCCCGGAAGCAGGAGGCGCGTCTGTGGATCGCCTCGGAGTCGGGGCGGACCCGCGGGGCACCAGCCCAGTCCTGCCCTTCTTCAGGATCGGGGGCAAGCTCTCGCCGCCCCGCTCGTCGCCATCCTCGTTGTCGCTCGGCAAGAGGCAGAGAACGCGGGACCCGCGCCGGGGGAGGGGCACTCTCGACTCCCCATCGGTAGCCTCGGAGTCAGGCCCTTCTTCCCTCTCCTCTTCTTCCTCCTCTTCGCTGGAGTCACTGGACGACACGTTCACCGTCGCCAGGGCCGTCGGGTCCTCGGGAACCTCCGTGGGCACGAGTCCACTGCCTGCTCCCAATCATCTCGAAGGAACGGGGGTACAGGGGCACCCTCCAGCCTCGCCACGTCTCCCCCGACCAAAGATTGGAGGACCGCGGCCAGATCTTCGTCGTCCAAGACTACGGGGCTCGGGCGGGGCCTCCACAGCGGAAGCAAGTACTGACGAAGCAGGGCCACCTGGTGCTCCAGGAACTCCCTTAGGAGTGACGCACCGGTCAGCTTCACCGCCGCCATGTTGCCCGGCCTCAGATCCGCGTCCATCTTCTCCAGCACCGGCTTCGCGCGGGGGTCCACGAGTTCCGCGCGAGACCAATCATCGGAGCTCGTGGGGTGCTCCATGGGCAGAATCAGCCGAGGGTGGATGCGCCCACCATGACCCACTTGCTCCTGAAGCCCTCAATCCTCTCCGGGCTTCGAGATGGTGTTGGAGCCGCCATACGCGACAAATCTCGCGCACGCGGAGATGGGACCACGAGAGGTCCGGAGGGAGAAGTAGTGGCGCAGCAAGGCCACTGAGGGCTGCAATCCAACGTGAGCCTCACAATAGTAGGCGAAGATCGCCACAAGAAGAACAGAGTTGGGGTGGAGGTGCAGAGCTTGCAGGTTGTAATGGCGGAGGACAGAGAAGAAAAACTCAGAAAAGGGAGGCACCAGACCGGCAGCAATGGCGCTTATGAAGAGCGGATAGAAGGTGCTCCCTTGGCCGTCGGGAAGGGCGGAGCCGGCCTTGAACACCTTTGCCCCGTCGATGCCTTGCGCCGCCACCATCTGGCGCACCCGGGCAAGGCTCGTCTCCGACACGTTCGGCAAGTCCAAGGCGGGTGAGTACCAAGCTCCGGTCTGGGTCTGGCGAGGCGCCATGCCTTGCTAGGGCATGCGGTCGGAGTAGATCTGAAGATTTTAGAGGTAGGAAGGAAGGGCGCAAGAAAGGGGATCTGGGCAATGACTGGAGGAAGCAAGGGAAGCAAATCCTAGGCAAATGCCACTCTTTTGACGACTCGCGCAGTTGCTAAGGCACCCACGACAAACCAACCGCCACGCGGCGCCCGAGGCCGCGGGCTGTTAGGGCCCGTGGCGCTTCGCACTTGCCCCTTCGCTTCTCTGCTCAGCCAAGTCCGGGCGCGCCTTGGGCCCGGGGGCTACTGTCGGTGTTCTGGGAACGGGGGTCCCCAGACTTGCCTGCCTGCGGCCTGCGGCTTGGCTCAAGGGGCGGCCCAGCACGGCCCATCTTCATCAGCACGAGCTCAAGGCCCTCGTGAGGGGCCAAGCCTCACGGGGAGGACGACAGGGGGCTTCCTCAAGCACGGCCTCGTCAGGATGGCTCGCGAGGAGGCGGAGAGATCAAGGCGAGGTACCTCATGAGGTGCCCATGACGCAAGCCATGACGACCGAGGGTGCCAGGCGGGCGCCAGCCCACGCAGTGTCCTCCTTTCCTCTTTGGTGCAAAGGGGGCAAGCGTAGGCGAGAGCATCAAGCAAAGGCATCCGTTTCGGTGCAACAAGACCAAGACCGTCGCAATGGCAGGAAGGAAGTCATTGTGGAGCCCAAGCCGACGTCACCACCAGAGCCTTTGACAGGCGAGGACCAACTTTAGTCAGGATAAGTGTACTAGATGTTCCCCTTCAAAATGGCCAATTGTTGGCGCCCTTCACGCTCAATATTTGGGAAGAGGCCGAGGGCCTTTGCCTATAAATAGGACTAGCCACCCACAAGGTAGGGGGGATCAAAGGGTCGATATCATCATCTAGAAACCAGCAGAGAAAGAGCGACTGAACTACCCCAAGCAGTTCATCGCACTAGCCAAGAACAAACCCTCACGAGGCTGTTCTTCCTTGTATTGTTCATCATCAGCCCAAGAGGCAATCCACCACAACACAAACTAGAGTAGGGTATTACACCACAATGGTGGCCCGAACTAGTATAAACCATGTGCCTCTTGTGTTGTTCCTTTCATAGCTTAGATCCTAGTGAGGCGGTGAGGTGCAGGTAGGTAGAGGGCGTAATCTCCGTGCGCACCCCAGTGTTCGAATCTAGAGGGTCTGCCGAAACCCGAAATCTGACAACGGTTCTTACTAGAAGCCCGTAGCAGCCATGTAAACTTTGCAACAACAAAGTAGAGGACGTCTAACTTGTTTTTGCAGTGTTGTGATGTGATATGGTCAAGACGTGATGAGATATAAATTCTTGTATGAGATTATCATGTTTTGTAAAAGTTATCGGCATCTGGCAGGAGCCTTATGGTCGTCGCTTTATTGTATATATGAAATGCAATCGCCATGTAATTGCTTTACTTTATCACTAAGCGGTAGCGATAGTCGTGGAAGCAATAGTTGGCGAGACGACAATGATGCTACGATGGAGATCCAGGTGTCAAGCCGGTGATGATGGAGATCATGATGGTGCTTTGAAGATAGAGATCAAAGGCAGAAGATGATGATGGCCATATCATGTCACATATTTTGATTGCATGTGATGTTTATCTTTTATGCATCTTATTTTTCTTAGTATGGTGGTAGCATTATAAGATGACCCCTTACTAAATTTCAAGGTATAAGTGTTCTCCCTGAGTATGCACCCGTTGCGAAAGTTCTTCGTGCTGAGACACCACGTGATGATCGGGTGTGATAGGCTCTATGTTCACATACAACGGGTGTAAGACATTTTTACACATGCAGAATACTTGGGTTAAACTTGATGAGCCTAGCATATGCAGATATGGCCTCGGAACACTGAGATCAAAAGATAGAATGAATCATATAGTATATATGATCAACATAGTGATATTCACCATTGAAAACTACTCCATCTCATGTGATGATCGAACATGGTTTAGTTGATATGGATCACGTGATCATTTAGATGACTAGAGGGATGTCTATCTAAGTGGGGGTTCTTTAGCAATTTGATTAATTGAACTTTAATTTATCATGAACTTAGTCCTGGTAGCATTTGGAAATTATGTTGTAGATCAATAGCTCGCATTATAGCTCCCTATGTTTATTTTTTGATATGTTCCTAGAGAAAAATGAGTTGAAATATGATAGTAGCAATGATGCGGACTTGGTCCGTGATCTGAGGATTATCCTCATTGCTGCACAGAACAATAATGTCCTTTATGCACCGCTAGGTGACAGACCTATTGCAGGAGCAGATGCAAATGTTATGAATCTTTGAAAAAGCTCAGTATGATGACTACTTGATAGTTTAGTGCACCATGCTTTACGGCTTAGAACCGGGACTTTAAAAATGTTTTGAATGCCACAGAGCATATGAGATGTTCCAAGAGATGAAATTGGTATTTCAGTCTCATGCCCGCGTCGAGAGGTATGAGACGTCTAACAAGTACTTTGCCTACAAGATGGAGGAGAATAGCTCAACCAGTGAGCATGCTCTGAGAATGTCTGAGTACTACAATCGCTTGAATCAAGTGATAGTTAATCTTCCAGATAAGATGGTGATTGACAGAGTTCTCTAGTCACTATCACCAAGTTACTGGAACTTCGTGATGAACTATAATATGCAAGGGATGACGAAACGATTCCCAAGCTCTTCGTGATGTTAAAATCGACGAAGGTAGAAATCAAGAAATACCATCAAGTGTTGATGGTTAACAAGACCACTAGTTTCAAGGAAAAGGGCAAGGGAAAGAAGGGGAACTTCAAGAAGAATAGCAAGCAAGTTGCTACTCCTGTGAAGAAGCCCAAAGCTAGACCTAAGCCTGAAACTGAGTGCTTTTACTGCAAAGGAAATAATCACTAGAAGTGGAACTACCCCAAATAATTGGTGGATAAGAAGGATGGCAAAGAGAACAAATGTATATTTGATATACAGATTATTGATGTTTACTTTACTAGTGCTCCTAAGCAACCCCTCGATATTTGATACCGGTTCAGTTTCTATGACTATTAACTTGAAACAGGAGTCGCAGAATAATAAAGACTAGTTAAGGGCAAGGTGACAATGTGTGTTGGAAGTGTTTACAAGATTTATATGATCACCATCGCACACCCCCTCACTACAAAAAAAGACACATCCGTGACATTTTGGGCCGAACGAATTTTTTTCTGTCATACTTATGACACTTCTATGATGATAATTGTGACGAAACCCGGTATCATCATAGATGTGGTGGGGTCCTACTTCTATGACAAAAAATCATGACAGAAAATGGGCTTTTCGTCCTGGGCGTGCCGGAGATGCAACTGCATGACATTCTTTGGGCCGTCCATGACGGAAAAAACCGTGGTAGAAGCGAGGGCGAGGAAAATACCGGGGTGTTCCCGGTTACGGTGGGTAGTCGGGGCCAAGCGATGCGCGTTTCTATGATACACGCACGCGCGTGGGTGTGAGGCGTTGGGCTCTAACTGAACCCGAGCGAGGCGTTGGGCTCTAACTGAACCCGAGCGATTGCACTGCAGGCTACGCGTTACTGAACCCAAGCGATCGATCGATGGCTATTAACTGAACCCGATCGAGCGATTTCTTCACTACTGCTACTAACTGAAGCCGGTCGATGCTGCCTCTGCTTGAACAGTGAGCGTTGCTGGGGGGTTTGGATGAACAGTTCCTGGTGGGGGTGGATGAATAGGACCCCGTGGTGTTGCCTCTGGATGAACAGGACCCCGATCGATCGAGCCGGTTGGGGCTTGTGAACAGGACCTTGTGGAGGGCTGGCTGAACAGGACCACCTCGTGGAGGGCTGGATGAACAGTAGACGGTGGAGGGCTGGATGAACAGTAGCCGTGGAGGGGTGGTTGAACAGGAGCCCGTGGAGAGGGCTGGTTGAACAGTAGCCGGTGGAGTAGCACACGGTGGAGGCTGGATGAACAGGAGCCCGTGGATGAACAGTCGCAGGTGGAGGCTGGAGGAGGTCGATAGTGGATGAACAGTAGCCCGTGGAGGCTGGAGGGGGTCGACAGTGGAGATGAACAATATCCCGTGGAGTCACGTTTTGCGGTATGCCACACCCCTCCCGATGAACAGGACCCCCGTTTTGACCGTAGCGCTCCAACACAAGTCCGTTTCCTTTGTTTTGCGGTATGCCACACCCCTACCGATCAACAGGACCCCCGTTTCGACCGTAGGAGGTCCGTTTCCTCCTTTTATGGTACGCCAGACCCCTCCCGATGAACAGGATCACATTTCGGCCGGTCGAACACAAGGCTGTTTCCTCCGTTCTGTGGTACGTCAGGCCTCGTTTCCATCGGCTATTCCGTCCAAGCCCTCTCGATGAACATGACGACGCATTCCGTTCCAACCCAGCCGGTTGGCTCCCCATGAACACGACGGCGACGATGCAGTTTCTCCTTCTGACCCAGCCATGTACACGAGCCCTGGCCGTACGTATGCGTGAGTAGGCGTTCGAGACCCTACACGTATGTACGTACGTGGCCGTATTTTCTTTTTTGAACACTAGCCGATGTACGTACGTGTACATGCTACGTGCGCGCCCCTACTATAACATGTGCGCGCCTCTACATCGACCAGTATGTACATACACGTTCACGACCAGAATGATAATGCTACGTACGCTTCGACCAGGTGGGTCCCGACTGTCAGGCACTTCCTTGCCCGCGAAGATGTAGCTGGTGGGTCCCAGCAGTCAGGGGGGCGAATCGTTTTTTGTGCCCGGATGCACTTCCTTGCGTGCAAAGATGTAGCTGGTGGGTCCCAGTAGTCAGGGGGGAACGCTTTTTTCGTGAAATACGGTGGCCCATCTGGTGGGTCCCTGTTGTTAGGTGGAGGAATAATTATTATGCGCGTAATAAGGAGGCACTTCCTAGCTGCGGTCGTGGACCCAACTGTCAGCCTCTCCACGTACGGTACTCTTCCGATGGAAGTCATTCCTTGACCATGTTGACCATGCCGCACCGAGAGCACTAGGGCAGTGGACGACGGCGAGGCCTAGGAATGGGACGATGTGGAGCCAGGGAAGACGCGGCAGTGGAAGCCCGCGCGGAAAGGAGTACGAGGGTTCACTGGTTCGGCTGTGGTGTGAGGCTGCTATCGCCGCAGGGCCTGGCCAGCGGTGGGAATAGTAGGGGCGGTGAGGCCTCCGTGGCAGCACAGCCGGCCACGGGAGGCAGGAGCATGCGGCACGACCGGCGCTGCTTTGGGCGACTGGAGCAAGAAGACAAGAGGTTGAAGAAGCACTACGACCGTTGGATGGACATCGTACGGTCACTGGAGCTAGAATCATGCATATTGACTAAGTTGACAAAGCCCTCCATCCTCGTCAACTTAGTAGGCCCACAAGTCAGCCTGCCACTATACTGGGTGCCAGCTAGCATGGGGAGTATTCATTTTTTGTGCGTAATAAGGAGGCACTTCCTTGCGTGCGAAGATATAGCTGGTGGGTCCAAGCTGTCAGCAGCGGTAACGTTTTTTTTGCAAAATACAGAGGCCCTTTTGGTGGGTCCCAGATGTCAGGTGGAGGAATCATTATTTTGCGTGTAATATGGAGGCATTTCCTTGCGTGCGGCCATGGACCTAGATGTCAGCCTCTCCACGTACAGTCCACTTCAGATGCATGTCGGTCGTTGACCACATTGACCAGGCCGCGCCGAGAGCACCAGGGCGGTGGACGACGACGAGGCCTAGGAAGGGAACGACACAGAGGCAGGGAAGACTCAGCAGATGTTTCCCACGCGGAGGGGAGTACGACTGTACGAGGGTTTACTGGTTCGTCTGCCGTCGCCGGAGAATTACAACAGGTGTGGGTGAGTAGAGGGATGGCTAGGCCGGCGATGGGAATACGGTGGGGCAGTGAGGCCTGCGCGGCAGCACAACCGACCGCAGGGAGGAGACATCAGGCAGTCCCACCGACGCTTGTTTGAGCGGCTGGTGCAGGAAGAGCAGAGATTGAAGAAGCACGATGACCGTTGGATGGACATCTAACAGTCAGTGCTTGTGCGTCAACCTTTTTTTAGGAAAGCCTGAAATCTGTGGAAACCATCATACAACCCATCTGCCATTATTTCTAATAATTTATAGGCCATTTGCTAATTCTTAAGGTTTTTTAGAGCCCATATTCTTTTTGTTAGCATTACAGCCCATATTGTGGCCACAGTTAAAAAATTATACGAAATTTTGCATATTTTGGTGCGGTCCGAACTGTTTTTAATCCCGAAATTTCGAGTCACATTCAAACTGATTTTAAAAATAAATGTATATCAATATAAAGTCCAACAAATTGTCCACACATAAAAATTAATGCAATTTAAAATCTCGAAATGAAAAAAAGAAATTTGAAACTAATTGCCGGTTTGATGTGTTTTAAAAATGTACAACCCATTTCTCATTACTGATAGGCCATTCTCTCGGCCAGCTAAATGAAGCTCTCCTCTTCTTGAAAGATTTGCAACACAACAGGGCTGACAAAGTGACTTGCTTGGCAAATCACAAAAAAACTGGGTTGTGCCCGTGGACCCAGCTGTCAGCCTCTCCACGTATAGTACTCTTTCGATGGAAGTCAATCGTTGGCCACATTGACCACGCTGTGCCAAGAGCACCAAGGCGGTGGACGACGGCGAGGCCTAGGAAGAGGAAGGCGCAGAGTCGGGGAAGACGCGGCAGTGGATGCCCACGCGGAGAGGAGTACGAGGGTTCGCTGGTTCGGCTGCGGTGTGAGGCTGTCGTCGCTGCAAAATAATAGGGGGTGTGGGTGAGTAGAGGGATGCCCTAGACAGCGGTGGGAGTAGTAGGGGGTGCTGAGGCCTCCGCGGCATCACAGCCAGCCACGGGAGGCTAGAGCACGCGACACGACCGACGCTGGTTTGGGCGGCTGGAGCAAGAAGACCAAAGGTTGAAGAAGCACTACTGCCGTTGGATGAACATCATACGGTAACTGGAACTAGAATCGTTCATATTGACTAAGTTGACAAAGCCCTCCGTCCCCGTCACCTTGGTAGGCCCACAAGTCATCCTCCCACTATGCTGGGTTCTAGCTGGCTCGGGGAGTATTCATTTTTTTGTGCATAATAAGGAGGCATTTCCTTGCGTGCGAAGATAGCTGGTGGGTCCGACCTGTCAGCGGGGGGCATGTTTTTTTCGCAAAATACAGAGGCCCTTTCGGTGGATCCCAGATGTCAGGTGGAGGAATCGAAGACTTGAGAAGGCGTACAGAACAAGCTAGTGTACCAGTAAAGAGACGTTGCTGAGTTTTAGAAAAAAGAGAGACGTGCTCCTGTAGCTGGTTCGAATCCAAACCTAGACTACGACTATATATGGTGCTATGCTACTCTGCAAGTAATGAAACTGACATATCCAACGTCCGCTTCTCTTCTCCTCTACTTACTCTGCCTAGCATCAAAAGCTCTGGCCGCAACAACCATGTCCGCTGGCTGCTCGTCCGCCTGCTCTTCAGCAGGCAACAACCAAATATGCGCCAAGTTGCCACCCGTACCATTGCATGTGGGTCTCATCACACCCCCGCCGGCACGCGCACCGCAGCCGGTTGCTCATTGCAACCCGCTGCCGTTGGTGTGGTGCCACTGCTGCAAATCACGTAGAGTCATCAATCGCGTCTCAACCACAATCCTCAACCCTGGCCGAGTCTTCTACAAATGCCCGAATCATGGGGTAATAATATGTTTAAGTGTTGTTCTGCTACTTTCCGTTGCTGATTTTTTTAGTAGTTTGGTTGATGATCTTCCAATTTGATTCGTGCAGAAAAGGGAAGATTCATGTGATTTGTACTTCTGGGAAGTTGCTGATGTGGGGGAGTGCAACTATGCTGATTATTTGGTTAGCCGAGGAATCCCAATACCAGCAGGTTGGGGTGTTGGACAAGTAACTGAAGGAACGGCAGAAGAGGAAGATGCAGAGCAGAAGGTTAAAGATGCAGTTCCTCTGAGCATGGCCAAGCAACAACTGTTGAACGGCCTTGACAGGAATGAGGAGATGAAAGAGCTTGTGAAGATAATGGGCAAAATCGATGTGCTTTGTAGGATGATTGTCTCTTTATTTGCAGTGTATGTAGCACTCGTGATGTATTCAGTGGCTATGACATGAGCACTTTGCTAAAACCTGTGTAGCAGGCTGGGCGTAGTGTTGTGAACATCTAATTATTTCTATTAATGGAAATCAGGGGGTATCCCCTTTTGCTCATAAATAAATAAATAGCAGAGGCCCTTTTGGTAATAAATAAATAAATTAGCAGAGGCCCTGTCGGGTCAGCTTTGTTCTCATTCGAAGACATCGAGTAAATTGCAGTCCAACATCAAACTATGTCATCAAATCCAAGTTTCACAGCCAAATATGAGTACAACTAAACAACAATGTCATCATGTTTTAGTCGTCATACAATCACCAAACACAAATCAGATACATAACAAGTGATGTTCTCACAGGAAAGTACTAAACAACATGTTCATAAGGTTTCAGTTGTCATAGCAAACACAATTTCACATAGTAGATAAAAACGTCTTCTGACAGGTAAATACGACAAAAGCAATGCAATCATCATCCACAGCAGCAGCGTTAACATCTTCGCCATGTGTATCAGTCTGAATCATAATTCCCCATGGTGTCATCTTCTTCTTCGTCCTCAACGTCCTCGAACATTGGCTTCTTCTTGATCAACTCTTGTATGTCCACAGCACGACAGACAATCTTTTCACCGGCGTCATTGACGTGATGGTTCTCAAAGATATTAGGAACATCTATGTTATCTTGTACATCAGGAGCAGTGTAAGCATCATCTTGTTGTGCAACTTCATTAAACTAATTCCTCTGCTCAAACCTTTGCAATACTCTCCAGTCATCGCTACGTGCAAATGTGTCTTCCAAGAAAAATATCTGTGTTGCTTGATTTGCCAAAATAAAAGGCTCATTGGTCTGGTACGCCGCCTTGACATTGATGGATTTGAAATAATCATCAACTCTGGGGTTTGCGATCCTGGAAAACATGTTATACCAACGACAACACAACAGAACCACACACCAATGATCCTCGAAACTGGAGATATACTGCAACTGAACAATGTCTGTTATGTTAGCATACATTTCAATTATCTCTTTGTCATACGTATCCGTGCTCATGATGACACTATTTTGTGTCTTCCCGCCTTCGTCTTGTGCAAGGGTGTTGTAGCGCACATCTCCAACAACGCAAGATTCATAATGTCTTACCCGAGTATCAGGACCCATTGCTAGTGAGTAAAGGGCATCATCAACTGCCTACCCATCCTCTCGCATCTTCTTAACCTATGGTCAGAAAATAGACAAGTTGACCATCTTATGTACTCAATATATTAAAAAAAACTGATAGTGAAATTCAAAAGCTTACATGGCTCTTGAACCATTTCACAAATCCTGCCATAACTAGTTTGTCAATGTTTCTTGGATTTTGCGGCAGTAACTCCTTTTTGTAGATGCTGCATAACATAGAGATCGCGTCAAACATCTAAATATATAAGAATGTGTTGCAACTTTAGTAGATTACGATGTATAAGCTGTAGTACTTAGCACTTACTTGATATAAGGTAGTATCTCAGGACAGTTATTCAACACATACCAAACCATTTTGTCCAAATCTTTAGGTTTGTCCTCTTGTCGACTCTTCCCTATAACTCGAACAGAATAATCGAAAACATTGAGCCCGGGATTGTCTTCATCCACCTCTTTGCTAAGCTGATCAGCTGTTTCAATGTATTTTGAGTAGAATGTCAACGCTTCTGTAGCAATGTAGGCCTCTGCAATGGAACTCTTAGGTCTAGCTCTGTTCCTAAGATAGCCCTTGAAAGTACCTAGCCGCCTTTCAGTAGGGTACATCCAGCCATACCGTACTGGACCTCTAAGTAGTGCCTCATCAGGTAGATGAACAGCCAAATGCACCATCACATCAAAGAAGGCTGGAGGATATATCTTCTCAAGGTCGCATAGGATATTTGGTATCTTGTCCCTAAGACGCTCCAAAGCATCTATCCTGATAGTTCTACTGCAGAGTTCCCTGAAGAATTGTCCCAACTCTGCAACTGCTCTATATAAGTCAGGGCGGCCCAATCCTCTAAGGATAACAGGTAAAACCCTTTGAAGTAGGACATGACAGTCATGAGTTTTCAACCCTTGTACCTTGTTTCCATCTGCACTGACTCTCCTTTCAGGGTTGGAAGCAAATCCATGTGGGAATCTCACACGTGACAGGACCTCACAGAATTCTTTTCTTTTTACCTTGTCGAAGACGTACACAGCTGGTGCCATATCCCATGGTTTACCTTCATCTTGCACCTGCAAATCCTGTCTGATACGCAGGTGTGTCAAATAAATCCTAGATTTTAAGGTATATTTCGTCTTGCCTTCAATATTAAGAAGTGTGCTGATAATGCTGTCACATATATTTTTCTCGATGTGCATCACATCAAGATTATGCCGCAGATCCAAATCTTTCCAATACTCCAAGTCCCACAAAGTGGACCTACGGGTAAACAATAATCTCTCTTCTGCCCTACCATGCTTCCTTTTCCCGCTACCATTATCAGGATGGTTTCCTGGTGTAATATGCCTGACCTTCTCTAATTCCACTTGCAACTCATCGGCGGTGAGCCTCTTTGGCGCATCACAGTTTTCATGCTTTGCATTGAACACATGTCTTTGGTATTTTCTAGGACGCGACTTGTCCTTGGCATGGAAACGGCAGTCTCCAATGTAACAGATATTGCTAAGTATTGTGTATGACAGCGGATTCCTGTCATAGCGAACACATGCATTGTAACCATGTGTCGTTCGCCCTGACATATTGCCCAAAGCCGGATAATCATGGATGCACCAAATTATAATAGCACACAGAAAGAAATTAGCTGGTGGGCTGCTATATAGGTCTCAAGTAAGAACACCCCTCCATAGCTGTTGAAGTTCCTCCACAAGAGGCTCCATGAACAAATCAAAATCCTTTCCAGGACTTTTTAGACCTGGGATGAGCAAGGCCATCATGTAGTTTGATTCTTTGGTGCAGACATTTGGAGGCATGTTGTAAGGGATAACAAGCACTGGCGACATGCTATATGTGGCACTCTGGTGGCCAAATGGGTTAAATCCATTTGAAGCTAAGCCAAGTCTAATGTTTCTCGGGTCAGCAGCAAACTTTTCGTGTTTCCGATTGAAGCTTTTCCACTCACTACCATGTGATGGATGGCTCATTACATTCTGATCTCTGTACTCC
This sequence comes from Triticum aestivum, assembly GCF_018294505.1. Classification (NCBI taxonomy): domain Eukaryota; kingdom Viridiplantae; phylum Streptophyta; class Magnoliopsida; order Poales; family Poaceae; genus Triticum; species Triticum aestivum. The sequence goes on from NC_057807.1 coordinate 513,024,938, forward strand.
TGGTTCCTAGAATGCCATAGTACATCCTCTCTTGTTTCAGCATCATGAAACAACCTGTGCAATCTTGGTGTAATTGGAAAATGTCTCAGAACATTATGAGGAATCCTCTTCACAATATCGCCATCTTTCCATCTTGATGATTTGCATTTAGGGCATTCACTTAAGTTGTCATAATCCTTCCACAACAAAACACAATTATTCTTACAAACATGGATCATATCATATCCAATTCCAACTGCATGAAGGAAATTCTTCAGTTTACTGTAGGTGTGTGGCAGCTCAGACGCATCTGGGGGCCCACCGTTTTTCTTCTGCAGGTGAAAGTTCACGGAATGCACGAGCATTTCGTAGCATTGTTTCAATGTTGGTCAAACTCACTGGCTCCACCACCACCTCCTCCTCCTCCTCTTCAACAGGAGCATCAGGCAGATCAAGATGGTGATCTGTTGCTTCCACGTAGTCAATAACATTGACGTTCAGAGCTTCACCATGATGAAGCCACCTAGTATATGTGACCGACATCCCATACAAGTGTAGATGATTTTGCACAGTTGACTGGTGTCTTGTAACTAAATTCATACAACTGCTACATGGGCAGAGCACATCTGATTTCGGACCATCGTACTCAGCTCTGATAAAGTTCATGAAGTTTTCAACCCCCTCGACATATGCAGCGAAGAATCTTCGAGCAGAAGTTATCCAAGTCCTGTCCATCTATTAGACATACAAATTAGTTCTTCTACTAGATATTACAGGAAAAACATGTATGCTTTTTTATGAAGTCCAAAAGAAAATACCTAGGTCGATGTCTAAAGCTATGGCAAGATATTTGGACGAGCAGATCTAAGTAACAAAATATATGTAAAGCTAATTCAGCAAACAAATTTGAGTGCTAAATTATGGCAGGCTGTTTCAGCAGTCAATGAGGCCGAGCACACAACCATTGAACTATTGAAGGCCATCGCAGCAACTAAGATCGAGTATAAAATGGTGTAGAGCTATTTCACCTAACAGATTGGCTATTAGACCATGGCAATCTACGTCACAATAAATTTATGGTAGGATATTTTAGCAACTAATCGGCCTTGGCATGCCATCTGAGCTAAGCAGATTGAGTGCAAAATAGGGCAAGGAAGCTTCTTAAGCAGAGCATATTGACTATAAACTACTTCGGCAAATAGTGAGATTAACAGCGTCTATCAGCTAACATTCAGCGCTACATTGACATGCACGGGGCCTCAGTCTAGAATGCGCGTACCATGGGAGAAGCTGACCGCCGTGCATCTCCACACAAACGTCGCCAGCGGTGGCAGCACTGACCGCCGTGCACCTCCACAAGAACGTCGCCAGTGGTGGCGGCGCGGCTAGCGGACGTCAGTCTATCAGAGCGTACTGTGGGAGCGAGAGGATCGCTGTGCGTCCCCTCGACGAACCGCGACATCGATGTATTGGCGTGGCGGGGAGGGCGGCTTTGGCGGAGTGAATGGAGTGGAGGGGGATGGGGGGGAGGGGGGTTTGGGGAATGTTATTGGCTAGTTGGCCGAAGGGCGGTTGAATCTAGGATTTGGGGGGAATTTTTGGGTGGGCGGGGGGAGGATTTTTGCATGGTGGGCGGGGGGATTTTGGCGCATGGTCAGTTTCTCCAAGTGCAGTCCCACGTGTCAGTGAAGAGGCAAGCCGAAGCGCGTTCCGTTTGCGTGAGCCGTGTGCAGGACCGAACGTGTGTGGGGTGCAATGCAACCGCGACACGGGTGCTGTGAGTGTACCGCCTTTTTTCCTTTTAAACTAGGTGCTTCGCCCCCTCAAAAAAAACTTGTTGCTTCATGCGATCCATCGATACTACTACTAGTAATCCGGTAATCCCGACTAAAACAGCGCAGCCTGGTCTTTTCCCTGGCGATATGCTGGGAGGTTGGCTTAGTTGGTTTTTTTTAGGATGAGTAATGCTACACCTACGTAGTCCCAGTTACGTAATTAACATAATGTGAAACGTGTGAGCTGTTGATTGTAGATTGGGGGGAGGGAGGGGCCCATCACCACGAAAATCAGGGGAGGAGAGAGAGAGGCAATTTACGTTAACCCTTTCGTAGGTGCCCGTAGATGTAGAAAGATGTGAAATGCGTGAATGTGCATTTGTAGATAAGGCCTTCCCTCGTTCATCCTTTTCTCCCACAAGATCTTGATCTTCCGTGCAACGCACAGGCATCTTGCTAGTACTCCCACAATATACTCCCTCTGTCCCTAAATTCTTGTCTTTGATTTGTCTAGATACGGATGTATCTAATACTAAAACCTGACTTGATACATCCATATTTAGACAAACCTAAGACAAGAATTTTGGGACGGAGGGAGTACTATATTATTGTGAAAGTTCATATACACCGGCCGAGATTAATGCAAACACGGTAGATCTTCATTACATTTCAAACTTTTATAGGACAGAAAAATAAAAGAAACCCGACCCTAAACCTATTTTACGGCGGCGACCGACGTCCTCCATATGCAATCTCCATGTACGGGGTGGGCTTCAAGACCCGTGAAGTGAAGGTGCAGTCTCCGGCGAGGAAAAGTAGAACACTGGAGACGGACCGGCCAGTTGGCACATGATGCCCTGCCGCCTCCCATGCCCTACTCATCCTTGGAGGAGTCCCCGACCTCGGCGGTGCCGGACGTTGGACGGCGGCAAGTAGGATGCATGGCTGACAGTGCTCCCGTCGTCGGCTGCCAGCGTGGCCACCGCTTGTGTGGCGACTTGAGCGAGGGCGGCGACCTCGAGCTTCATCCCCGAAGACAAGCTCTCCCGCAGAGCATTTGCACTTGCATTCATGGCGGATGTGGTGCTAGGTAGGAGGATGATGCGCTATGGTGTGGAGGTTAGCTGGGCGTTGCCGCTTTAAGTAGCGCATTCCGGTGAGGCCAAGTGTCCTGGTGCGTCATTAAGTCACCGGAGTTGGTTCCTCGGGCACCGAGACTCTTAACGACGACATACGGACTGCCGGCATGAATGCGGGCAGCTGGCGCCGGTTGGGAACGGAACGCGTGATGGCGCGAGGGACGAGGGTTTTTAGTGTGCCAGGGTAGTCAGCTGCGGTCGTGGCAACGTTGGAGATGTCCTTTGCTCACATGCGATCGACGCATGTCATTGAAAAAGCAAGACGAACCGGCATGGTCGCAGGTCCTGAGGATGCAGTTGGCCGTGCTACACCACTCCGCGGACGCGTCCCGGCGCCCCGTGCATCCTCGACGAGTCGTGTGTTGGGATGTGTTTGGATTGTGGCCAAAGTGCACCTTACCAAATGTTCGGTCATGACCCAAAGATTGGTCTTTGTTTGGATGGTTGCCATTTTTTTGGCATGCCAATGAACTCTAGCCAACTCTAGTTCATTTTTCTTGCCGATGTCGGCCAAATCATGGGAAACCAAAACCTCAACCAAAATTTTGGCTACCCAATGCTTTGATGGGGCAACCTTGGGCACAAACCAAACATACTGTTGGTCGTGCCACAGCACTAACGCCACCCTCGGCACACTGAAACAGACCATGTCTAGCGACGATGAGTGTGTCTCTCACTACGGTCGCCGTGTCCAAAGGCGGTGCTGGAGCTGCGCCACGTTGTTGGCCCCCACGACCCACATGAACGGTTGCCGGTGGCGAGGAGGTTGTGGGCCAGCTCCTCCATTGGACTAGTTTGCGCTACATCGTCCCGACAGGTGTGCCCCACATGTCGGTTTCCCTATTTTAACGGCCATATTTGAGCGTCAGTGCTCCGTGTTGCGCATTAGGCCTTTCACTATGTAGGCCAAGCGAGACAACTTATTTTTTATTTGAGCCGTTCAAGTATAATCATGTGGCGTTTGCTTATTTCTCATTCCTCTCCAACCCTCTTCTCCATCGATCATGTCGCCCTCCGGTCGAGTCCATCCTCCCGCATGCCTCATTTGAACATTCCACCGAGTATCATTCGCATGTGGGCCTAGACCATGCTTGTATTTCCAATGTTTATTTGTAATTTGTCCGACATGCATACAAACAAACGGTTCGTTTAAAGTTTCACTTTGCCTCCACTACGTGTACCTTCGCGTCTTAGTTTTGACATCCCATTCGGTTCATGCCCCGACACATGTTGACGAGATCGATTGATGTTCAGAGATCAATTGCGTGTCGTGCAAGGAGATAAAGGTTTGGTCTGTTTCTATGATAGAAATGACCCGCGGGGGGGGGTCTGTGGGGATCAGAGGGAGTATATTGTACGTTCATAAGCGAAATGAACGTATTGTACCCACCCTAGTCCTCTTTCAATCGATCTCCGGACCCCGAGATGAAATCGAGAGAGAACGAGTGGGGGCATGTGTGATACCTAAGGCGGATTCAAAATTTTGAACCGGTGATCATAGCATCCGCAAATCATATATAAAGGGTATTCAATGTTCGTTTCGTTTTTGAACGTACAATATACTCCCTCCTATCCTTTCTAGTTTACATATAAGTTTTATGTGTAGTCAAAGTATCTCTACTTTGATAAAAAAAGTATCAACATTCAACAACGCCCAATCAATATTGTTAGATTCATACGTACTCCTAGATTTGTACTCGAGATGGTTTCCAATTTGTTTTCAACCACGTGAATGTGCTTGTTCTCGCGCATGCTCTTCCTACTAGGATTTCGCCACGTATAGCCAGTCCAATAGTAACTTTTTTAAGCTCCCTGTCCAATAGTACTAGTGGAGTACTGACAACATCTGTACTAGAGTATGCAGTGCTCATAGTTGTACTCCCTCCTTCCATTTATATAGGGCCTATGTGGAGGAGAGAGATGTGAAAAAGTAAGGGGAGTGAGCTCTCATGCAAGAGCCTAGCTATATACGCATTCCTAGTTAAATACGTACAATAAATATGAAGAAAGAGATGGAGAGGAGATGGAAAAAAGTACTAATACAATAGCCAACCTTATAATTTTTTTGCGGGAAATAGCCAACCTTATAGCCCACACTACTGTATGAGTGCATATAATAGATGATGGCTATAGATGACATGGCAGTTCCTTATAGCCATCGACTGGCTATATTATTAACCATGCTCTAATGCGTTTTTCAAAACCGCATTTGACTATTGACAAGATTAATAGTACATGAGATGTATAATGTGAAAATTATATCATTGGAAGCTCCTTTCACATACGTATCCCTGCCTTACCCTCCCTTTCGGTCACTTACTGGCGGACCCCATGCTTGCTAGGCCCCGCATGTCAGTTACTCAATGGGTTCGGCCACGTCAGGGGATCCTCATCCGTAGTATACTCCCTCTGTTTTTATTTACTACGCATAAAATGACGCGGGCGGGGGAGGGGGAGGGACGTCAGTTTGCTCTCAACTGCGGTACCACAAGCGAGCGAAAACACAAGACGAAGAGCGTTCCATTCGGTGAGCGACGTGGAGGGTCCAGCGTGCCCGGCTGCAACGCAAACGTGACAAGAGCGATGTACAGTCAAAACCGATTGACCGGTCGTCATCGAAACCACTATTCACACCAGAACCTTTGCTGCTCGGCCTACGCCAGCCACTACCCTAAAACCACACCTAATCTCCATCCCCTTCCCCCACCTTTCGATCCCCTAGCCCGCATCAAGCGTCCCCTAGTTCGCCGAAAGCCATGGTGCGCCGCAAGATCACGTACTACAAGATGCTGACGCCGGAGCACCGCGGAAAAATCACGACGGCAGTCGGCGCTAGAGACCTCCGTTTCCAAGCTCGCTTTGCAGCTGGCCAATCCCCGAGTTCTCTGGAGCCAAGCTACGAGGAGGAGGAAGCCGATCTAATGTTCATGGCAGAGGTCGCGGCGCAGAAGGCCCCCGATGGGTATGAGATGATGGACGTCGACTTCATGCCGGCGTCCGAGTCCCCCATGGTGTAGGCGGACCACCGGTTCAACCTGGCGATAAGGAGAACCTGGAGGCAGAGGCTCAACTCAACGTGGAGCGCGCGCATGCCGCTGCCATCGAGGCTCTCCTGTAGGCGGAACCGGATGTCGTGGATGTGAACCGGGCGGCGGAGGCTCAACTTGAGGCGGAGCGCGCGGATGCCGCTGCCATCGAGGCCCTCCTGCAGGCGGAACCGGACGTCCTGGACTTGAACCGGGCGGCAGAGGCTCAACTCGACGCGGAGCACGCGGATGCCGCTCTCATCGAGGCCCTCCTGCAGGCGGAACCGGACGTCCTGGACTTGAACCGGGCGGCGGAGGCTCGACTCGACGCGGAGCGCGCGGATGCCGCTGCCATCGAGGCCCTCCTGCAGGCGGAACCGGACGTCCTCGACTTGAACCGGGCGGTGCTCTCGTCCGTGCAGAGCGCCCGCACGCTCCGCGTGAACGAGTAGCTGGAGGCCGAGGACAACCACGGTGCGGAGACACACGTCGGCAGCTACGGCTGGTTCGCGCCGGCAGCCAAAGACGACGAGGCCGTCTCGTTCCGCGAGCAGTGATAGTTTTTCTTTATGTTGTTGTTTTTATGGATCTTTTGCTGTGTAAAAACATATATTGTTATGCAAGTCGCCTGACTTGGGTCAGTCTACCATTTCAGGCGGTTGGATGAATATCCTACGTCTCCTAACCCTTCTTCCTCACCTCTTCTTCTTCCCCAACAGACCACCGCACGGGCCGTACGGATACTCCCCAACATGCGGTTGGATAAACATACTCTATGAACGAAAATTATGTGTCAGCGGTAGGATGGCTGAGTTTGGTTTGTTCACATGCGACAGCACGTGTCAGTGAGGGTGCGTTCCCTTGGTTGGGTTTGCGGCGTGCAGGAGCGACTGTGCATGTGAGGGTGCGGTGCGACCGCGGCGTGCAGGAGCGACCGTGTGAGGGTGCGGTGCGACCGCGACAGCCGTGCGCAAGTGTACCTCCTTTTCATTTTGAAAACTTTAGGCAAGCTTGGCAAAAATGTGTGGCGAAGTATGGCAATGCAAGGCCTAGACCCAAACAGGATAAGTACGTAGTACTACGTACTAGGAGTACTAGTGTTAAAAAAGAAAGGCGGGGTTTTCCTTCGCGGGATTAATCGATACAAATCCTCGTTTCACGTGTCAATTAATGCGTATTTTTTCTCCAAAGCCCAAAGAGCTAACCATCTCACTCCTCATCGCTTGATTAATGCAGCGCCATGCAAACCAACCTTCTCACTTCCGCATGCATGCAGGGGATATTAATGTCCTTGGTTGCTAGTACGAGGCAAACCCCATCAATTTTGCCTCGATTAGTGTTAGTGGCCTTTTGCAAATTGTAATTTTGATATACTGGCCTTGTGTACAAAAAATGGAGGTAGTAACTATATTTGACTTCCTTCCCCATTGCGGTGACGTCGACGATATCTCGAACGTTGTGGTTTGGCGAAGTGCGTTCGACGGAGAACACCATTGAGGGAGACCACGGTAAGTCGTTCGCAAGTGCCGCCTGCAAGCCGAGACAACCGCCTTATTTGCATCCAGGAAGTCCGTTGAACCAAAGGACGCGTAAATGTACTAGTACTACTCGTACACAATAGCGTCGTCCGTCCAGCTTAGTGCGGTGAGATGGTTTCTCGAAGAAGACGATGGAGAAGCGGAGTCAGCGAAGAGTGAAATGATGGTTGCTTCGTCCGTGCTTTGTGATTTGACGCCTCACTGCTTTGTGATTTGTGATAGAAGGGACAGGGGAGTAGACTCTGTCCTCTATACTGTACATGCGTCCAAGCACGGGAGAAAGAGGAGAGACGTTGCATTTTTCTATTCCTTCAATCAATCAATCAGGGAGCTTCGGTTCCATCCTTTTGGCTTTGGCAACACCGTCCACAATGGTTCCCACGATGCCAAAAGCTATTTTCACATTTGGCTACACATTGTGGATGCCCTTAACCGTACCACTTGGTTTTGCTCCTGTGTGCTATCTATACAAATCTCAATTATATTGATCTAAAAAATTATAGAATCAAGATTAGTAAAAAGGAGGTGATTTTGCCGCGGTGGATGGCGGGGGAAGTTTCTTATTTTTAGAGGACATTGTCCTGGCGGTTTGCTAACATGCAATCCCACGTGTCAGTGCTTTACCAAGCCGATCCGCTTCCCACATGAGGCAGAACAACGGCAGAAGCAACACGTGGTTAACTTGAAGAATATGTGGGAGAAGCGGATTCAGCAACGAGTAAAATGATGGTTGCTTCGTCCCTCCAACTTCTTTTTTTAGCATTATTACTTCGTCCCTCCAACTTAACTGCGGGAAAGGTGCAGCTTTGTGATTTGACGCCTCATTTCTCATTACTACGCCGACGCCATGACTGGGTGCTTCACCCCGGCTGCTCTGCACTGTATTCCGGTATGGCACGTGGACCCGGTAGCTTGATGTCCCACATGTCGGAAAAAGGGACTAGAAGATTTATGAAAGCGAGCGCTCCACTCTTACGATGGAAAAGTACACGACACGACAGCCCAGTGAACTGTCACTTGTACTATATATAGTACTATAGTTTTGCTATTTCGCACGATCCATCGATACAAACCCGATTTTTCCTGCGCGGTATATGATACTGGCCATACATTTCAAAGGCAATTTTAATGTATGCAAACTGAATAATTAAGTAACAATATGATATCTAGTAAAACTATAAACACATATGATTTATTGTGTTAGAGTGTAGTAGTAGTGTTGTATTGCATAGTTGTTAGATGTAACATGCGAGAACGTGTAGAGATGTAGTTTTGGAGGGCCTACAGAGAGAAAAGCGTAATACGTTCACCGAACTTCAGAATAAGCTGATTACGGTCACTACATACGTTTTGTGGTGATTATACAGTCACTTGCTCACGGTTCAGCATCGGATGGCACTCTGTTGACCGGCCAAATAGTATGCGTGGCACCATGTTGACTAGTTAAATTGACCACGTTCCTTGTGGGTCCCACCTGTCAGTTCGCATAGGGAAAAGGTCAGATAAACACAAATTTACGCAGGCGCGACAAGACTCCACCCCGTGCGCGGGAATCACCTGGTTGTGTATGTGTCTGTCAGGGCCTGATGTGTGCGCATGCACGTGTAGGTTGAGCACTTGAGCGTGAGAGTGTGTGTTGGTCGTGTGGTGTACTGGTGTGTGCATGCATGCGTGCGTGTGTGCGTGTGAGTGTTGCGTGCGTGCGTGGCTGCGTGTGTACGTGTGAGTGTTGCGTGCGTGCGTGGGTGCATGTGTTCGTGTGAGTGTTGCGTGCATGCAGTTCGTGTGCATGCGTGCGTGTGTGTATAATCACCACACCAGCTCCTGTGTGTTAAAACAGACGGCTCAGCATACCAATACAAGGCCACCTTGTCCGCTGTGCCCGCGGTCATGACTTCGAACCACCGTCCAATATTTTTTGTCGTTTGTTTTCATTCTTACTAGCAAGATGCCCGTGCGTTGCACGTAACATCAAGATGCATTTGTATGACTAGTTTATCTTGTGAGAGAAAAGGATGAACGAGGGAAGGCCTTATTTGCAAATGTGGAGAGGTGTGTGGGTACCTTTTTGCAAAATTGTCATAGTTTCTTTCCTATCCGTCAGATATAAATCGGACGGCCTATATTGCAGGATGGCAGGCACACCATCATCACCAACTCTGTTTTTTATAAGAGTGTATTTTATCCCTACTCTTATAAAAAGCATAGTCGGTGATGATCGTGTGCCTGCCATCCTGCAATATAGGCCGTCCGATCTATATCTGACGGATAGGAAGGAAACTATGGCAATTTTGCAAAAAGATACCCACACCCCTCTCCACACTTGCAAATAAGGCCTTCCCTTGTTCATCCTTTTCTCCCACAAGATAAACTACTCATACAAATGCATCTTGATGTTCCGTGCAACGCATGGGCATCTTGCTAGTATTTTATAAGAGTGTAGATGTAGAGTAGATACAAGCCGACAGGTGGGCCCGATGGTAGTGAGATAATGTGATGCAACACTAGAGGTGCCACGTGGAGCGTTTAACTGGTCAACTAGTCGTGTCTTGAGCAAATACAGAGTTGTACGGTGAGCCCGTGACTGTATAATAACCACAAAACGTAAATGGTGACCGTAATGAGTGGATTCTGAAGTCCAATGTACGTATCGTGCTTTCGCTTCAAATACAATGATCGTCACTGTATATATCGCGAGAGAAAGATGAAACATGCGTGAATGTGCTGGGGGCTTACTTTTAGAGGACCTGGAGATAGTTTGTGTGCGTACGTGAAAGGGGCGTAGAGGGGGGGTATGCGATGGAGAGAGAGATGCTCTTCGTTTCTCTTTATTATGACTAACTTTATATATAGTATAAAAATATACAAATTCACAGTGCGGAATAAATATCATTGTGGGCACCATGCAATGCAAGCGTTCATACTCCTCCATATAACTTTGTAATGTTGTATATATGTAGAAATTCTAAAATATTTTTTTGGCCACACTTTATTCAAAAGGAATGTTGTATGCGAAATAAACGTGAAGAGAGGGCTTTTTAGATCAATGGGGTACGTGATGTAACATGTGTGAATGTGTAGTTGATGCATTTGGCAGGGCCTAGAGAGGTATGTGTGTGTATTACGTATTCGAGAGAGGCATGGATAGAGGGGCCGGCGGGGGGGGGGCGTGGGAGAGATAGCACGAGAAATGAGAGTGGTCTAGAGAGAGAGACGAATATGACGTCACGGCGAGAGATTCCCTTGAGTGTGTATATGCAAGGGGGGAGTGGATAGAGGCACCAGGAGAATATTTTTGTGTGTGTGGTGTCTGTGTTGGTATGTGTGGGTGTGAGAAGATAACGAGACGTGGGGGCAGAGGGTGTGTCACCGCGTGAGGTCCGGTGGGTCGAGGTGAGGCCCTTCGTTCGGTTCCGTCCTGCGCCACATTGGTCGGCCCGTGACGCATTTAGGGAGACCCATGGATGACTAGTCGTACAAGACAAAGATAGCATAATTGTGAAGGACTCTATGTCCACTGACAAAGCCGGCTAGGATTTGTAACCCTAGGTTCTCGGACTAAGGTAACCCCTTTATCTCTGATATTACTATTCATCCAACCTAACTTTAAGGGGCATCCTACAGAATGCTCTGCTAGAATCATACTCGTCGATTAGGAAGAGAGGTGTGAGACAATGCGTGAGAGACAGGCCTAAAGATAATGTGCGTACAGGAGACACGTAGGCAGGTCTATGTATATAGAAAGGGTCGATGGGGATTGTGCGTGTGTATGCTTGCGAGAGGAAGAGTGCTTGTGATAAAGGTTAGTGAAAACAGTCGTAAATGGTTACGAGAGGGAGGGAGGGTTATATCGAGAGCATGTGTGCGAGAAAGACACCTCGGGAGAGAGTGTGTGAGCATGTGTGAGAGACCACCGATGGAGAGTGAAACTACACGTACAAGACTGCTGTACACATTGATTAAAGATATAAATTGTATCCAAATATTAGGATGGGATCATGATATTTGCAATTCGCGTAAGGAACGGTCATTGATCCATCAGACATCTAGATTCTATCGAATTTGAGCATGTCTATGTTATTATTCGACACAATTGATCCACATAGTTAGTATTTTGAACTCCAGACAATGCATCGCTTTAGCAATCGAATATAAACGTGAGTATAGTTCATGTTGTGTGTGTAAAGCACATTATACATACGAAAGTTACACAATGAACATTATAAATAGCTACCTATGAACTAGCATACATTTGAATTCAACTTAAGGTGGTTTAAAAAAATCGAATTCAACATGAAGTCCATTCAATTATTTGAATTTGATATCATGGCATTTGTAAATCATACCTAAATTATGGGGCACCAATCTTTGCTCTGATTTTGTACATAATAGCATATGTAGTCGTGTACAAAATAGATTCTAATTTAGCTCCTCCATTCCAAAATAATCGTAGTTATAGGATTTTCAAGTGTCAAAATTTCAAAAAGAAGCGGATAATTTAATGAGGTTTTCAAACATACAAGGTCAAATTTAACGTTGTCTATTTAGGTCAATCCTCAAAGTTCAAGAGTACTCTAAACGTGAATGCTTGTGTTTCAAAATTTCGAACGAAGCGCCAAAAGAGCCTCTACTCGCCCGAAACCGCGTGAGACCAATGTTTGGTAGTACAAGGAAATTACTTTTCTAATAAATCCGACCCGTGAAACCTACCGGCCCGACGTCCAAAGGTCTAAACCGGGGTAGGTTTGTAGCTTCATCTAGACGCCACGCAACCGCCTCCGAAAAACATTCATACACAATGGCCGCCTAAGCACACATGCGCGCGGCCGAAATCGCTCCCGCCCACTATTTGGGACACCTGGGATTACCATCCTACCCCCGACCCGCAGTAGGTCCGAAATTTAAGAGGGGGGCAAAGTTTGTACTTTCCCCAAATTTCAAACAAGCGCGTCCCATCTTCTGTTCAAAAAAGCCAAAAACAAGCGCGTCCCAGACCGAAACATGGTTCTCCCCCTCCCCCCCGCCCACCCGTCCGATTCCCCATTCGTACTCCGTGGGCGCAAAAACTACCTCTCCACCAGCCGCGAAACCCCGGCGTCCTCCGTCCGCCACCCCATTCCACCCATCAACCGCCGCCCTCCTCCATCACGCCGGAGCCGATACCCCGACGTCGTCGTCCACCGCAACCTCAACCGCAACGCCCTCCACGGCTAGTAGTTGAAGCCGAGGCCGAGCCGTCCGTACCCGAGCCAGTTCAACCACGCCGTCCTGCGCCTCACCGCTGCCGCTCCAACTTCGCCACCCTCCACCGCACCGGAGCTGTTCCTGCTACGCCGTCCTTCGCCGCCTCGGATCTGCTTCCCCTCCGCCGACATACGGCCACGGCAACACAGTCAACAATTTGGCCATGGGTTCGTCCAAGCCTGCACCCTCCTCCAGAACATCGGTTTCCCCGGCAAAAAGAAGAAGATCGGCGCGACATGTGGAGGCGACCACACCGGCAACCGAAAATGGTACTCCTCTTCCCTTATTCGTGCAAATCTTACGTGTCTGCTTGCACGGTATTCATCCCACAGAAGACACTAGTTGACCGCTTCTTCTTGATACTAGATGTTCCTAGTAACTCGCGATGCACAAGGTTTCTCCTCATATACTATTTCACCTTAGCTAGAGGTCCGTCGCCCCCCTGAATTTCAATTCCTGGTCAGTTGATTCCCAATTAACGGAAGCATTCCCCGGCGTAACAGGCGCTAGTCCGCCTATTACGCCGGGGAAGCAGCGCCTCGGTGTTTATCTTAGGGGCGTGTGGGGCCTAGAGCTACTGGCGCCCGATCTGGAGGTCGGCCGGGATTAAAGGGATGGCCTGGGGCGCTGCCAAGCACGGCGGTGGTGTGAGGTCGAGGGGAGGGCGGGGCGGCGGAGGCAGGGGTCTGGGCCGGTGGTCGCTGGCGGTTCGAGAAAGATCGTCAACAGTGACTGGCGGGAGGTAGACGAAGGCCATCTGCCCGTTCCTTATAGATCGGACGGTTCATTAAAAAAATCGACTGACCTATTTATTTTCAGTCGACTGTTATCTTGATATGACCACATGTGGTGGTGTGCTGGAGGAGTACCTGCATTTCCTGTGCTCATATATTACAAAATCATACGGAGTAGAATCTAATTTTGTTTGCCATGCAATGTTGTAGAGCTATCATATGTCTCCTGTCATTTATTTTTCAGCCACCTGCTATCTGCTACTTTTACAGTGCACTAGTTCTGCACACACTTCACCCATACTCTCACTATTGTGTTTTTATGCAAGGGTATTTCAGAGTCTGCCTCGAGAGAAGCAGAAAAGAAAAGAGAGAAGTTGCTCCAGCTTTCTACGCGGGTAAGCACGACACGTTACAGCGCTATAAAGGGTGCAGTGTCAGCAGATGGAGACGGTAAACGTAGCTCTGGAGTTGATGACCTCGCTCGCAATGAACCACCATCCCAGGTGCTTGCTTTAACTTCGCGGTGTCATATGTGGTTGCATGTTCCATATGGTGTCTAGCTTGTATTCGAAAGGCCGAAGTCGGTCTTTATTAAGATAAGGAAAGATATTTTTTACATGAACCACCATCCCGTGAGCACCAGAAGACAAATAGCTAGTCAGGGCACTGGCCGAGCCAGTGACAAGCCCAGCAAAGACAGGCATCACCTGGAAGCCAACTAAAAAGCCGCGATGGTGGCGAAGCAGCCCGCCTCCCACCAGGCTCTCAGGTCCTAGATGATCATGCTCACCACTCCAGCCGGATGTCTAGCTTGTATTGCTTCCAATTTGGTTAAATTGCATCTGCTTAGCTTACACATTATACCTTTGAATATGACATGCCTTTCTGTTTTTGGTACATACTAGTACATCTGTGTATTAACCATGTTCTTACATCAAACTAATGTTCTTGTGTATCCCTCATCAATCACTTATGATGAGGCAGTCAGGCAAGTGGACTACTCCTCATTTAAAGAATGCAGCGTCAGCCTCCCGACATGATTCTCAAGAAACAGCAAGGCTAGATGAAGATAGTGAACGTAGCTCTGTAGTTGATTACCGCATTTCCCCTACACTAGCATCGCAGGTGCTTGCTCTAACTTGGCAGCGTGATATGTGGTTGCATGTTGCATATGGTGTCTAGATTGTAATTCTTCCAATCTGGTTAAACTGCATGTGCTATTCTGCTTAGCTTATACATTATACCTGTTAATGTGACATGCCTTCCTGTATTTAGTACATAGTACATCTGTCTATTAAGCATGTCCTTACATAAAACTATTGTTTTTTTGTATCCCGCATCAATCAATATGACGAGACACCTTTAGTATATGCAGTGCGATATTAGTTGCATCTTTCATATGATTTATAGCATGCGCTGCTTCTAATTTGTTGAAATTCCATTTATGATGGGACGCTTTTAACTTGGCAGAGTCATATTGGTTGCATCTTTCATGTGGTGTCTAGCTTGCATTGCTTCTTATTTGTTGGAATGGTTTCTGCTTAGTTTACACAAACAGTTGTGAACATGCCATGCCGTCCTGTTTTTCGTACATATTCCATCCTGGTATCATGTGTTTGCCTTACATCAAAGTAGTGATTGTCAGTATCATGCATGAATGAGTTCTGAAGAGAGAATTTTATTGCTTTTTCTTGTCGGTTTTACTTGACAATTCAAAATCAATAAAGCGGAAGGAAGTTAGCAAGGCAGCGGATAAAGGTGCTCCTTCCAAACGGAGGGCCTCTACAGTTTCTACTCCTCCATCCCCCCAAGATGATTTCCAAGACAACACATGCATAGACACTCAACGTAGCTGTGTTTATGATGAGCACGTCTCCCCTAGTGCACCATCACCGGTGCTCCCTCTAACTTGGCACTGTTATATGTGGTTGCATGTTATGTGTGATGTCTAGCTTGTATTGCTTCTAATTTTGTTGAATTCCATCTGCTTACTTTACACATTATACTTGAATAAGACACGTGTTCCTGTTTCTAGAACATACAATATCTGTCTATCACACCATGTTCTTACATCAAATTACTACTGTTGTGTAACCTGCAACAATCACTTATCATAAGACACGTTTGACTTCGGAGTGTGATATAGGTTACATCTCGCATTCTTTTCTAGCTTGTACTACTAATTTGTTGAAATGGCACTTATGACGAGACAGTTTTAACTTGGTAGAGTGATATTCGTTGCATCTTTCATATGGTGTCTAGCTTTCATTGCTTCTAATTTGTTGAAATGCCTTCTCCTTAGTTTACACATCATAAGCTGTGAATATGCAATGGCACTAATGACGAGAGACCTCTAACTTGGTAGTGTGATGTTGTTTGCATCTTGCATATGATTTATTTCTTGTACTGCTTCACATTTGTTTAAACGCCATTTATGATGAGACACTGTTAACTTGGCAGAGCGATATTTGTAGCATCTTTCATATGGTGTCTACCTTCCATTGCATTGCTTCTAATTTAGTGAAATGTCTTCTGCTTAGTTTACACATCATAGTTCTGGTTATCTCTTCCGTCCTGTTTTTCGTACATATTACATCCTCCTATCATGTGGTTGTCTAACATCAAAGTTCAGTTCGTCTGTATCACGCATCAATTTGTTCTGAAGAACTAAATTGTTATTCGTTTTTCTTGTCGGCTTGACTTAACATGGCACAGAGAAAGAGGAAGAAACACAGAATGGCAGGGAATGGGAACCGGAAGAATCCTGCAGATTCTGCTGGTACTGATGGTGCAATAGAAGGTCAAAGTCCAGCGGAAAATTCTACAAACAGGGTATCCCATGCTACACGAGCTGCAGAAAAAGCCAAACAGAAACAAATAGCTGCCACCAAACAAGCAGAGACAACCCTAGTTCTTGCAACACCTTCCACAGTACTACCAGCTGCACGAGTTACTCGTGCGTCAACTGAGCTAGCAGCACGTTCCCAAGCTCCCTTGCCACCTGACACTACTTCCCAAGCACTCTTGACACAAGACGAGTTGGCAAGATCAGATGAACCTTGTGAGCTTCAACAGCAAGAAGGTAGTTGCTGGAGTCAAGTTACAGTTGCATGCTTCTTTATATGTAGTCTCACAGTTTGATGTACACTAACACTTCCTATGTTCGTTGTTGGACTAGCACCTAGGCGCAAGAGGAAACAAACATCAGGGATAATGCTCGATAGGTTAACTAAATCTAGAGGAGGAAGAATGGAGATCCGTTTTGAGGCAGGTTTAAAAAGGCCACGTGATGCTACAGAGTCAGCCAAGTTAGTATCAGAGGCAGCGGTTGCCGTTAGGTGTCATGTACGTATCCTCCCAACATGGATTCAGTACAGGAATGACAAAGACGAAACCCAGTTCAACACCTTCCTCGACCATTTATCTGTAAGTATGGTTATGTATGGAAACTAGTAATATCGTCTTGCTCTGTCCCATACTTTCTAGGTTGCTGATAATGAGACTCCCATAATTTTCAACAGATGAGGTTCAAGTTGGATAGCCAAGATGATGCAACCAGACAAGCTTGCACCCATGTTTTCAAGTCTGCTCTGCGACAGTATCGGTATAACTTGAGGAAAACTCACTTTGAAGGCAAGGCTAACAGTGAACTTTCCCAAACATCTCCAGTGGAAAATATATCGGATGAAGACTGGAGGGGCCTCGTTAAACACTGGTCTGATCCGAAGTATCAGGTACATTATATATATGTGATCAGATCACATGTTGAAGTCCTATTTACGCATGTGCCACACAAATCTATCTTCTTGTAGGTGAACTGTTCAAAGAACAAGGCCAACCGTACGAAAGTGAAATTCCAACAGACGACAGGATCTCGTAGCTATATTGCACACTGCGAGGCTCTTGTAATTAGCTGTTGTTTCACTCTTTTCGCTGTACCATATTATCAGATCTATATTGACTTGTTCCAAATGCAGAGGAAAGCCCGCAAGGACCAAAAAGTACCTGAACCAAATGTTGTGGAAATCTTCAAGGACTGTCACACCAGCAAGAAGAAGGGCATGACTACACCAGTCAAAGCCGCTGTTGTAAGTCCTTAATCCTCATGCCTTTTAACTACTACTTACTCTGACTTGTGCCTTGAACTGCATGGTTTGCAGCCAATGTCTATTACTCTTTTCAATTTTATACACAATTGTCTTAGCGTATCATTGCACCTTACAAGGTTTAAAAGAGAGGAGTGATGTTCCTTTGATCTTGACCTGTAATCTAGTTCCGTGCTGGACTTGCCCACACAACGTTACAATTGCATGTTTGTCTGTTCTCAGTTGTTTTGTGATATGAATGATGTCATACTATGCTTACCGTATTATAAACTTCGTCTCTTTATCCTTAGCCCTCAATACAATGTGAAGAAATAGACAATACATTAGCGATGGTACATGGTCATATGTTTGGAACCTGGTTTTATTATGTACTTTGCAATAAAATACAACTAATATTTTACATGGGTTCACCAGAATAAGTTCTGTATATAGACCAAAGCTATTTTGTTTGGTTTTGCTGCCTCCTTAATATCTTCTGTTCTGGTACTACTAATGTAAAAACCTCAACTTTTCAGCGAGCTATGGAAAAAATGGTGGAACCGCCACCTTCTGAAGGTGGCGAGGCAACTATAACCGCAATGTCAGCTCTTGCTGCAGTGGGTCAGTACCTGTCCACTAACAGTGCCAAAAGCACGTTCCTGCGTAATACTGGGTTGGTTGTTAAGGCAATCTCGTCCAAACTGCCTCATGATCAAGATATGCAAGCTCAAAACAATGTTGTATCTGCGCTCCAGACACAAGTCCATTCCCTAACAGAGACCCTTTGTGAAACAAGGAGAGACATTGTTCGATGTTGTCAAGATATGCATGGTTTTGAAACCAGACTATCAGACATTTGCTATGTTGTTCAGGAGCCTAGGAGAACTGAAGGCGAAGGTTATGGTGCTCCATCGGACAATACAGCATGAAAACGTAACAGTCAGGTCAAATGAACTGAGCTTCTGAACTTCTGGTGGTGCATTTATCTGCTAGACTGTTAAGTTTTATGCCAACCTTCCTTTTGTTTATAGTTGTAATTTGTTTTGGTGCGATACAAAATTTATTTCTTAACGTGCAGCCACCGGCTGAAGAAAACAGCAAGCCATTTTTGTATAGTGTAGGGTGTTCCCTATATTTGCACTGGTGGAACTTTGATGCCCACCGGCTGTAGTTAACATGGGCCTCCTACGGGCCGTAGAAACAATGGGCCTTCTACGTGGCGTAGAAACAATGGGCCTTATACGGGTCGTAGACATAATGGGCCTTCTATGGGTCGTATCATCAATGGGCCTTCTACGGGCCGTATGATTGGTTGGCCAAACATGGGCCAATAACAGACCACATTATGGCCGTAAATGGGCTAGAGTTGAAATCGTCCGTTCATGGGCCGACAATAATGGGCCGTCGTTAATCGGCCATATTTTGATGACGCTATGAAAACGGCCCCACGTATTAACGGGCCACAAACGGGCCGATTGTAACCAGGGCTGAATTTGGCCCACAAGCAGAAAATGACAGTAATGGGCCGTAAGTAAACGAATGTGGAAATGAGCCAAAGAATAAATGGGCCCCGAGAAGGCCAAAAGATAACATGGGCTGGAATCGGCCCAACGGAATAATAGGCTGTTAATGGGTATAAAGTGATACACTTTTCATTCGGCCCAGTTTCACCACGTGCTGTTAATGGGTATAAAGTGATACGCTGTTCATTACGGGCCAGTTTTACCACGGGCCGTTAATGGGCCGAGAGTAATAAGGGCCTCATATGGGCCGAAAGACGTCATGGGCCATACATGGGCCGGGAGTTAAAACAGGCTGGAATTATATTGGACAACCCAAATGACGCTACTGGGCCAAATTCAGATAGGCCGTAAACGGGCCCTGGGTTAGCGGGTTGTAAATGGGCTATATGCGAATAGGCCATTCACAGGCTTGTCGTGGGCCGGCCCGCCACCTTTTGACCAAGTCAAACGGGCCGGCCTTTTCACAGGAATGGGCCTCTGTTGGGCTGTGCCATGTGTCGACGTATCATAGGCGCTTTGGGTCCAATGAGTGGATGACATCTGTCCCAACAGTGAGCCGTGTTGGGAACGTAGCACAAATTCAAAATTTTCTACGCAACACCAAGATCAATCTATGGAGATTCTAGCAACAAGAGAGGGAGAGGATCAACACCTTCATACCTTTGAAGATTGCTAAGCGGAAGCGTTACAAGAACGCGGTTGATGGAGTCCTACTCGCGGCGATTCAAATCGCGGAAGATCCGATCTAGCGCCAAACGGATGGTGCCTCCGCGTTCAACACACGTACAGCCCGGGAACGTCTACTCCTTCTTGATCCAGCAAGGGAGAGGAGAAGTTGAGGGAGAACTCCGACAACACGACGGAGTGGTGGTGGTGGAGCTCGTGGTTCTCCAACAGGGCTTCGCCAAGCACTATGGAGGAGGAGGAGATGTATGAGGAGGGAGGAGCTGCGCCAGGGGAAGGGTGCGGCTGCCCTCCCACCCCCTCACTATATATAGGAGGAAGGGGAGAGGGGGCTGGCCCCTCTAGATCCCATCTAGAGGAGGGGGCGGCGGCCAGGGGAAACCCAAGATGGGTTTGGGAGCCCCCATCCCCTAGGAAACTTTCCCCCCAAGCCGGGAGGGGTTGCTGCCCTAGGGGAGGCGGCCCAACCTCTCCAGGTTATGTGAGATGGGGTGGGAGGGGCGCTCAGCCCCTTAATGGGCTGATGTGCCCCCTACCCTTGGCCCATAAGGACCCCAACGCTTGCCGGGGCCTCCGAAACCCCTTTCGGACACGCTGGTCATCACCCGGTACCCCCGGAACAATTCTGGACTCCAATACCCTTCATCCAATATATCGATCTTCATTGCTGGACCATTCCGGAACTTCTCGTGATGTCTGTGATCACATATGGGACTCCGAACTACCTTCGGTAACCACATACTTTTTCCCACAACAACTCTAGCGTCACTGAACCTTAAGTGTGTAGACCCTACGGGTTCGGGAATCATGCAGACTTGCCCGAGACATCGCTCCGGCCAATAACCAATAGCAGGATCTGGATACCCATGTTGGATCCCACATGTTCCACAATGATCTCATCGGATGAACCACGATGTCAAGGATTCAGGCAATCCCGTATACAATTCCCTTTGTCAATCGATACGTTACTTGCCCGAGATTCGATCGTTGGTATCCCAATACCTTGTTCAATCTCGTTACTGGCAAGTCACTTTACTCGTTGTGCAATGCATGATCCTGTGACTAACTACTTAGTCACATTGAGCTCATTATGATGATGCATTACCGAGTGGGCCCTGAGATACCTCTCCGTCATACGGAGTGACAAATCCCAGTCTCGATTTGTGCCAACCCAACAAACACTTTCGGAGATACTTGTAGTGCACCTTTATAGTCATACCAGTTACGTTGTGACGTTTGGTACACCCAAGCACTCCTACGGTATCCGGAAGTTACCAATCTCATGGTAAGGAAATGTACTTGACCATTAGGAAAAGCTTTAGCAAACGAACTACACGACTTTGTGCTATGCCTTAGGAATTGGGTGTTGTACATAACACATTCTCCCTAATGATGTGATCCCGTTATCAATGACATCCAATGTCCATGGTCAGGGAAACCATAACCATCTATTGATAAACGAGCTAGTCAACTAGAGTGCTCACTAGGGACATGTTGTGGTCTATGTATTCATACATGTATTTACGGTTTCCATATTAAACAATTATATGCATTGAAACAATTAAACAATTTATCCAATGAATTAAGGGAAATGTTGGAAATATGCCCTAGAGGCAATAATAAAAGTGTTATTATTATATTTCTTGTTCATGATAATAGTCTTTTATTCATGCTATAACTGTATTATCCGGAAATCGTAATACACGTGTGAATACATAGACCACAATATGTCCCTAGTGAGCCTCTAGTTGACTAGCTCGTTGTGATCAACAGATAGTCATGGTTTCCTGGCTATGGACATTGGATGTCGTTGATAACGGGATCACATCATTAGGAGAATGATGTGATGGACAAGACCCAATCCTAAGCCTAGCACAAAGATCGTGTAGTTCGTATGCTAAAGCTTTTCTAATGTCAAGTATCTTTTCCTTAGACCATGAGATTGTGCAACTCCCGGATACCGTAGGAATGCTTTGGGTGTACCAAACGTCACAACGTAACTGGGTGGCTATAAAGGTGCATTACAGGTATCTCCGAAAGTGTCTGTTGGGTTGGCACGAATCGAGACTGGGATTTGTCACTCCGTGTAAACGGAGAGGTATCTCTGGGCCCACTCGGTAGGACATCATCATAATGTGCACAATGTGACCAAGGGGTTGATCACGGGATGATGTGTTACGGAACGAGTAAAGAGACTTGCCGGTAACGAGATTGAACAAGGTATCGGTATACCGACGATCGAATCTCGGGCAAGTACAATACCGCTAGACAAAGGGAATTGTATACGGGATTGATTGAGTCCTTGACATCGTGGTTCATCCGATGAGATCATCGTGGAACATGTGGGAGCCAACATGGGTATCCAGATCCCGCTGTTGGTTATTGACCGGAGAACGTCTCGGTCATGTCTGCATGTCTCCCGAACCCGTAGGGTCTACACACTTAAGGTTCGATGACGCTAGGGTTATAAAGGAAGTTTGTATGTGGTTACCGAATGTTGTTCGGAGTCCCGGATGAGATCCCGGACGTCACGAGGAGTTCCGGAATGGTCCGGAGGTAAAGATTTATATATGGGAAGTCCTGTTTTGGTCACCGGAAAAGTTTCGGGTTTTATCGGTAATGTACCGGGACCACCGGGAGGGTCCCGGGGGTCCACCAAGTGGGGCCACCGGCCCCGGAGGCTTGCATGGGCCTAGAGTGGAAAGGGACCAGCCCCAGAGAGGGCTGGTGCGCCTCCCACCCTTGCCCAAGGCGCAACTAGGAGGGGAGAGGGCAAACCCTAGGGCAGATGGGCCCTAAGGCCCACCCCAGGTGCGCCTCCCCTCTCCCCCCTCTTGGCCGCCCCCCCAAGTCCCATCTAGGGCTGGCCGCACCCCTTGGGGTGGGGAAACCCTAAAGGGTGCGCAGCCCCCCCTTCCCCCTATATATAGTTGAGGTTTGGGGCTGCTAAACACATGAGAACTTCTCCTCTTGGCGCAGCCCTACCTCTCTCCCTTTTCCACATATCTCGCGGTGCTTGGCGAAGCCCTGCTGGACTACCACGCTCCTCCATCACCACCACGCCGTTGTGCTGCTGCTGGATGGAGTCTTCCTCAACCTCTCCCTCTCTCCTTGCTGGATCAAGGTGTGGGAGACGTCACCGGGCTGTACGTGTGTTGAACGCGGAGGTGTCGTCCGTTCGGCACTGGATCTCCGGTGATTTGATCACGACGAGTACGACTCCTTCAACCCCGTTCTCTTGAACGCTTCCGCTTAGCGATCTACAAGGGTATGTAGATGCACTCTCCTTCCCCTCGTTGCTGGTTTCTCCATAGATAGATCTTGGTGACACGTAGGAAAATTTTGAATTTCTGCTACGTTCCCCAACAGTGGCATCATGAGCTAGGTCTATTGCGTAGATTCTTTGCACGAGTAGAACACAAAGTAGTTGTGGGCGTTGATTTTGTTCAATATGCTTACCGTTACTAGTCCAATCTTGTTTCGACGGTATTGTGGGATGAAGCGGCCCGGACCGACCTTACACGTACTCTTACGTGAGACAGGTTCCACCGACTGACATGCACTTGGTGCATAAGGTGGCTAGCGGGTGCCAGTCTCTCCCACTTTAGTCGGAACGGATTCGATGAAAAGGGTCCTTATGAAGGGTAAATAGCAATTGGCATATCACGTTGTGGTTTTGCGTAGGTAAGAAACGTTCTTGCTAGAAACCCATAGCAGCCACGTAAAACATGCAAACAACAATTAGAGGACGTCTAACTTGTTTTTGCAGGGTATGCTATGTGATGTGATATGGCCAAGAAGAATGTGATGAATGATATGTGATGTATGAGATTGATCATGTTCTTGTAATAGGATTCACGACTTGCATGTCGATGAGTATGACAACCGGCAGGAGCCATAGGAGTTGTCTTTATTTATTGTATGACCTGCGTGTCATTGAAGAACGCCATGTAATTACTTTACTTTATTGCTAAACGCGTTAGCCATAGAAGTAGAAGTAGTCGTTGGCGTGACAACTTCATGAAGACACGATGATGGAGATCATGATGATGGAGATCATGGTGTCATGCCGGTGACGATGATGATCATGGAGCCCCGAAGATGGAGATCAATGGAGCTATATGATATTGGCCATATCATGTCACTACTATATAATTGCATGTGATGTTTATTATGTTTATGCATCTTGTTTACTTAGAACGACGGTAGTAAATAAGATGATCCCTTACAACAATTTCAAGAAGTGTTCTCCCCTAACTGTGCACCGTTGCTACAGTTCGTCGCTTCTAAGCACCACGTGATGATCGGGTGTGATGGATTCTTACGTTCACATACAACGGGTGTAAGACAGATTTACACAGCGAAAACACTTAGGGTTAACTTGACGAGCCTAGCATGTACAGACATGGCCTCGGAACACGGAGACCGAAAGGTCGAGCATGAGTCGTATAGTAGATACGATCAACATGAAGATGTTCACCGATGATGACTAGTCCGTCTCACGTGATGATCGGACACGGCCTAGTTGACTCGGATCATGTAATCACTTAGATGACCAGAGGGATGTCTATCTGAGTGGGAGTTCATAAGATGAACTTAATTATCCTGAACATAGTCAAAAGATTTTGCAAATTATGTCGTAGCTCGCGCTTTAGTTCTACTGTTTTAGATATGTTCCTAGAGAAAATATAGTTGAAAGTTGATAGTAGCAATTATGCGGACAGTAGAAAGCTTATGTCCTTAATGCACTGCTCAGTGTGCTGAACCCCAAACGTCGTTTGTGGATGTTGCGAACATCGGACATACACGTTTTGATAACTACGTGATAGTTCAGTTAAACGGTTTAGAGTTGAGGCACCAAAGACGTTTTCGAAACATCGCGGAACATATGAGATGTTTCGAGGGCTGAAATTGGGATTTCAGGCTCGTGCCCACGTCAAGAGGTATGAGACCTCCGACGATTTTCTTAGCCTGCAAACTAAGGGAGAAAAGCTCAATCGTTGAGCTTGTGCTCAGATTGTCTGAGTGCAACAATCACTTGAATCGAGTGGGAGTTGATCTTCCAGATGAGATAGTGATGTTTCTCCAAAGTCATTGCCACCAAGCTGCTAGAGCTTCGTGATGAACTATAACATATCAGGGATAGATATGATGATCCTTGAGATATTCGTGATGTTTGACACCGCGAAAGTAGAAATCAAGAAGGAGCATCAATTGTTGATGGTTGGTGAAACCACTAGTTTCAAGAAGGGCAAGGGCAAGAAGGGATACTTCATGAAACGGCAAATCAGCTGCTGCTCTAGTGAAGAAACCCAAGGTTGAACCCAAACCCGAGACTAAGTGCTTCTGTAATAAGGGGAACAACCACTGGAGCAGAATTACCCTAGATACTTGGTAGATGAGAAGGCTGGCAAGGTCGATAGAAGTATATTGGATATACATTATGTTAATGTGTACTTTACTAGTACTCCTAGTAGCACCAGGGTATTAGATACCGGTTCGGTTGCTAAGTGTTAGTAACTCGAAATAAAAGCTACGGAATAAACGGAGACTAGCTAAAGGTGAGCTGACGATATGTGTTGGAAGTGTTTCCAAGTTGATGTGATCAAACATCGCACGCTCCCTCTACCATCAAGATTAGTATTAAACCTGAATAATTGTCATTTGGTGTTTGCGTTGAGCATAGACATGATTGGATTATGTCTATCGCAATACGGTTATTCATTTAAGGAGAATAATGGTTACTCTATTTATTTGAATAATACCTTCAATGGTCTTGCACCTAAAGGAATGGTTTATTGAATCTCGATCGTAGTGATACACATTTTCATGCCAAAAGATATAAGATAGTAATGATAGTACCACTTACTTGTGGCACTGCCATGTAAGTCATAATGGTATAAAACGCATGAAGAAGCTCCATGTTGATGGATCTTTGGACTCACTCGTTTTTGAAAAGTTTGAGACATGCGAACCATGTCTATTGGTGTATACGCATGAAGAAACTCCATGCAGATGGATCGTTTGGACTCACTTGATTTTGAATCACTTGAGATATGCAAATCATACCACATAGGCAAGATGACTGAAAAGCCTCGGTTTCAGTAAATGGAACAAGATAGCAACTTGTTGGAAGTAACACATTTTGATGTGTGCAGTCCAATGAGTGCTGAGGCATGCAGTGAATATCGTTATGTTCTTACTTCACAGATGATTCGAGTAGATGTTGAGAATATTTCTTGATGAAACACAAGTCTGAATTATTGAATGGTTCAAGTAATTTCAGAGTGAAGTAGAAGATCATTGTGACAAGAGGATAAAATGTCTATGATATGATCATAGAGATGAATATCTGAGTTACGAGTTTTGGCACGCAATTAAGACATTGTGGAAATTGTTTCACAATTAATACCGCCTGGAACACCATAGTGTGATGGTGTGTCCGAACATCATAGTTGCACCCTATTGGATATGGTGCGTACCATGATGTCTCTTATCGAATTACCACTATCGTTCATGGGTTAGGCATTAGAGACAACCGCATTCACTTTAATAGGGCACCACGTAATTCCGTTGAGATGACACCGTTGAATTATGGTTTAGAGAAACCTAAGTTGTCGTTTCTTAAAGGTTTGGGGCTGCGACGCTTATGTGAAAAAGTTTCAGGTTGATAAGCTCGAACCCAAAGCGGATAAAATGCATCTTCATAGGACACCCAAAACAGTTGGGTATACCTCCTAATTCAGATCCGAAAGCAATATGGATTGTTTCTTGAATCGGGTCCTTTCTCGAGGAAAGGTTTCTCTCGAAAAGTTGAGTGGGAGGATGGTGGAGACTTGATGAGGTTATTGAACCGTCACTTCAACTAGTGTGTAGCAGGGCACAGGAAGTTGTTCCTGTGGCACCTACACCAATTGAAGTAGAAGCTTATGATAGTGATCATGAACTTTCGGATCAAGTCACTACCGTACCTCGTAGGGTGACAAGGATGCGTACTACTTCAGAGTGGTACGGTGATCCTGTCTTGAAGGTCATGTTGCTAGACAACAATGAACCTACGAGCTATGGAGAAGCGATGGTGGGCCCAAATTCCGACAAATGGTTAGAAACCATGAAATCCGAGATAGGATCCATGTATCAGAACAAAGCATGGACTTTGGTGGACTTGCCCAATGATCGGCAAGCCATTGAGATAAATGGATCTTTTAAGAAGAAGACGGACGTGGATGGTAATGTCACCATCTATGAAGCTCGACTTGTGGCGAAGAGTTTTTCACAAGTTCAAGGAGTTGACTACGATGAGATTTTCTCATCCGTAGCGATGCTTAAGTCCGTCGGAATCATGTTAGCATTAGCTGCATTTATGAAATCTGGCAGATGGATGTCAAGACGAGTTTCCTTACCAGTTTTCGTAAGGAAAGGTTGTATGTGATACAATCAGAAAGGTTTTGTCGATCCTAAGGATGCTAAAAGGTATGCTAGCTCCAGCAATCCTTCTAAGGACTGGAGTAAGCATCTCGGAGTTGGAATGTGCGCTTTGATGAGATGATCAAAGATTTTGGGTTTATACAAAGTTTATGAGAAACTTGTATTTCCAAAGAAGTGAGTGGGAGCACTATAGAATTTCTGATGAGTATATGTTGTTGACATATTGATGATCAGAAATGATGTAGAATTTCTAGAAAGCATATAGGGTTATTTGAAAGGTGTTTTTCAATAGAAAACCTGGATTAAGCTACTTGAACATTGAGCATCAAGATCTATAAGGATAGATCAAAATGCTTAATAATACTTTCAAATGAGCACATACCTTGACATGATCTTGAAGGTGTTCAAGATGGATCAGTCAAAGAAGGAGTTCTTGCCTGAGTTGTAAGGTACGAAGTTAAGACTTAAAGCTCGACCTCGGCAGAAAAGAGAGAAAGGACGAAGGTCGTCCCCTATGCTTTAGACGTAGGCTCTACAGTATGCTATGCTGTGTACCGCACCTGAAGTGTGCCTTGCCATGAGTCAGTCAAGGGGTACAAGAGTGATCCAAGAATAGATCACAGTACAGCGGTCAAAGTTATCCTTAGTAACTAGTGGACTAAGGAATTTTCTCGGTTATGGAGGTGATAAAGAGTTCGACGTAAAGAGTTACGACGATGCAAGCTTAACACCTATCCGGATAGCTCTGAGTAGAGATACCGGATACGTATAATGGAGCAACAATTTAGAATAGCTCCAAGTAGAACAGTTATTTGGAATAGCTCCAAATAGAGCGTGGTAGCTGCATCTAGGAGATGACATAAAGATTTGTAAAGCACACACGGATCTGAAAGGTTCAGACCCGTTGACTAAAACCTCTCTCACAAGCAACATGATCAAACCCAGAACTCATTGAGTGTTAATCACATAGTGATGTGAACTAGATTATTGACTCTAGTAAACTCTTTGGATGTTGGTTACATGGCGATGTGACCTGTGAGTGTTAATCACATGGCGATGTGAACTAGATTATTGACTCTAGTGCAAGTGGGAGACTGTTGGAAATATGCCCTAGAGGCAATAATAAAAGTGTTATTATTATATTTCTTTGTTCATGATAATAGTCTTTTATTCATGCTATAACTGTATTATCCGGAAATCGTAATACACGTGTGAATACATAGACCACAATATGTCCCTAGTGAGCCTCTAGTTGACTAGCTCGTTGTGATCAACAGATAGTCATGGTTTCCTGGCTATGGACATTGGATGTCGTTGATAACGGGATCACATCATTAGGAGAATGATGTGATGGACAAGACCCAATCCTAAGCCTAGCACAAAGATCGTGTAGTTCGTATGCTAAAGCTTTTCTAATGTCAAGTATCTTTTCCTTAGACCATGAGATTGTGCAACTCCCGGATACCGTAGGAATGCTTTGGGTGTACCAAACGTCACAACGTAACTGGGTGGCTATAAAGGTGCATTACAGGTATCTCCGAAAGTGTCTGTTGGGTTGGCACGAATCGAGACTGGGATTTGTCACTCCGTGTAAACGGAGAGGTATCTCTGGGCCCACTCGGTAGGACATCATCATAATGTGCACAATGTGACCAAGGGGTTGATCACGGGATGATGTGTTACGGAACGAGTAAAGAGACTTGCCGGTAACGAGATTGAACAAGGTATCGGTATACCGACGATCGAATCTCGGGCAAGTACAATACCGCTAGACAAAGGGAATTGTATACGGGATCGATTGAGTCCTTGACATCGTGGTTCATCCGATGAGATCATCGTGGAACATGTGGGAGCCAACATGGGTATCCAGATCCCGCTGTTGGTTATTGACCGGAGAACGTCTCGGTCATGTCTGCATGTCTCCCGAACCCGTAGGGTCTACACACTTAAGGTTCGATGACGCTAGGGTTATAAAGGAAGTTTGTATGTGGTTACCGAATGTTGTTCGGAGTCCCGGATGAGATCCCGGACGTCACGAGGAGTTCCGGAATGGTCCGGAGGTAAAGATTTATATATGGGAAGTCCTGTTTTGGTCACCGGAAAAGTTTCGGGTTTTATCGGTAACGTACCGGGACCACCGGGAGGGTCCCGGGGGTCCACCAAGTGGGGCCACCGGCCCCGGAGGCTTGCATGGGCCTAGAGTGGAAAGGGACCAGCCCCAGAGTGGGCTGGTGCGCCTCCCACCCTTGCCCAAGGCGCAACTAGGAGGGGAGAGGGCAAACCCTAGGGCAGATGGGCCCTAAGGCCCACCCCAGTCGCGCCTCCCCTCTCTCCCCCTCTTGGCCGCCCCCCCAAGTCCCATCTAGGGCTGGCCGCACCCCTTGGGGTGGGAAACCCTAAAGGGGGCGCAGCCCCCCCTTCCCCCTATATATAGTTGAGGTTTGGGGCTGCTAAACACATGAGAACTTCTCCTCTTGGCGCAGCCCTACCTCTCTCCCTTCTCCTCATATCTCGCGGTGCTTGGCGAAGCCCTGCTGGACTACCACGCTCCTCCATCACCACCACGCCGTTGTGCTGCTGCTTGATGGAGTCTTCCTCAACCTCTCCCTCTCTCCTTGCTGGATCAAGGCGTGGGAGACGTCACCAGGCTGTACGTGTGTTGAACGCGGAGGTGCCGTCCGTTCGGCACTAGGATCTCCGCTGATTTAGATCACGACGAGTACGACTCCTTCAACCCCGTTCTCATGAATGCTTCCGCTCAACGATCTACAAGGGTATGTAGATGCACTCTCCTTCCCTCGTTGCTAGTTTCTCCATAGATAGATCTTGGTGACGCGTAGGAAAATTTTGAATTTCTGCTACGTTCCCCAACAGGAAATACAATAATAAACATTTTATTATTGCCTCTACGGCATATTTCCAACAGTCCCTCACTTGCACTAGAGTCAATAATCTAGTTCACATCACTATGTGATTGTAATGAATCCAACACCCATTGGGTTTGATCATATCTCACTTCTGAGAGAGGTTATTAGTCAACGGGTCTGAATCTTTCAGATCCGTGTGTGCTTTACAAATCTGTATGTCATCTCCTAGATGCAGCTACCACGCTCTATTTGGAGCTATTCCAAATAACTGTTCTACTATACGAATCCGATTTACTACTCAGAATTATCCGGATTAGTGTCAAAGTTTGCATCGGCGTAACCCTTTACGACGAACTCTTTTACCACCTCCATAATCGAGAAAAATCCTTAGTCCACTAGTTACTAAGGATAACTTTGACTTTTGTCCTGTGATCCATTCCTGTATCACTCTTGTACCCCTTGACTGACTCATGGCAAGGCACGCTTCAGGTGCGGTACACAGCATAGCATACTGTAGAGCCTACGTCTAAAGCATAGGGACAACCTTCGTCCTTTCTCTCTCTTCTGCCGTGGTCAGGTCTTGCGTCTTACCCAATACTCACACCTTATAACACAACAAAGAACTCCTTCTTTGCTGATCTATTTTGAACTCCTTCAAAATCTTGTCATGGTATGTGTTCATTTGAAAGTACTATCAAGCGTCTTTGATCTATCCTTATAGATCTTGATGCTCAATGTTCAAGTAGCTTAATCTAGGTTTTCCATTGAAAAACACTTTTCAAATAACGCTATATGCTTTCCAGAAATTCTACATCATTTCTGATCAACAATATGTTAACAACATATACTCATCAGAAATTCTATAATGCTCCCACTCACTTCTTTGGAAATACAGGTTTCTCATAAACTTTGTATAAGCCCAAAATCTTTGATCATTTCATCAAAGCATATATTCCAACTCCGAGATGCTTACTCCCGTCCTTAGAAGGACTGCTGGAGCTTTGCATACTTATTAGCATCTTTCAGGACTGACAAAACCTTCTGGTTGTATCACATACAACCTTTCCTCAAGAAATCGTCGAGGAAACAATATTTTGACATCCTATCTGCAAGATTTCATAAATAATGCAGTAGCTGCTAATATAATTTCAACAGACTCTTAGCATCGCTACGAGTGAGAAAGCCTCATCGTAGTCAATTCCTTGAACTTGTCGAAAAACATCTTAACGACAAGTCGAGCTTTCTTAATGGTGATACTTACCATCATTGTCTGTCTTCCTTTTAAAATCCATCTATACCCAACAGCCTTACGACCATCAAGTAGTTCTTCCAAAGTCTACACTTTGTTTTATACATGGATCCTCTCTCGAATTTTATGGCCTCGAGCCATTTATCGGAATCCGGGCCCACCATCGCTTCTCCACAGCTTGTAGGTTCATTGTTGTCTAGCAACATGACCTCCAAGACAGGATTACGTACCACTCTGAAGTAGTACGCATCCTTGTCGACCTATGAGGTTTGGTAGTGACTTGATCTGAAGTTCCATGATCACTATCATCAGCTTCCACTTCAATTGGTATAGGCGCCATAGGAACAACTTCCTGTGCCCTGCTACACACTAGTTGTAGTGACAGTTCAATAACCATATCAAGTCTCCACCATCCTCCCACTCAATTCTTTTGAGAGAAACTTTTCCTCGAGAAAGGACCCGTTTCAGAAACAATCACTTTTGCTCTGGATCTGAAATAGGAGGTATACCCAACTGTTTTAGGTGTCTATGAAGATGCATTTATCCGCTTTGGGTTCGAGCTTATCTGGCTAAAACTTTTCACATAAGCGTCGCAGCCCCAAACTTTTAAGAAACGACAGCTTAGGTTTCTCTAAACCATAGTTCATACGTTGTCATCTCAACGGAATTACGTGGTGCCCTATTTGGAGTGAATGTGGTTATCTCTAATGCCTAACCCATAAATGATAGTGGTAATTTGATAAGAGACATCATGGTATGCACCATATCCAATAGGGTGCAGTTATGATGTTCGGACACACCATCACACTATGGTTTCAGGCGGTATTAGTTGTGAAACAATTTCCAATGTCTTAATTGTGTGCCAAACTCGTAACTCAGATATTCATCTCTATGATCATATTATAGAAATTTTATCCTCTTGTCATGACGATCTTCAACTTCACTCTGAAATTACTTGAACCTTTCAATAATTCAGATTTGTGTTTCATCAAGTAAATATACTAAGAATCTACTCAAATCATCTGTGAAGTAAGAGCATAATGATATTCACTGTGTGCCTCAGTACTCATTGGATTGCACACATCAAATGTATTACTTCCAACAAGTTGCTCTCTTGTTCCATCTCACTGAAAACGAGGCCTTTCAGTCATCTTGCCCATGTGGCATGATTTGCATGTCTCAAGTGATTCAAAATCAAGTGAGTCCAAACGATCCATCTGTATGGAGTTTCTTCATGCATATATACCGATAGACATGGTTCACATGTCTCAATCTTTTCAAAAACGAGTGAGTCCAAAGATCCATCAGCATGGAGCTTCTTCATGCGTTTTATATCAATATGACTCAAATGGCAGTGCCACAAGTATGTGGTACTATCATTACTATCTTATATCTTTTGGCATGAACATGTGTATCACTATGATCGAGATTCAATAAACCATTCATTTTAGGTGCAAGACCATTGAAGGTATTATTCAAATAAATAGAGTAACCATTATTCTCCTTAAATGAATAACCATATTGCAATAAACATAATCTAATCATGTCTATTCTCAATGCAAACACCAAATAACAATTACTTAGGTTTAACACCAATCTCGATGGTAGAGGGAGTATGCGATGCTTGATCACATCAACCTTGGAAACACTTCCAACACATATCGTCATCTCACCTTTAGCTAGTCTCTGTTTATTCGTAGCCTTTTATTTCGAGTTACTAACACTTAGCAACTGAACCGGTATCTATTACCATGGTGCTACTAGGAGTACTAGTAGAGTACATGTTAATATAATGTATATCCAATATACTTCTGTCGACCTTGCCTACCTTCTTATTTACCAAGTATCTAGGGTAATTCTGCTCCAGTGACCGTTCCCCTTATTACAGAAGCACTTAGTCTCCGGTTTGGGTTCAACCTTGGGTTTCTTCACTAGAGCAGCAACTGATTTGCCGTTTCATGAAGTATCCCTTCTTGCCCTCTGTGAAACTAGTGGTTTCACTAACCATCAACAATTGATGCTCCTTCTTGATTTCTACTTCCGCGGTGTCAAACATCGTGAATCGCTCAAGGATCATCATATCTATCCCTGATATGTTATAGTTCATCACGAAACTCTAGTAGCTTGGTGGCAATGACTTTGGAGAAGCATCACTATCTCATCTAGAAGATTAGCTCCCACTCGATTCTAGTGATTGTAGTACCCAGACAATCTGAGCACATGCTCAACAATTGAGATTTTCTCCCTTAGTTTGCAGGCAAAGAAAACTTGTCGGAGGTCTTATACCTCTTGACGTGGGCACGAGCCTGAAATCCCAATTTCAGCCCTTGGAACATCTCATATGTTCCGTGACGTTTCAAAAAATGTCTTCGGCACCTAAATTCTAAACCATTTAACATTACTGAACTATCACGTAGTCATCAAAACGTGTATGTCAGATGTTCGCAACATCCACAGACGACGTTCGAGGTTCAGCACACTGAGCGGTGCATTAAGGACATAAGCCTTCTGCGCTGCAATAAGGACAATCCTCAGTTTACGGACCCAGTCCGCATAATTGCTACTATCAACTTTCAACTAATTTTTGTTTAGGAACATATCTAAAACAGTAGAACTAAAGCGCAAGCTACAATATAAGTTGCAAAGACCTTTTGACTATGCTCATGATAATTAACTTCATCTAATGAACTCCCACTCAGATAGACATCCGTCTAGCCATCTAAGTGATACATGATCCGAGTCAACTAGGCCGTGTCCGATCATCATGTGAGACGGACTAGTCATCATCGGTGAACATCTTCATGTTGATCGTATCTACTATACGACTCATGTTCGACCTTTCGGTCTCTTGTGTTCCGAGGCCATGTCTGTACATGCTAGGCTCGTCAAGTCAACCTAAGTGTTTTGCATGTGTATATCTGGCTTACACCCGTTGTATGTGAATGTTAGAATCTATCACACCCGATCATCACGTGGTGCTTCAAAACAACGAACTTTCGCAACGGTGCACAGTTAGGGGGAACACTTTCTTGAAATTTTAGGAGGGGTCATCTTATTTATGCTACCGTCGTTCTAAGCAAATAAGATGTAAACATGAAAAACATCACATGCAAATCATAAAGTGACATGATATGGCCAATATCATCTTGCGCCTTTGATCTCCATCTTTGAGGCGCGACATGATCACCTTCGTCACCGGCATGACACCATGATCTCCATCATCCTGTCTTCATGAAGTTGTCTTGCCAACTATTACTTCTACTACTATGGCTAACGGTTAGCAATAAAGTAAAGTAATTACATGCGTTTTCAATGACACACAGGTCATACAATAAATTAAGACAACTCCTATGGCTCCTGCCGGTTGTCATACTCATTGACATGCAAGTCGTGATTCCTATTACAAGAACATGATCAATCTCATACGTCGCATATCATTCATCACATTCTTTTGGCCATATCACATCACATAGCATACCCTGCAAAAACAAGTTAGACGTCCTCTAATTGTTGTTGCATGTTTTACGTGGCTGCTACGGGTTTCTAGCAAGAACGTTTCTTACCTATGCAAAGCCACATCGGTGATATGCCAATTGCTATTTACCCTTCATAAGGACCCTTTTCATCGAATCCGATCCAACTAAAATGGGAGAGACTGGCACCCGCTAGCCACCTTATGCAACAAGTGCATGTCAGTCAGTGGAACCTGTCTCACGTAAGTGTATCTGTAAGGTCGGTCCGGGCCGCTTCATCCCACAATACCATCGAAACAAGATAGGACTAGTAACGGTAAGCATATTGAACAAATCATCGCCCACAACTACTTTGTGTTCTACTCGTGCATAGAGTCTACACATAGACCTAGCTCATGATGCCACTGTTGGGGAACGTAGCACAAATTCAAAATTTTCTACACAACACCAAGATCAATCTATGGAGATTCTAGCAACAAGAGAGGGATAGGATCAGCATCTTCATACCTTTGAAGATCGCTAAGCAGAAGCGTTACAAGAACGCAGTTGATCGAGTCGTACTCGCGACAGTTCAAATCGCGGAAGATCCGATCTAGCGCCGAACAGACGGTGCCTCCGCGTTCAACACACGTACAGCCCGAGGACGTCTCCTCCTTCTTGATCTAGCAAGGGGAGAGGAGAAGTTGAGGGATAACTCTGATAGCACGACGGCGTGGTGGTGGTGGAGCTCGTGGTTCTCCAGCAGGGCTTCGCCAAGCACTATGGAGGAGGAGGAGATGTATGAGGAGGCAGGGGCTGCGCCAGGGGAAGGATGCGGCTGCCCCCCCACCCCCTCACTATATATAGGAGGAAGGGGAGATGGGGCCGGCCCCTCTAGATCCCATCTAGAGGAGGGGGAGGCGGCCAGGGGAAACCCTAGATGGGTTTGGGCGCCCCCACCCCCTAGGAAACTTCCGCCCCCAAGCCGGGAGGGGTGGCTGCCCTAGGGGAGGCGCCCCAACCTCTCCGGGTTACGTGAGATGGGGTGGGAGGGGCGCTCAGCCTGTTAGTGGGCTGATGTGCCCCCTCCCCTTGGCACATAAGGCCCCCCAACGCTTGCCGGGGCCTCCGAAACCCCTTTCGGACAGGCTGGTCGTCACCCGGTACCCCCGGAACAATTCCGGACTCCAATACCCTTCGTCCAATATATCGATCTTCACCGCCGGACTATTCCGGAACTCCTCATGAAGTCCGGGATCACATCCCGGACTCCGAACTACCTTCGATAACCACATACTATTTCCCATAACAACTCTAGCGTCACTCAACCTTAAGTGTGTAGACCCTACGGGTTCGGGAATCATGCAGACATGACCGAAACATCTCTCCGGCCAATAACCAACAGCAGGATCTGGATACCCATGTTGGCTCCCACATGTTCCACGATGATCTCATTGGATGAACCACGATGTCAAGGATTCAAGCAACCCCGTATACAATTCCCTTTGTCAATCGGTACGTTACTCACCCGAGATTCAATCGTTGGTATCCCAATACCTCGTTCAATCTCGTTACTGGCAAGTCACTTTAATCGCTGTGCAATGCATGATCCCGTGACTAACTACTTAGTCACATTGAGCTCATTATGATGATGCATTACCGAGTGGGCCCTGAGATACCTCTCCGTCATACGGAGTGACAAATCCCAGTCTCGATTCGTGCCAACCCAACAAACACTTTCGGAGATACCTGTAGTGCACCTTTATAGTCACCCAGTTACGTTGTGACGTTTGGTACAACCAAAGCACTCCTATGGTATCCGGGAGTTACACAATCTCATGGTCTAAGGAAATGATACTTGACATTAGAAAAGCTTTAGCAAACGAACTACACGATCTTGTGCTATGCTTAGGATTGGGTCTTGTACATCACATCATTCTCCTAATGATGTGATCCCGTTATCAATGACATCCAATGTCCATGGTCAAGAAACCATAACCATCTATTGATCAACGATCTAGTCAACTAGAGGCTCACTAGGGACATGTTGTGGTCTATGTATTCACACATGTATTACGGTTTCCAGTTAATACAATTATAGCATGAACAATAGACAATTATTATGAACAAGGAAATACAATAATAACCATTTTATTATTGCCTCTCGGGCATATTTCCAACAAGCCGACACGTGTTTCCTCCAGCCAATGATGATTTTACACGTGGAAAATCCCCATTGGTCGGGGCTGTTAACGGGTTATCGGATCCAAAACCAGACCCGATAGCTTAACGGCATTCCGTTACGGTGGATGCCATGTGTCGGTCACCCTTGACGAAAGCACTTCTGTGACGCGCGATTTATCATCATGGAAGTGGACACTTCCGTGATGATAATTTTGGTAATGTCATGGAACACTTCTACGATAGCACAGGTATGACAATCTTGATTCTGTCATAAATTTTTCATGGATGTACATGCATGACAGAAAACGTGACCTACTATGACAAACACGTATCATCACGGAAGTGTATTTTTTTGTAGTGCCTCTATCTTCGGGATTAGTGTTGAGCCTAAAAAAATGTTATTTGGTGTTTGCTTTGAGCATGAATATGATTAGATCATGTTCATTGCAATACGGTTATTCTTTTAAGTCAGAGAATAATTGTTGTTCTGTTTACTTGAATAAAACCTTCTATGCTCATACACCCAATATGAATGGTTTATTGAATCTCGATCGTGTGATACACATATTCATAATATTGATGCCAAAAGATGCAAAGTTAATAATGATACTACATCATATTTGTGGCACTGCCGTTTAGGTCATATTGGTGTAAAGCGCATGAAGAAACTCCATGCTGATGGACTTTTGGAATCACTTGATTATGATTCATTTTGATACTTGCGAACCATGCCTCATGGGCAAGATGAATAGAGCGCCGTTCTCCGGAACAATGGAGCAAGCTACTGACTTATTGGAAATAATACATACTGATGTATGCGGTCCAATGAGTGTTGAGGCTCGCGGCGGGTATCGTTATTTTCTGACATTCACAGATGATTTGACCAGATATGGGTATATCTAATTGATGAAACACAAGTCTGAAACATTTGAAAAGTTCAAACAATTTCAGAGTGAAGTGGAGAATCATCGTAACAAGAAAATAAAAGTTTCTACGATCTGATTGCAGAGGTAAAATATTTGAGTTATGAGTTTGGCCTTCATTTAAAACAATGTGAAATAGTTTCACTACTCACGCCACCTGGAGCACCACAGTGTCATGGTGTGTCCGAACATCGTAACCGTACTTTATTAGATATGGTGCGATCTATGATGTCTCTTACCGATTTACCACTATTTTTGGGGGTTATGCATTAGAGACAGCTGCATTCACGTTAAATAGGGCAACATATAAATCCGTTGAGATGACACCATATGAACTGTGGTTTGGCAAGAAACCTAAGCTGTCGTTTCTTAAAATTTTGGGTTGGCGATGCTTATGTGAAAAGTTTCAGCATGATAAGCTCGAACCAAAAACCGAGAAGTGCGTCTTCATAGGATACCCAAAAGAAATTATTGGGTACACCTTCTATCACAGATCCGAAGGCAAGATCTTGGTTGCTAAGAATGGATTCTTTCTAGAGAAGGAGTTTCTCTCGAAAGAAGTGAGTGGGAGGAAAGTAGAACTTGATGAGGTAATTGTACCTTCTCTCAATTTGGATAGTAGCTCATCAGAGAAATCTGTTCTCGTGATGCCTACACCAACTAGTGAGGAAGCTAATGATAATGATCATGAAACTTCGGATCAAGTTACTACTGAACCTCGTAGGTCAACCAGAGCACATACCGCACCAGTGTGGTATGGTAATCCTGTTCTAGAAATCATGTTACTAGACCATAACAAACCTATGAACTACGAGGAAGCGATGATGGGCCCAGATTCCGCAAAATGGCTTGAGGCCATGAAATCTGAGATAGGATCCATGTATGAGAACAAAGTATGGACTTTGGTGGACTTGCCCGATGATCGGCAAGCCATTGAGAATAAATGGATCTTCAAGAGGAAGACGAATGCTAATGGTAGTGTTACTATCTACCACTGTTCATGATATCTTCCGATATTCCGATAAATCGGCCGATTTATCGCTTAGCGTGGTCTGACCGATAAGATAAATCGGCTGATAAATCAGCCGATATGGCGATAAATCGGCCGATATGCCGATAAATTGGCCGATTTACCCCTTATCATAGGTCGACCGATAAGTTCCCAATAAGCGATATCCCCAACATTGCTATCTACAGAGCTCAACTTGTCGCAAAAAGGTTTTCGACAAGTTCAAGGTGTTGACTACGATGAGATTTTCTCACTCATAGCGATGCGTAAGTCTGTCTAAATCATGTTAGCAATTGCCACATTTTATGAAATTTGGCAAATGGATGTCAAAATTGCATTCCTTATTGGATTTGTTAAAGATTTGTATATGATGTAACAAGAAGGTTTTGTCAATCCTAAAGGTGCTAACAAAATGTGCAAGCTCCAGCGATCCATCTATGGACTGGTGCAAGCATCTCGGAGTTGGGATATATGCTTTGATGAGTTGATCAAAGTATATAGTTTTACACAGACTTGCGGTGAAGCCTGTATTTACAAAAAAGTGAGTGGGAGCACTACACCCTTTTTGATAAGTATATGTGGATGACATATTGTTGATCGGAAATGATGTAGAATTTTTTGGAAAGCATAAAGGAGTATTTGAAAGGAGTTTTTCAAAAGAAAGTGTGGCGAATGGTTTTCCGGGTATTAATTTCCCAGAAAATGGCCTTTGTGCTCACCAGCCCTAGGATTACTGTTAGCTGATGAGCCACCAACTGGTTACAGAACTCCAAGCAAAAATACAAAATATGTAGTACAAGACCATTATGGCCTGTGAGTACAACAAATGGTTTCTAGTGGTTGATGGCAGAAGCGGTTGTGGATCATCAGTGTCTATGGGACTCCATGTCCCACAAGAACAGCTGACCAGGTTAACTCCTATCTTCGCGAGGCTGCTATCACCGTTGCTTAGGTTCCGGGGCTGTCATCACGGTCGCTCCTCTCCGCGCAAGAAATCTGGCCAAGACAATAGCCAGGGACAAGCCAGTGAGTACTTTGAATGTACTCGCAAACATTATGAATACATGTATAATATAACAACGATGTTCTGAAATATTTTATATTCACGACGTCAGTCACGAAAGATAATAAAAACTCTGATGCATGCAAGCAGGTTATTTATGAATATGCAATAACATATTAATAATAAAATGCACCGATCACGTGTCTGAAGCGACGCCTCGAAAGGTTAGTAAACAAAGAGAAATGCCTCAGTCGGGCGTCTGAGCGACACCACATAAAGGGCTTATGAAATAAATAACAAGCATGCCACAGTCGGGCGTCTCAGCGACACCTCATAAATGGCTTATAAGGTATATAAATGACAAGCATACCACAGTCGGGCATCTCAGCGACACCACATAAAGGGCTTATAATGTAAATAAATGACAAGCATGCCACAGTCGGGCGTCTCAGTGACACCACATAAAGGGCTTATAAAGTAAATAAGTAACAAGCATGCCACAGTCGGGCGTCTTAGCGACACCACGTAAAGGGCTTATAAATAATCACAGTGAATATCCAGGAGGTAGAACCATCCCAGGGATAGTCGATAATGCCAATAACATAACGGGTTAGTCCACAACAAAATAATAATCATAATCATCACAAGTCTCAAGTCGTGATCCCAGTTCTGGTTTAACAGTTTCTCCTCCGAAGACCGACACTAAGACCGGCACTTGACCCTTCCCAGACTGTAATCCTTAACCATGGACACGGCTATTCGAATAGGTTTAATCTCTACAGAGGGTGTACTCTTTACCCACGAGTAACGGATTCCTTTAGTCCATCGGGACTAATTCCGTCTACGGTCTTTTAGTTGAAAACACACCTAACTTGCACACACCAGCTTAACTTACCGGTGTCTGGAATCACCCACGACACTTGTTAAGCAAAACTCTAAGTGGGGAGGCTACAACCTCGCGTAGCATGGGATCAAATTTATATCGCACGCTCTAAGGGGTGGCCTGCCTACCAGCTATAACCGGTATCTTCCACCATGGCCTCTCTGTACGGTGTGTGCTAGAAAGGGGTTGACGACTTACTGAACCATACTCTACTTGTTGTAGAGACAAGTGGTAGTACGAAACAAGTATGGGGGTTACTGGAACAAGACTTGATCTATGGTCGACTCAGGAGGTTTTAAGTATTCCCTGCATGATTAGCATAATGAATATATTTCATCCAACAGACAGAATCACCACTCATCATACCCCTCATGCCATGCGGACACACTCGTCTCGACGAGAAACTAGGGACAAGCTTGGGTCTACCCAAGACAGAGACTTTCCCGTTTTCCTTCCGGTAGGCACGAAAGGCATACGAGGATGATCACTATCACAAGCATGTCCATTTCCAACAGCAAGGAAATTTCAAATAAGCATTCATGCAAACGATCACATCACCACATAAAATAACGAGTTCCACGTATTGGGGTGGTGTCATAATCGTGTCAAAAATGCATGCAAAATATT
Source organism: Triticum aestivum (assembly GCF_018294505.1). Lineage (NCBI taxonomy): Eukaryota > Viridiplantae > Streptophyta > Magnoliopsida > Poales > Poaceae > Triticum > Triticum aestivum. The sequence continues at coordinate 513,066,290 of NC_057807.1, forward strand.
ATGCCAGGGTTCAGAATGCTTGCCTTCAATATGTGGAAAGGTAGGGTGCACTCCAAAACTTTTGAAAGTTTGCTTCTCTCTCTCCAAAGTCTTTGGAATTACGTTTCCACTTATGCCTGCATGGACCGGCACTGGGTCACTGACAGTGGACCCGCCTGGCCCACTGGTCAGGTTTGACCAGTCCACGCGCGCGTCACCTCCTCCGACCGAACAGAGGCGGAGCTCCGGCGAGGGTTGCCGGCGAACGGAGGCGTCTCTCGGGGATCTGAGCAGATGGGTGTGCTCAGGAGGTCGAGACGAACTCGTGGGTACCCGCCATGGTCGCCGACATGGACGGAGTCGCCGGCGACGAGCTTCGTGGCGGAGGTGGCTTCGGGCACGATTGGGGATCTCCGCTACGGTGGCTCTCCGTTGAGGCTGAAGGTCTGGGTGGCTCCGCAAGATTCTGTGGAGCCTGGTGGTGGCATTGGACGGACGTGAGGGGTTCCGGTTGCGGTGAACGGAGCTGGGACGTGGCGCCAGCCGAACCGGCCGGAGTTGGGGAAGATGGCTTCCCTTTAACGATTGCAGGCTGTGGGGGTGCCATGGGGGTGGCCTGAGGTTGCCTGCGTGCTCGAATGAGTTCGGGGCCTCCTTATATAGCGCAACGAGGTCGGTTTGCGGCGGCCGTGGATAGGATCGTTGGCGACCGCCGTTCTGTAGCTCGCAGGGCATCGTGGCGGGGCTGGGGATGGCGGCAGGAGCTAGCGGACTGTCACGACCGGTTTTTCAATAAAATACTTATTGAGAAAATCGATCTTTAGATCCCAGTATAGGAAAAGTTATCCTCACTGGTAGACAAATACTTGATAAATAGAGGACCAGTAGCATTAAATATATTACAGGGTTGAGCTGAGGCTGCTCAACAATTTATTACAAACGCGCCAATATCTTACATAAGGGCGGTTATGACACAGGGGTGTGGTGACATGCTACTAGCTCGAGACAAAAGTGGTGGTGGATAACTTGACTCCTAACTGGCGGCTCATCGAGTGTCGAGGTGAGGCTCGATGTATTTATTTCCGGGGTGGGACCAAATGCAGGATATAATACAGTGACCAAATGCAGGATCGCACGGGACTGACTGGGACTCCTCTAGGCGTCGGACTCGCTATCGTACTCTTCATCCATGAGATCGCCTTCATCAACATCTAGCCAAATCAACAAGCCAGGTGAGTACTTTGAAAGTACTCGCAAGATAGTTCGGACAAAAGGTATAACAAATGTATGCATGAATGCGCCATGAGCAAAAATAATGATGCTCATTCCAATAATAATATTTTTGCACGACTTGATAAGTAAAACAAATAACTGAAAACCGATCGGGTGTCTGGAGCGACGCCTCGAAAGGTAAATAAAGCTCATGCCGCAGTCGGGTGTCTAAGCGACACCACATAAAGGGCTTATAAAAGAAATGCCACAGTCGGACATCTGAGCGACATCGCAGAAAGGGCTTATAAGAGAAATGCCACAGTCGGACGTCTGAGCGACGTCACAAAAAGGGCTTGTAAAAGAAATGCCACAGTCGGATGTCTGAGCGACATCACAAAAAGCGCTTGTAAAAGAAATGCCACAGTCGGACGTCTGAGCGACATCACAGAAAGGGCTTGAAAAGAAATGCCACAGTCGGACGTCTGAGCGACATCACAGAAAGGGCTTATAAAAGAAATGCCACAGTCGGACGTCTGGGCGACATCACAGAAAGGGCTTGTAAAAGAAATGCCACAGTCGGACGTCTGAGTGACATCACAGAAAGGGCTTGTAAAAGAAATGCCACAGACGGACGTCTGAGCGACATCACAGAAAGGGCTTATATCAAATGTAAATAACAAATCTGCCACAGTCGGACGTCTGAGCGACATCACAGAAAGGGCTTATATCAAAAGTAAATAACGGGTTAGTCCATCCACAGGAATAAACTTTTAACCGGATTTAAAACTCATGTAGTCCACCGGGTCTTTGTCACTGAGGCTGATATCTGACAAGATAAGATGAACACAGTACTTGGACATGTACAAGATGATTTAAAGGGTTTGTGACTCCGCAGAGTTTGTACTAACTGACCACAGCCAACGGATTTCCGTAGTCACGAAGGACTAGTTCCGTTTATGGTATTTTGGTAGAAACACATTTAACCAGTACACACCCATTCCACCTCACGATGCCAGGAATCACCCTAGACAACGTCCAATAAAAACTTTGAGACGGGGAGGTCACAACCTCGAATAGCATGGGATCAAATTTCTATACGCGCGCTCTAAGGGGTGCCCCCCTCTTGGTCCCAACCAGAAACACCCATGCCCCCTGACCGGATGACGGGCTTTAATCCAGGGCCATGGAACCCTCATCCCGGCCTCTCTATTTGGTGTGTACCAGGAAAACGGTTTGCAACTTACTAGGCCATATTCCTTGCGGAAAACATGTGGCAGTATAGGAATGGAAATGAATGGGAATGTGATTTGATTCACGATGACACTGAAGTCAAAATAGACTGGCGTAAGACTGGCATGCCACAACACTGCCATCTTACCCATCCTCTTGCCATCACATGGCCATGCAAATATGTATCCAACAACATATGGCTTTCCGAAACTTACTTTCCACTTCTGTGCATGAAATATAACATTCAAAGAAATGTTCATAAACATGCCATGAAACTCCTAAATGCAAACATGCAACAAACACTCATCATATCAAGAGTTCAAACATGCTTGCCTGATTCGGAGTAGTCGGAGTCTAACTGGGTGAAGTTCGCGGCTCCGTCACCTCCTCCGGTATCTACGGTATAAGAAAAAATACATATGTAACGTAAATACCGCGAGGTGCACAAAACGTAATCCAAATAATTTTCAAATAAATCTGATAAAAAACTAGACAAAATTTTAAAGAGAACAGAAAAAGAATCAAACAAAAATCCTTTCCTGTTTAAAAGTTATAAGGGTTTTGATCCAGGGACCTTTCTGTAATGAAACAGAAAACTCTCAGGGGGTTCTGCAGAAAAGTCCAGAAAATGATTCGTTTAAAAGAAAAGAATGAGAGACTGACAGGCGGGTCCCACCCGTCAGGTTTGAATATTCAAACGAGGGAGATGGGGCTCGACGGCACCCGAGAGCTGCGGTGGTCGCCGACGGCGATCCACGGCGAGGCAGGGGGATCGGGTGGTACCTCCGTGTTCAGTACGTCCTTCCGCGTCGGTGGGTGGTGGTAGTGGTCGCTAGCAAGCACTGTGTCGATGGCGTCCCTGGCTACGGCGGACGGTGGTTCGGGTAGTCGTGGACCTCGTCGGAGAGAGCTGCTGGGGTCAAATTGGAGTGGGGGTTAGTCTCCTAGAGGTGCCATGAGGCTACGGGCAAGTCTAGGGCAGTGGAGGAGTTCTCACCGGAGAGAACGTTGCTGGAGCCCGAGGCGGATGGAGGTGGCCGGAGTTGAGGAAGAAGGGCCCCTCGAGGCTCTTCCAGTGGCTAGGAGGGGTCTGGTGAGGTGGTGGAGATGTGCGGGGTCGAGAGCGAGCTCGGAGGCGCTATTTATAGCCGGCCCGAGGTGGTTGCCGTGAACGGGATAAGTCCGGCGAGCGATTACGGTGGCGCTGTGGCTGGACGGTTGGTTTAAGGGCTTGAGCATCGTCTAGACGGAGCACTGGATCCATTCCAGTGCCTAACTCAATGTGGCAAGGGTGGTTACGGCCTGTCCCCGACGAAACGGTCGTACGGCACGTCGGCGGCAGAGAGCGCGCCCTGAGCATGCCAGGCCACGATGACGGTGCTGCATGCGTGCGCTGGCAAGGGAGATGGCCACGCGGACCTCTCAGGTGATTTGGGCGTTGCCGAACGGCGTTATGCCGCAGGATGCCCTCTGTCGGCCGCCACGGGAGGCTCTGCCGCCGCGGAAGACGCTGGCGCAGGCGGGCCAGGGTGCCACCGACGCCAGGAACGAGCCAAGCACGCGTGTGGTGCTCCGGACAGGGAGGAAGGGCCGTGCACAATGCGCCAGGCGCATAGTCGACATGTGACTGAACCCTGACGAAGAAACGACACTGAACTTACTGAATTTCTGAAGATGCATAGTAACAGTGCAGGCCAGGTGTTCGACAGAATGATTTTGGCATGTGGGGATTTTTCCTTCAGCTGGTTTTTGGTGGAGTGGTCTCTCATTGCAACTGGGGGTTGCCTGAATTTTGGTGGAATTTTTGGAGAAGTGGAGATATGAATTTCACCAAATTTTACAAATCTGGTCCAAACTTGCAGAGGGTGAATTTTGAAAATTTTAAAAAGGAGAAGAGTGGATCTTGATGGTTCTAGGTTGTGGGTGCTAAGGACTATCCAGAGGAGTTGATTTGAGACCAAAGTTCAAAGGCATTAAGGTACTTGCTTTGCAAATTACCTAGGCTCAAAATAAAGGGCAGAATTGTTTTGGGAAAAGAAATAAATGAGATAAAATCCAAAAATGGATTTAACTAGTTGGGACATAATGCTTGGGTTGTCCCAAAGTGGAAGGAGGGGTTTTGGGAGAATTTTACCATAAGAGGCATGGTAAAAACAGGAAGGGATCAAAACCAAAGAAAAGCCCAAAACCAAAAAGGTTTTCTTTTTATAAGAAACTAAATCCAAGAAAAGGTTTTGAGAGGGAAAACTCAGAAGAGAGGTTTTCAAGAAGGATTTAAATGACCTTCTTTAAACCAAGCAAGGCTCTTTCTGAAAACAAAAACCACAAAATTTTTGGAGTGTCACAGCACCTACCCCCTTAGGAAAAATCTCGTCCCCGAGATTTCAGCTGATCCTTAAACAGGTGTGGGTGCTCTGTCTGAAGAAAATCCTCTCTCTCCCAAGTTGCTTCATTCTCGGTGTGATTGCTCCACTAAACTCTGAAAAACTTGATGGTTTTCTATCGGGTCCTCCTCTCAGACTCTTCTAATATTTTTATTGGGTGCTCCCGGTAGGTGAGGTCTGGTTGCTCGTCAATATTTTCATGTGATACTTGCTTCTCTGGGTTGCTCACGTACTTTCTCAACTGCGAGATGTGGAACACGTTGTGGATATCGGATAAATCCCCAGGTAGGTCTAGCTGGTAGGCTACCGTGCCTCTTCGGGCCACTATACGGAATGGTCCGATGAATCTTGGTGCTAGCTTTCCCTTAACCCTGAATCGTTGCAGACCCCTCATAGGGGAAACTCTTAGGTATACAAACTCTCCGGGTTCAAAACTGATTTCCCGATGCTTTCGATCGTAATAACTCTTTTGCCGACTTTGAGCTATCTTGAGTCGATCTCTAATCATCTTAACTTTCTCCTCATCCTCTTTGAGCATATCTGGGCCGAAGATATGGCTGTCCCCGGTTTCTGACCAGTTAAGCGGGGTACGACATCTTCTCCCATATAGAGCTTCAAAGGGTGCCATTTGCAAACTGGCTTGATAACTGTTGTTGTATGCGAACTCTGCATATGGCAAGCTTTCTTCCCAACTGGTTCCGTAGGTGAGGACACAGGCTCTCAGCATGTCCTCTAGAATTTGGTTTACGCGTTCAGTTTGCCCATCAGTCTGGGGGTGGTATGCGGTACTGAATGCTAGTTGGGTTCCCAGTGCCTGTTGTAGGTGATCCCAAAATCTAGAGACGAACTGTGTGCCTCTGTCGGATATGATAGTCTTTGGGACTCCATGCAGGCAGACGATACGGGCAAGATAAAGTCTGGCCAGTCTCTGAGTGGTGTGAGTTGTCTTCACTGGGATAAAGTGTGCTACCTTAGTTAATCTGTCGGTGATGACCCATATGGCATTATTTCCGTGTCGTGACCGTGGTAGTCCAACAATGAAATCCATTCCAATCTCGTCCCACTTCCACTCGGGTATCTTGTTTGGCTGTAACAGCCCGGCTGGTTTCTGGTGCTCGGCCTTGATACATTGACAAGATTCACAGCATGCAATGAACGTGGCTATATCTCTCTTCATACCGTGCCACCAAAAAATTTCCTGAAGGTCTTTCTACATTTTTGTTCCTTCAGGATGGATTAAATACGGAGCGGTGTGGCTTTCAGCCAGAATCTGTTGTTTGAGGTCCTTGATATTTGGTACGCAAAGTCTCTCTCTGTACCACAATACTCCTTGCTCATCTACGTTGAATTCTGAGGCCTTGCCCAAACTCACTTTCCTTTTTATGCCATCAATGCTGGGGTGTCCATGCTGAGCCTCCTTAATCTTTTCCATCAGGGTAGGCTGTATTTCCAAATTCGACACACTGCCTTCGGTGACCATTATTAAATTGAGTTTGGCAAATTCCTGTTGAAATTCTGGCCTCAAGTTTGGCATACTGTCATTGTCCGTGCTGGGATTCCGACTAAGGGCATCTGCCACAACATTTGCTTTTCCGGGATGATAGTGGATTCCAACATCATAATCCTTCACCAACTCCAACCAGCGTCATTGCCGTAAATTAAGTTCCGGCTGTGTGAAAATATACTTAAGACTCTTATGGTCTGTGTATATTTCACAACGATTTCCAAGTAGAAAGTGTCTCCATTCTTTGAGTGCATGGATGACCGCTGCCAATTCTAAGTCATGAGTGGGATAATTCTCCTCATGCTTGCGAAGTTGTCTGGAGACATACGCAACTACCTTGCCTTCTTCCATCAATACGCATTCGAGGCCTTTCCGGGATGCATCACAATATACCTCAAAATTCTTGTGTATGTCAGGCACAATTAATACTGGTGCCGTTGTTAATTTCCTTTTTAGCTCTTGGAAGCTTTTCTCACAGGCTTCCGTCCATTCAAACTTCTTGCCTTTCTTGAGCAACTGCGTCATTGGCTTTGCTATGGTGGAGAATCCTTCAATAAATCTCCGATAATAGCCTGCCATTCCCAAGAAACTCCGTACGTCCGTTACGCTAGCTGGTGGTTTCCAGCCAAGTACGGCCTTGACCTTTTTCGGGTCTACTGCAATACCTTCTTGGGTGAGTACGTGGCCCAGAAAACCCACCTGTCTTAGCCAAAATTCATATTTGCTGAATTTGGCGTACAGTTGATGTTTCCTAAGTTCTCCTAGTACAATACTGAGATGCTCGGCGTGCTCTTCTAGTGTTTTGGAGTATATCAGAATATCATCGATGAATACCACAACAAACGTATCCATATGCTTCATAAATACTTTGTTCATGAGATGAACAAAATATGCGGGGGCGTTGGTTAGCCCAAATGGCATTACTGTGAACTCATACAGTCGATATCTGGAAGTGAAGGCTGTCTTGGGAATATCTTCTGTTCACACTTTTAATTGGTGGTATCCCGATCTCAAGTCAATTTTTGAGAAGACTTTGGCCTGTGCGAGCTGGTCAAATAAATCATTTATTCGGGGCATTGGGTATTTGTTCTTGATTGTGACCATGTTAAGAGCTCGATAGTCAATACACAATCTCAGTGTTCCATCCTTTTTCTTGGCAAATAAAATTGGAGAACCCCAAGGTGAGGAACTGGCTCGTATGTGTCCTTTCTCCAATAATTCTTTTATTTGCTTCTTCATTCTACCAATTCGGATGGTGCCATTCTGTATGGTTTCTTGTAAATGGGAGCGGTTCTGGGTGCTAGCTCAATGCTGAATTCTATCTCTCGGTCCGGTGGCATGCCTGGTAGTTCTTCTGGAAATACGTCTGGAAATTCACACACTACTGGAACCTTGTTCAGCTCAGAAACGTCCACCTTGTTTAATCTCGGTTGCCGAGGTATTTGTCTCTCTTTGGCTGAAACTTTTATTGTCTTCCCGTGATGGTGTGTGAGAATCATGGTCCGGTTGAAGCAGTCAATAAAACCTTTGTTGGTGGTTAACCAATCCATCCCTAGGATGACATCCAGTCCTTTGCTTTCCAATACAATAAGGTTGGCGTAAAACTTCAATCCTTCAAATTCAATAACCACACCTTGACAGTAACTCTGGGTCACTTGCTTAATCCCAGGGGACTCGATGATCATGGATTTTTCCAAGGGAAGCATCGAAAAATTATTTTGCAAAGCAAAACTCTTTGAAATGAATGAGTGAGAAGCTCCAGAATCAAACAAAACCATGGCAGGTATTGTGTTGACGGGGTACGTACCGAGTACGATATCTGGGGCGTTCTGTGCTTCCTCTTTGGTCATGTGGTTCAGGTGACCCTTCCTGTGGTTGTTATTGGGGTTGAAATTGTTTCGCTTGGGCACTGAATTATTGCCACCATTGTTAGGCTTCGGGGTTGAGTTCCTTGGCTTGGGGCACTGCTTGGCATAGTGCCCTTCTTCTCCACAAGCGTAACAAGTAACGCCTGGGCGATATGTCAACTCCTTGTCTCTTGCATGGAAATTCTTGATTGGGCGTGAATTATTCGTCGGGGTTTTGTGTGTACCACCCTTATGAATTTCTGTCTTGCTTCTGTGGTTGCGAGCAAAAGTAGACTGGTCCCTTTTGCGTTTGCGGAAATCTTCCAAGCTGCATCGCTCATTTTCCAGAGTAATGGCCTTATCCACCAGTGTTTTAAAATCTGGGAAGGTATGCACAACTCGCTGGCATTTAAGCGCGGGTGCCAGGCCTTCCAAGAATTTTTCCATATTCCTGCTCTCGGTCATGCGCTCTTCATTGGCGTAGCGAGACAGCAGAGTGAATTGGCTGTTGTATTCTGACACTGTCATGGTCCTTTGCTTGAGGTCATCAAATTCTCTCTTCTTGATTTTCATAACACTCTTAGGAATGTGTGCCCCACGAAAACCTTCTTTGAAATCCTCCCAGGTTATTTCATTTTCGTTGGGGTGCATGTGCAGGAAGTTTTCCCACCACGATGCAGCTGCTCCGGTGAGATAATGTGGTGCATACAATACTTTTTCACGGTCTGAACACTGTGCAATAATTAATTTTCTCTCCATGTCTCGAAGCCAGTCGTCGGCCTCAAGAGGCTTGTCAGTATGAGAAAATGTTGGGGGACGCGTCTTCTGTAACTCAGATAACTTGGACTACTGCTTATACTGACCATGGTGATTTCCCATATTGATGAATTGGTTCATCATTTCCGGGTGTTGTTGCTGACTCTGTTCATACAGACGACACACTTGGGTAAATGATGTTTCACTGTCCTGTTGACTTGTCTGTCCCTAAGTGAAATTGTGGTTTGGTGGTGTGCCATAATATTCTTCGGGCTCATTTGGCATGGAGCGCGTCCACGCACGAGACATCTTTCACTCTGGGGATATATTTTGTGAAACTCGTAAGACAAGAAAGAGAGTCGCAAAAGTCAATAAAATCACACATAAAACTCCAGGATTTTTTTTTGAAAATACACGATTGCGCGCGGAGAAGGACTATTACATATCTTACACGCACGCATAATTATACATTACATCACTCAGGATATGCGTACATAATCCTAACATGTTATTGAGACTAGTGCACTTCTCCAGATCCTACATGATGCGCAAACAGGCTACTACACACAACCTATGTACATATAAACATATCACACAAGTCAGTACATCGCATGGCGTCTAAACGTACTCGGTCGGAGATGGTGAGGATCTCCCTTGGCCTGCCGAGGATGAGACGCAGTGACGCTGGGGACTCAACCTCCTCCTCGCTAATAGGTTCCAGACGAGAAACGCTGTGCTGAGCTGATGGAGCAGGTGCCATAGGCGGAGTAACATGAATATGAGTGGGCGAAATAGGTGGAGTAGCACGTATGGGAGTGGGTGCAATAAGTGGTGCAGAGCGAACGGGAGTGGGTGCAATAGCTTGGTTAAATTCCTCAGTGGTAGGCAGACGACGATCAGTGGCGAGAATGGTAGGTGAATGAGAAGCTGAGGATGAGATAAAAGTCAGCGGTGGAGCGGTGTGCAGGAGTTCCCTCCTGTTGGCGGCACAGCCATGGACTGAGTCCATGCGGGCAGCTACGAGGTCGTCCACCATGCTATAGAAGGCTGCCTCCAGGGCTCGGAGCTACTCGACAAGCATCTCAAAGGCCTCGTCTCGCTCTCCTCTGGGGTAAGAGAATGAGTAGTGACAGGTGTATGGGACGTGGCATGGAAGGTAGCGGTAGCGACGGGTCTTCATTGCAGGAAGGACATCCCGAAGACGAGCTATCGCCTCACGGGTAGCCATCTGCACAGCATGCCTCTCAGTAGGCATGGCTCTCCCCAAGAATCGGAAGCGGCGTATCTCAGCATGCCCTCCCCTGAATTGCACCGCGGCCTGGTGCATGGTCAGACTGTCGTTGATCTTGTGTGGATAAAGTGTGAAGACCGGGCGCATGGATGGCCCCATCGCAACCTGAACGATGGAGAGGAGCTTGACAAACCCCTCAGGCACGTTGGCGAACATCTGTGACTCACAGTCGTTGCCAGCCATCTACAAAAGTAGGCAAAAATTCTGAGTGATCAGATCATAAATTTTATGCTGACTGTCAGAAAAATGACTACATTTGTAAAAACATGAATAAACTCTATCATGCTAATAACCGATTAGAGATCGCATCTAGTGGCTTCCTACAGTCAGCCTGGCTCTGGTACCAAGTCTGTCACGACCGGTTTTTCAATAAAATACTTATTGAGAAAATCGATCTTTAGATCCCAGTATAGGAAAAGTTATCCTCACTGGTAGACAAATACTTGATAAACAGAGGACCAGTAGCATTAAATATATTACAGGGTTGAGCTGAGGCTGCTCAACAATTTATTACAAACTCGCCAATATCTTACATAAGGGCGGTTATGACACAGGGGTGTGGTGACATGCTACTAGCTCGAGATAAAAGTGGTGGTGGATAACTTGACTCCTAACTGGCGGCTCATCGAGCGTCGAGGTGAGGCTCGATGTATTTATTTCTGGGGTGGCGGAAGCGGATATAATACGGGATCGAGGATCGCACGGGACTGACTGGGACTCCTCTAGGCGTCGGACTCGCTATCGAACTCTTCATCCATGAGATCGCCATCATCAACATCTGGCCAAATCAACAAGCCAGGTGAGTACTTTGAAAGTACTCGCAAGACAGTTCAGACAAAAGGTATAACAAAATGTATGCATGAATGCATCATGAGGAAAAATAATGATGCTCATTCCAATAATAATATTTCTGCACGACTTGATAAGTAAAACAAATAACTGAAAACCGATCGGGTGTCTGGAGTGACGCCTCGAAAGGTAAATAAAGCTCATGCCGCAGTCGGGCGTCTAAGCGACACCACATAAAAGGCTTATAAAAGAAATGCCACAGTCGGACGTCTGAGCGACATCGCAGAAAGGGCTTATAAGAGAAATGCCATAGTCGGACGTCTGAGCGACGTCACAGAAAGGGCTTGTAAAAGAAATGCCATAGTCGGACGTCTGAGCGACATCACAGAAAGGGCTTGTAAAAGAAATGCCATAGTCGAACGTCTGAGCGACATCACAGAAAGGGCTTATATCAAAAGTAAATAATGGGTTAGTCCATTCACAGGAATAAACTTTCAACCGGATTTAAAACTCATGTAGTCCATCGGGTCTTTGTCACTGAGGCTGATATCTGACAAGATAAGATGAACACAGTACTTCGACATGTACAAGATGATTTAGAGGGTTTGTGACTCTGCAGAGTTTGTACTAACTGACCACAGCGAACGGATTTCCATAGTCACGAAGGACTAGTTCCGTTTATGGTATTTTGGTAGAAACACATTTAACCAGTACACACCCATTCCACCTCACGATGCCAGGAATCACCCTAGACAACGTCCAAGAAAAACTTTGAGACGGGGAGGTCACAACCTCGAATAGCATGGGATCAAATTTCTATACACGCGCTCTAAGGGGTGCCCCCCTCTCGGTCCCAACCGGAAACACCCATGCCCCCTGACCGGATGACGGGCTTTAATCCAGGGCCATGGAACCCTCATCCCGGCCTCTCTATTTGGTGTGTACCAGGAAAACGGTTTGCAACTTACTAGTCCATATTCCTTGCGGAAAACATGTGACAGTACAGGAATGGAAATGAATGGGAATGTGATTAGATTCACGATGACACTGAAGTCAAAATAGACTGGCGTAAGACTGGCATGCCACAACACTACCATCTTACCCATCCTCTTGCCATCACATGGCCATGCAAATATGTATCCAACAACATATGGCTTTCCGAAACTTACTTTCCACTTCTGTGCATGAAATATAACATTCAAAGAAATGTTCATAAACATGCCATGAAACTCCTAAATGCAACATGCAACAAACACTCATCATATCAAGAGTTCAAACATGCTTGCCTGGTTCGGAGTAGTCGGAGTCTAACTGGGTGAAGTTCGCGGCTCCGTCACCTCCTCCGGTATCTACGGTATAAGAAAAAATACGTATGTAACGTAAATACCGCGAGGTGCACAAAAAGTAATCCAAATAATTTTCAAATAAATCTGATAAAAAAACTACACAAAATTTTAAAGAGAACAGAAAAAGAATCAAACAAAAATCCTTTTCTGTTTAAAAGTTATAAGGGTTTTGATCCAGGGACCTTTCTGTAATGAAACAGAAAACTCTCAGGGGGTTCTGTAGAAAAGTCCAGAAAACGATTCGTTTAAAAGAAAAGAATGAGAGACTGACAGGCGGGTCCCACCCGTCAGGTTTGAATATTCAAACGAGGGAGACGGGGCTCGACGGCGCCTGAGAGCTGCGGTGGTCGCCGATGGCGATCCACGGCGAGGCAGGGGGATCAGGTGGTACCTCCGTGTTCAGTACGTCCTTCCACGTCGGTGGGTGGTGGTGGTGGTCGCCGGCGAGCACTGTGTCGACGGTGGCCCTGGCTCCGGCGGACGATGGTTCTGGTAGTCGTGGACCTCGTCGGAGAGAGCTGCTGCGGTCAAATTAGAGTGGGGGTTAGTCTCCTAGAGGTGCCATGAGGCTACGGGCAAGTCTAGGGGAGTGGAGGAGTTCTCACTGGAGAGAACGCTGCTGGAGCCCGTGGCGGACGGAGGTGGCCGGAGTTGAGGAAGAAGGGCCCCTCGAGGCTCTTCCAGTGGCTAGGCGGGGTCTGGTGAGGTGGTGGAGATGTGCGGGGTCGAGAGCGAGCTCGGAGGCGCTATTTATAGCCGGCCCGAGGCGGTTGCCCTGAATGGGATAAGTCCGGCGAGCGATTACAGCGGCACTTTGCCTGGACGGTTGGTTTAAGGGCTTGAGCATCGTCTAGACGGAGCACTGGTTCCATTCCAGTGCCTAACTCAACGTGGCAAGGGTGGTTACGGCCTGTCCCCGACGGAACGGCTGTACGGTACATCGACGGCAGAGAGCGCGCCCTGAGCGTGCCAGGCCACGGCGACGGTGCTGCATGCGTGCGCTGGCAAGGGAGATGGCCACGCGGAGCTCTCAGGTGATTTGGGCGGTGCTGAACGGCGTTATGCCGCAGGATGCCCTCTCTCGGCCGCCACGGGAGGCTCTACCGCCGCGGAAGACGCCGGCGCAGGCGGGCCAGGGTGCCACTGATGCCAGGAACGAGCCAAGCGCGCGTGTGGTCCTCCGGACAGGGAGGAAGGTCCGTGCACAACGCGCCAGGCGCACAGTCGACATGTGACTGAACCCTGACGAAGAAACGACACTGAACTTACTGAATTTCTGACGATGCACAGTAACAGTGCATGCTAGGTGTTCGACAGAATGATTTAGGCATGTGGGGATTTTCCCTTGAGTTGGTTTTTGGTGGAGTGGTCTCTCATTGCAACTGGGGGTTGCCTGAATTTTGGTGGAATTTTTGGAGAAGTGGAGATATGAATTTCACCAAATTTTACAAATCTGGTCCAAACTTGCAGAGGGTGAATTTTGAAAATTTTAAGAGTGGATCTTGATGGTTCTAGGTTGTGGGTGCTAAGGACTATCCAGAGGAGTTGATTTGAGACCAAAGTTCAAAGGCATTAAGGTAATTGCTTTGCAAATTACCTAGGCTCAAAATAAAGGGCAAAATTGTTTTGGGAAAAGAAATAAATGAGATAAAATCCAAAAATGGATTTAACTAGTTGGGACAAAATGTTTGGGTTGTCCCAAAGTGGAAGGAGGGGTTTTGGGAGAATTTTACCATAAGAGGCATGGTAAAAACAGGAAGGGATCAAAACCAAAGAAAAGCCCAAAACCAAAAGGGTTTTCTTTTTAGAAGAAACTAAATCCAAGAAAAGGTTTTGAGATGGAAAACTCAGAAGAGAGGTTTTTAAGAAGGATTTAAATGACCTTCTTTAAACCAAGCAAGGCTCTTTCTGAAAATAAAAACCACAAAATTTTTGGAGTGTCACACAGACGAGCGGGCACTACTCCAAGGGCGAGCTGGCGAGCGGGAGTGGCTCGGGCGGCGCCGACCAGTGGAGGAGCTATCGGGCGGCAGTGGCGGCTACCTACTGGCTTGCCGGAGACGTGGCGAGGGCTGCGGTGCTCGTGGGGTGCAGAAGAAGACATGGCGTGCTGGCTACGGTCGGCCAAAGGCCAGAGTGGGTGCAGGGTGAGACACGGTAGCTCGGTCGCGGCACATGCAAAACGCGCACTCTGGGCGCGCCCAGAGCACGCACGTGATGTGCTCGACAAAATGCCAAGGCAAGCTAGAGGTCTCGGATGAGGTTGGGGTTTAACAGACCTAGGCCAAAGTCATCTAGAGGCTTAGTGGACACGTTAGTTTTCCCAGAGGTGCAAGGCCTCAGTGCAAGACAAAGATCATGTCAAAATAGATCATGGCCATAAGGTGTTTGACAGAATGCCACATGCACCTAGGCATTTCTTGGAGGGGCCAAATCTTCCAGAGTGGGGTCTCTTTAGGTGAAAGAGAGAGTGGTGAGGTTAGTTTGCCAAAAGAAGAAACTTGCTAGTGCAAGTTTTGCAAATCTTTAGTTCTGGACACAAGGTAAATGGCATCAATGCATGGACAAAAAATCTCCCAATGGGTTCATGCTCTTGGACTTAAGGGTTTGGTAAGGTGTACTAAAAGTAGGAGAAAGCTCATGGGTAGAGGAGCAAGTTAGAAGATGGATGCAATGCAAATCACCAAGTTGCACAAGAATGAAAAAGAGGTGGTTTCACTCAAATTTTTTCAACGAACATCCCTCGATTTTTGCATATAATGGAATCATATGCTCCTACTGACATCCCAAAATTTTGGTAGAAGTTTTAAAGAAATCTTTAAATAGGTTGTAGTGCAAAACTGTCCACTGGACCAGATTTGAAAACCTGGTGTAGAACTCAAAATATCCAAGGAATGAAATATATTTTTGCATAAAAGTGTTTTAAAAACATCACATGACATCTCCCAATTTTGGTGGAATTTTTGAATGAATTTATCAAAGGGTTGCAGTGCAAAAGAGGCCCTGAAGCTTAAAAAATCATTTTTACAGAAATAAGGCATCAAGGAAAATAATTATGCAAATAATCCCACTAATAAATGAATTGTTTTATTTGAGAGGGCAAATGAGTCCAATAAAATTGGGAAGTTTTTTTTTCACTTGAGGTAAACTCCATAAAAATAAAGGGAAGGAAGGTTCTGAAATCAAAAGAAAATCCAGAAAACAAAAGTTTAAGTTTCCTAGAAAAATTTTAATTAATAAAACAAGGTTAAAATTTTTGGGGTGTCACAGAAAGACCTCGGCGAAGCTTCTTATTGGGCATCAAGATCTATAAAGATAGATCGAGATGCTTGATAAGACTTTCGATGAGTACATACCTTGATAAGATTTTGGAGGAGTTCAGAATGGATCAGTCAAAGATAGATTTCTTGCCTGTGTTACAAGGTGTGTAGTTGAGTAAGACACAAAACCCAACCACGGTAGAAGATAGAGAGAGAATGAAAGTCATTCCCTATGCCTCAGCCATAGGTTCTATAAAGTATGCCATGCGGTGTACCAGACCTATTGTATACCTTTCTACAATTTTGGCAAGGGAGTACAATAGTGATATAGGAGTAGACCACTAGACAACGGTCAAAATTATCCTTAGGTACCTAAAGAGGACTAAGGAAAGAATTCTCGGTTATGGAGGTGACAAAGAGTTCGTCGTAAAGAGTTACGTCAATGCAAGCTTTGGCACCGATCTGGATGACTCTGAGTCTCGATCCAGATACATATTGAAAGTGGGAGCAATTAGCTAGAGTAGCTCAATGCAGAGCATTGTAGACATAGAAATTTGCAAAATATATACAGATCTAAATGTGGCAGACCCGTAGACTAAAGTTCTCTCTCACAAGCAAAACATGATCACACCTTAGTACTCTTTGGGTGTTAATCACATAACAATGTGAACTAGATTGTTGACTCTAGTAAACCCTCTGGGTGTTGGTCACATGGCGATGTGAACTATGGGTGTTAATCACATAAAGGTATGAACTATTTGTGTTAAATCACATGGCGATGTGAACTAGATTATTGATCTAGTGCAAGTGGGAGACTGAAGGAAATATGCCCTAGAGGCAATAATAAAGTTCTTATTTATATATCCTTATATCATGATAAATGTTTATTATTCATGCTAGAATTATATTAACCAGAAACTTAGTACATATGTGAAAACATAGACAAAAAGAGTGTCCCTAGTATGCCTCTACTTGACTAGCTCGTTAATCAAAGATGGTTAAGTTTCCTGACCATAGACATGTGTTGCCATTTGATGAACGGGATCACATCATTAGAGAATGATGTGATGGACAAGACCCATCCGTTAGCTTAGCATAATGATCGTTAAGTTTTATTGCTATTGCTTTCTTCATGACTTATACATATTCCTTTGACTATGAGATTATGAAACTCCTGAATACCGAAGGAACACTTAGTGTGCTATCAAACGTCACAACGTAACTGGGTGATTATAAAGATGCTCTACAGGTGTCTCCGAAGGTGTTTGTTGGGTTGGCATAGATCGAGATTAGGATTTTTGTCACTCCGTGTATCGGGGAGGTGTCTCTAGGCCCTCTCAGTAATGCACATCAATATAAGCCTTGCAAGCAATGTGACTAATGATTTAGTTGCGGGATGATGTATTATGGAATGAGTAAAGAGACTTGCTGGTAACGAGATTGAAGGTATGATGATACCGATGATCGAATCTCGGGCAAGTAACATACCGATGACAAAGGAATGACGTATGTTGTTATGCGGTTTGACCGATAAAGATCTTCGTAGAATATGTAGGAGACAATATGAGCATCTAGGTTCCGCTATTGGTTATTGACTGGAGATGTGTCTCGGTCATGTGTACATAGTTCTCGAACCTGTAGGGTCCGCACGCTTAACGTTCGATGACGATTTGTATTATGAGTTATGTGATTTGATGACCGAAGATTTTTCGGAGTCCCAGATGAGATCACGGACATGACGAGGAGTCTCGAAATGGTTGAGAGGTAAAGATCGATATATTGGAAGGCTATATTTGGACATCGAAAATGTTCCGAGTGATTCAGGTATTTTTCAGAGTACCGGGGAGTTACTGGAATTCACCCGGGAGAGTATTGGCCCTTAATGGGCTTTAGGGGAAAGGAGAGAATGGCCTCAAGGGGTGGCTTCGCGCCCCCCATGTCCTGGTCCGAATTGGACTAGGAGGGGGCGGCGCCCCCCCCCCTCCTTCCTTCTTCCGCCTTTCACCAAGTGGAATCCTACTAGGACTTGGAGTCCTAGTAGGAGTCCTCTCTTTGGCGCGCCCTACAGGGGCCGGCCGGCCTCCCCCTCTCCTCCTTTATATACGGAGGCAGGGGCAGCCTAGAACACACAAGATTGTTCTTAGCCGTGTGCGGTGCCCCCCCCTGCAGATTTTAACACCTTCGACATATCTTCGTAGTGCTTAGGCGAAGCCCTACGTCGGTAACTTCATCATCACCGTTGCCACGCCATTGTGCCGACGGAACTCTCCCTCATACTCAAGTAGATCAAGAGCTCGAGGGACGTCATTGTGCTAAACATGTGCTAAACACGGATGTGCCGTACGTTCGGTACTTGGATCGGTTGGATCGTGAAGACGTTTGACTACATCAACCGCGTTACTAAACGCTTCCGCTTTCGGTCTACGAGGGTACGTAGACATACTCTTCCCATCTTGTTGCTATGCATCTCCTAGATAGATCTTGCGTGATCGTAGAATTTTTTTGAATTACTATGTTCCCCAACAGACTTGTGCACGAATGATGAGCTATCGGTGCGGCAAGATTACAATATCCAAGACCAGACCAATTTCAAGAGATCCGCTCATCTCATCAAGTGCGGATCAAGAAGGCCAAGTCAAGCCAAAGAGACAAGTTGCCACTAAGGGAAAAGCCTCCCTTGTCAGGAAGGCGAGCCTGGCAAGGACAAGGATTGCCCCGGCAGTGATCCCCAAGACCACCCTGGCAGGCTTGTCGGGGCTTGCGTAAGCAAGTTACCCCGCCAAGGTTCCACCGCTCCACCTCACGATGACGCAAGTCATCAATAAGTGCGGTGTCAAGCTCCAGAGTGATTAAGTGGCTACTCCTTGCCACATGGCAACCACTTCCTATGGAAAGCACGCCCAAAGTACACCGTCCTGAGACATGTCAAGCAAGCGGGCATGGAGAGCCGGGCACGTAGTGATATGACACTAAGCAGTGCATTTAATGCACCCCAACATGTCTACAGAATTAGGTATGATAGCACTATTTGCTATCATATCAGTGCATAATGACTGATTTGGCACTATGGTGACCCCTTGATCTATAAAAGGAGGCCCATGGCGACCGTAGAAAGGGTTGCTTGGTAAGCTGATTCGGACCCTCGCATATTCATAAGCGCGTAGCCACCCTCGCCCTGAGGCAACCTTGTCGGACAAGTGTGCTGCGTTCGCCACCATTATCCACCATCAATCCACCAAAGCAGGAGTAGGGTTTTACACCTCACGGCAGCCCGAACCTGGGTAAAACTGCCCGTATGATCTCTATCGTGTTGTGTGATGCTTCTTCGCTCTTTGTGCAACGTGCCTATCCCCCCGCCGAACCAAAAAGGGGCTCATGGCCCCATAGGTGGCCATGGTTTCCCATAACACTCTTGTTGTGGATATCAACCACTTGCTTGGTTGCGTTGATGAATCTGGCACACACATCGCATCAATGGCCGCCCTGGCGCTCATACTCTTCAGACAACTGTTGAATTTCAGACTGTAGGGTCATGAGCTACTGTGGGGATATAGTGAGCATGTTCTTCTTCAGCTCTTTCTCCTTATAAACTTGTTGTTTCTTCATGATACGTCTCCAACGTATCTACAAATTTTTTATTGTTCCATGCTATTATATTGATCGTGGATGTTTCATATGCATTATTATGCTATTTTATATCATTTTTTGGGACTAACCTATTATCCTAGTGCCTAGTGCCAATTGCTGGGTTTTTTTCCTTTTACAGAAAATCAATACCAAACGGAGTCCAAACGGAATGAAACTTGTTGATGATTTTTCTTGGACCATAAGACACCTAGGAAGCTTCGGGAGGAGGCCAGAAGAGCTACGAATGAGCCATAAGCTCAGGAGGCGCTCCCTAGGGGGGCCAGGCTTGTGGGCCCACCATGGCACCTCTAACCCTATTCTCAACTCTTCAAATACCCAAATATTCCCTGTATACCAGAGGGCACACCAAAAATAATTTTCCGCCATTGCAAGCTTCTGTTCTCGTGATATCCCATCTTGGGGCCTTTTTCGGTACTCCGCCAAAGGGGGATTCGATCACAGAGGGCCTCTACACCAACCTTGTTGCCATTCCGATGATGTGTGAGTAGTTTACCATAGACCTACGGGTCCATAGCTAGTATCTAGATGGATTATTCTCTCTATTTGATCTTGATTACAATGTTCTCCTCGATGTTCTTGGAGTTCTATTCGATGTAATCTTCTTTTGCGATGCGTTTGTTCAGATCCGATGAATTGTGGATTTATGATCAGATTATCTATGAATATTATTTGATTCTTCTTTGAACTCTTTTATGCATGATTAAGATAGCTTTGTATTTCTCTCCGATCTATAGATTTGGTTTGGCCAACTAGATTGATTTATCTTGCAATGGGAGAGGTGCTTTGAGTTGGGTTCAATCTTGTGGTGTCCTCACCCAGTGACAGTAGGGGTAGCGAGGCACATATTTGTATTGTTTCCAATAAGGATAAAAAGATGGGGTTTATATCATATTGATTGGATCTATCCCTCTACATCATGTCATCTTGCTTAAGGCGTTACTCCGTTCTTGTTAACCTAATACACTAGATGCATGCTGGATAGCGGTCGATGTGTGGACTAATAGTTGTAGATGCAGGCAGGAGTCATTCTACTTGTCACGGACATGATGCATATATTCATGATCGTTGCCTTAGATATCATCACAACTTTGCACTTTTTTATCAATTCATCAACAATAATTTGTTACCCATCGTATGTGTTCTTTCAAGAGAGATGCTTCTAGTGAAAACTATGGCCCCCGGGTCTATTTTTATCATAACTTTTTCATATATATAAAACCAAAAACCCAAAAATACCTTGCTGCAATTTATTTACCTTTACTTTGTTTTGCACTTTTATTTATCTTTTATACCTATCTTTATCAGATCTCATCCTTGCAAGTAACCGTGAAGGGTTTGACAACCCCTTTATCGTGTTGGTTGCAAGTATTTGTTTGTTTGAATAGGTGCAACTATTGGTTACTTGTGTGTTCCTCCTACTGGAAATATACCTTGGTTCATAAATTGAGGGAAATACTTATCTCTACTTTGCTGCATCACCCTTTCCTCTTCAAGGGAAAAACCAAAATGATCTCAAGAAGTAGCACTTCACAAGCTTTGCTTGTGCAATTTTGTGCTTTTCTGTGAGGATGAAAGACATCATCACATGACTCAGACTAGGAGGCAAATTGAGGTCATCAAGCGGTATATCTGGCTTCTTGCACCATATATCAATGAAATCTAGAATATTGTTTGGATCAAGTAGAAGAGGGACCAAATAATTCTTGGCAATAGTATCATGTCCAGCTCTTCTTTGAATGAACTCGGCAAGCTCATCTTCATCAACCATGTCACTCTCATCAGCCTGAGGTACTACGGCCTTGCTCTTAGGGATGGGTCTGATTCCACGGCCTATAGTGGCCTTGATCTTCATCTTGGGCGTGTTTGAAGAAGTATGCCCACTAGCCAAGGCAC
This sequence comes from Triticum aestivum, assembly GCF_018294505.1. Lineage (NCBI taxonomy): Eukaryota > Viridiplantae > Streptophyta > Magnoliopsida > Poales > Poaceae > Triticum > Triticum aestivum. The sequence continues at coordinate 513,087,429 of NC_057807.1, forward strand.
CTGATGCTGCAATGTTGGTTGTAGGATAGCCTTCAGTGCGCTAGCAGGATGCAAGCACTACCGGTGTTGAAGCTTTTGCAGCAGCCACTGAAGAGCTTGTGGCTGGTGGAGGTGCTCATGACTGTGCGTCAGCCTTGGGACACTACAAAAAAATACACTTCCTTGATGATATGTTTTTGTCACAATAGGTCACGTTTTCTGTCATGCATGTACATCCGTGACAATTTTATGCCAAAATCAAGATAGTCGTACCTGTGTTGTCGTAGAAGTGTTCCATGACATTACCAAAATTATCATCATGGAAGTGTCCACTTCCATGACAATAAATCACGCGTCACAGAAGTGCTTTCGTCAAGGGTGACCGACACGTGGCATCCACCGTAACGGGTCGCCGTTAAGCTATCGGGTCCGGTTTTGGATCCGATAACCCGTTAACAGCCCGGACCAATGGGAAATTTCCACGTGTAAAATTCTGATTGGCCGGAGCAAACACGTGTCAGCTCGTCAGTGGGTCAGATAGGCACCTATTATATTTCAACACGTGCGACGACCCACCATCGGCCCATTTAGCTTATAAAGGCCGGCCCATTTGACTTGGTCAAAAGTTAGCGGGCTGGCCCATGAAAAGCCTATTAACGGTCTCTTCGCTAGCCCATATTACGACCCGGTAACTCACGGCCCGTTAGGGCATACCTGAAATCGGCCCAACAACGTTATGTGGGCCGTCAAATATAACACCAGCCCGTTTCACTCTCGGCCCATGTATGGCCCATGACGTCTTTCAGCCCATATGAGGCCTTCGTATCTTTAGGCCCTTTAAAGGCCCACGTGACTCTAGCCCAGAATGAACAGTAAATTTCTTTGTACCCGTTAACGGCCCATGATTCACATGGGCCGTTTCCAGCCCGTGTTAGCTTTCGGCCTACAGTCGGCTGAAAATAAATAGGTCAGTCGATTTTTTATGAACCGTCCGATCTATAAGGAACGGGCAGATGGCCTTTGTCTACCTCCCGCCAGTCACTATTGACGATCTTTCTCGAACCGCCAGCGACCACCGGCCCAGACCCCTGCCTCCACCGCCCCACTCTCCCCTTGACCTCACACCACCGCCGTGCTTGGCAGTGCCCCCAAGCCATCCCTTTAATCCCGGAAGACCTCTAGATCAGGTGCCAGCATCTCTAGGACCCACACGCCCCTAAGATAAACATCGAGGCGTTGCTTCCCCAGCATAATAGGCAGACTCGCGCCTGTTACGCCAGGGAATGCTTCTGTTAATTGGGAATCAACTGACCAGGAATTGAAATCCAGGGGGGCGACGGACCTCTAGCTAAGGTGAAATAGTATGTGAGGAGAAACCTTGTGCATCGTGAGTAACTAGGAACATCTAGTATCAAGAAGAAGAGATCAACTAGTGTCTTTTGCGGGATGAATACCGTGCAAGCAGACACGTAAGATTTGCACGAATAAGGGAAGAGGAGTACCATTTTCGGTTGCCGGTGTGGTCGCCTCCACATGTCGCGCCAATCTTCTTCTTTTTGCCGGGGAAACCGATGTTTTGGAGGATGGTGCAAGCTTGGACGAACCCATGGCCAAATTGTTGACTATGTTGCCATGGCCGTATGTCAGCGGAGGGGAAGCAGATCCGAGGCGGCGAAGGACGGCATAATAGGAACAAGTCCTGTGCGGTGGATGGTGGCAGAGTTGGAGCGGCAGCGGTGAGGCGAAGGACGGTGTGGTTGAACTGGCTCGGGTACGGACGACTCGGCCTCGGCTTCAACACTAGTTGTGGAGGGTGTTGCGATTGAGATTGTGGTGGACGACGACGTCGGGTTATTGGCTCCGGCGTGATGGAGTAGGGTGGCAGTTGATGGGTGGGATGGCGTGGCGGATGGAGGACGCCGGGGTTTTGCGGCTGGTGGAGAGGTAGTTTTGGTGCCCATGGAGCCCATGGAGTACGAATGGGGAATCGGACGGGGGGTAGGGGGCGGGGAGGGGAGTTAAGGGAGAACCATGTTTTGGTCTCGGACGCGCTTGTTTTTGGCTTTTTTGAACAAATGAGGCGCGCTTGTTTGAAATTTGGGGAAGTACAAACTTTACCCCCCTCTTAAATTTCGAACTTACTGCGGGTCGGGGTAGGATAGTAATCCCAGGTGTCCCAAATAGTGGGCGGGAGCGATTTTGGCCGCGCGCATGTGTGCTTAGGCGGCCATTGTGTATGAATGTTTTTCGGAGGCGGTTGCGTGGCGTCTAGATGAAGCTACAAACCTACCCTGGTTTAGACCTTTGGACATCGGGTCGGTAGGTTTCACGGGTCGGAGTTAGAAAAGTAATTTCCTTCTACTATCAAACATGGTCTCATGCGGTTTCGGGCGAGTAGGTGCTCTTTTGGCGCTTCGTTTGAAATTTTGAAACGGAAGCATTCACGTTTAGAGTACTCTTGAACTTTTAGGATTGACCTAAATAGACAATGTTAAATTTGACCTTGTATGTTTGAAAACCTCATTAAATTATCCGCTTCTTTTTGAAATTTTGGTACTTGAAAATCCTATAACTACGATTATTTTGGAATGGAAGAGCTAAATTTGAATCTATTTTGTACACGACTATATATGCTATTGTGTACAAAATCAGAGCAAATATTGGTGCCCCCATAATTTAGGTATGATTTACAAATGCCATGATATCGAATTCAAATAATTGAATGGACTTCATGTTGAATTTGAATTTTTTAAACCACCTTAAGTTGAATTCAAATGTATGCTAGTTCATAGCTAGCTATTTATAATGTTCATTGTGTAACTTTCGTATGTATAATGTGCTTTACACACACAACATGAACTATACTCACGTTTACATTCGATTGCTAAAGCGATGCATTGTCTGGAGTTCAAAATACTAACTATGTGGATCAATTATGTCGAATAATAACATAGACATGCTCAAATTCGATAGAATCTAGATGTCAGATGGATCAATGACCGTTCCTTACGAGAATTGCAAATATCATGATCCCATCCTAATACTTGGATACAATTTCTATCTTTAATCAATGTGTACATTAGTCTTTGACGTGTAGTTTCACTCTGCATCGGTGGTCTCTCACACATGCTCACACACTCTCTCTCGAGGTGTCTTTCTCACAGACATGCTCTCGATATAACCCTCCCTCCCTCTCGTAACCATTTACGACTGTTTTCACTAACCTTTATCACAAGCACTCTTCCTCTCATAAGCATACACACGCACAATCCCCATCGACCCTTTCGATATACATAGACCTGCCTACGTGCCTCCTGTACGCACATTATCTTTAGGCCTGTCTCTCACGCATTGTCTCACACCTCTCTTCCTAATCGACGAGTATGATTCCAGCAGAGCATTCTGTAGGATGCCCCTTAAAGTTAGGTTGGATGAATAGTAATATTAGAGATAAGGGGTTACCTTAGTCTGATAACCCAGGGTTACAAATCCTAGCCAGCTTTGTCAGTGGACATAGAGTCCTTCACAATTCTGCTATTGTTGTCTTGTACGACAAGTCATCCATGGGTCTCCCTAAATGCGTCACGGGCCGACCAATGTGGCGCAGGATGGAACCGAACCAAGGGCCTCACCTCTGCCCCCAGGTATCGTTATTTTCTCACACCCACACATACCAACACCAGACACCACACAAAAAAATCTCCTCGTGCCTCTATACCCCCCCCCTTGAATATACACACTAAAGGGAATCTCTCGCCGTGACATCATATTAGTCTCTCTCTCTCTAGACCTCTCTCATTTCTCGTGCTATCTCTCTCACGCCCCTCTCCCCCCGCCGGCCCCTCTATCCATGCCTCTCTCGAATACGTAATACACACACACACCTCTCTAGGCCCTGCCAAATACATCAACTACACATTCACACATGTTACATCATGTACCCCATTGATCTAAAAAGTCCTCTCTTCATGTTTATTTCGCATACAATATTCCTTTTGAATAAAGTGTGGCCAAAAAATATTTTCGAATTTCTACATATATACAACATTACAAAGTTATATGGAGGAGTATGAACATTAATTTGCATTGCATGGTTCCCACAATGATATTTATTCCGCACTATGAATTTATATATTTTATACAATATATAAAGTTAGTCAAAGTAAAGAGAAACGAAGAGCATCTCTCTCCCCATCGCATACACACCCTCTACGCCCCTTTCACATACGCACACAAACTATCTCCAGGTCCTCTAAAAGTAAGCCCCCAGCACATTCACGCATGTTTGATCTTTCTCTCGTGATATATACAGTGATGATCATTGTATTTGGAGCGAAAGCACGATACGTACATTGGACTTCAGAATCCACTCATTATGGCCACCATTTATGTTTTGTGGTTATTATACAGTCACGGGCTCACCGTACAATTCTGTATTTGCTCAGGACACGACTAGTTGACCAGTTAAACGCTCCACGTTGCACCTCTAGTGTTGCATCACATTATCTCACTACCATAGGACCCACCTGTCGGCTTGTATATACTCTTCTACACTCTTATAAAAAACAGAGTTGGTGATGATGGTGAGCCTGTCATCCTGCAACATAGGCCATCCGATTTATATCTGACCGATAGGAAGGAAACTATGGCAATTTTGCAAAAAAGGTACCCACACACCTCTCCACATTTGCGGATAAGGCCTTCCCTCGTTCATCCTTTTCTCTCACAAGATAATCTAGTCATACAAATGCATCTTGATGTTACGTGCAACGCACGGGCATCTTGCTAGTACGAATGAAAACAAACGACAAAAAAATATTAGGCGGTGGTTCGTAGTCATGACCGCGGGCACAGCAGACAAGGTGGCCTTGTATTGGTATGCTGAGCTGTCTGTTTTAACACACAGGAGCTGGTGTGGTGATTATACACACACGCACACATGCACACGAACTGCATGCACGTAACACTCGCACGAACACATGCAACCATGCACGCACGCAACACTCACAAGTACACACGCAGCCACGCATGCACGCAACACTCACACGCACACACGCACGCAGGCATGCACACACCTCACGACCACACACACTCTCATGCTCAAGTGCTCAACCTACATGTGCATGCGCACACATCAGGCCCTGACAGACACATACACAACCAGGTGATTCCCGCGCATGGGTTGGGGTCTTGTCGCGCCTGGGTAAATTTGTGTTTATTTGACCTTTTTCCTATGTGAACTGACATGTGGGACCCACAAGGAACGTGGTCAGTTTAACTAGTCAACATGGTGCCACGCAGACTATTTGTCCGGTAAACATAGTGCAATCTGATGCTGAACTGTGAGCAAGTGACCGTATAATCACCGCAAAACGTATATAGTGACCGTAATGAGCGTATTCTGAAGTTCGATGACCATATTACGCTTTTCTCTCTGTACGCCCTCCAAAACTACATCTCTACACGTTCTCCCATGTTACATCTCACAACTATGCAATACAGCACTACTACTACACTCTAACACAATAAATCATATGTGTTTTTAGTTTTACTAGATATCATATTGTTACTTAATTATTCAGTTTGCATACATTAAAATTGCCTTTGAAATGTATGGCCAGTATCATCTACCGCGTGGGAAAAATCCCGCCCTTTCCTGTTTAATCGGGTTTGTATCGATGGATCGTGCGAAACAGCAAAACTATAGTACTATACAGTACAACTGACAGTTCACGAGGCCGTCGTGTCGTGTACTCCTCTGTCGTAAAGAGTGGAGCACTCGCTTTCATAAATGTTCTAGTCCCGTTTGCCAACATGTGGGACATCATGCTACTAGGTCCACGTGCCATACCAAAATACAGTGCAGAGCAGCAGGGGTGAAGCACCCCAGTCATCGCCCGGCGTAGTAATGAGCGATGAGGCGTCAAATCACAAAGCTGTACCTTTCCCGCAGTTAAGTTGGAGGGACGACGTAATAATGCTAAATAAAAGAAGTTGGAGGGACGAAGCAACCATCATTTCACTCGTTGCTGAATCCGCTTCTCCCTCATCTTATTCAAGTTTTTTTAAAGATCTTCTTCAAGTTAACCACGTGTTGCTTCTGCCGTTGTTCTGCCTCATGCGGGACGCGGATTAGCTTGGTAAAGCACTGACACGTGGGACCGCATGTTAGCAAACCGCCAGGCCAACATCCTCTAAAAATAAGAAACCTCCCCCGCCATCCGCGCGGCAAAATCACCTCCTTTTTACTAATCTTGATTCTATAATTTTTTAGATCAATATAATTGAGATTTGTGTAGATAGCACAGGAGCAAAACCAAGTGGTACGGTTAAGGGCACCCACAATGTGTAGCCAAATGTGGAAATAGCTTTTGGTATCGATGGGAACCATTGTGGATGGTGCTTCCAAAGCCAAAAAGATGGAACCGAAGCTCCCTGATTGATTGATTGAAGGAATAGAAAAATGCAACGTCTCTCCTCTTGCTCCCATGCTTGGACGCATGTACAATATAGAGCACATAGTCTACTCCTCTGTCTCTTCTATCACAAATCACAAAGCGTTGAGGTGTCAAATAAAAAAGCACGGATGAAGAAACCATCATTTCACTCTTCGCTGACTCTGCTTCTCCATCGTCTTCTTCGAGAAACCACCTCACCGCACTAAGCAGGACGGACGACGCTATTGTGTACTAGTAGTACTAGTACATTTACGCGTCCTTTGGTTCAACGGACTTCCTGGATGCAAATAAGGCGGTTGTCTCGGCTTGCAGGCGGCACTTGCATCTAGTGGTATCCCTCAACGGTGTTCTCCATCGAATGCACTTCGCCAGACCACAACGTTCGAGATATCATCGACGTCACCGCAATGGGGAAGGAAGTCAAATAGTTACTACCTCCATTTTTTGTACAGAAGGCCAGTATATCAAAATTACAATTTGCAAAAGGCCACAAACACTAATCAAGGCAAAATTGATGGGGTTTGCCTCGCACTAGCAACCAAGGACATTAATATACCCTTGAATGCATGCAGAAGTGAGAAGGTTGGTTTGCATGGCGCTTCATTAATCAAGCGATGAGGAGTGAGATGGTTAGCTCTTTGGGCTTTGGAGCAAAAAATACGCATTAATTGACACGTCAAACAAGGATTTGTATCAATTAATCCCGCGAAGGAAAACCTCGCCTTTCTTTATTAACACCAGTACTCCTAGTACGTACGTACTTATCCTGTTTGGGTCTAGGCCTTGCATTGCCATACTTCCCCACACAGTTTTGCCAAGCTTGCCTAAAGTTTTCAAAATGAAAAGGAGGTACACTTGCGCATGGCTATCACGGTCGCACCGCACCCTCACACGGTCACTCTGCACCCTCACACAGTGGCTCCTGCATGCCGCAAACCCAGCCAAGGGAACGCACCCTCACTGACACGTGCTACCGCATGTGAACAAACCAAACTCAGCCATCCTACCGCTGACACATAATTTTCGTTCATACATTATGTTTATCCAACCGCATGTTGGGGAGGATCCGTACGGCCTGTACGGTGGTCTGTTGGGGAAGAAGAAGAGGTGAGGAAGTAGGCTTAGGAGACGTAGGATATTCATCCAACAGCCTGAAATGGTAGACTAACACAAATGATGAAAGTCAGGCGACTTGCATAACAATATATGTTTTTACACAGCAAAAGATCCCTAAAAATAACAACATAAAGAAAAACTATCACTGCTCGCGGAATGAGACAGCCTCATCGTCTTTGGCTACTGGTGCGAACCAGCCGTAGCTGTCGACGTGTGTCTTCGCACTGTGCTTGTCCTCGGCCTCCAGCTACTCGTTCATGCGGAGTGTGTGGGCGCTCTGCATGGACGAGAGCACCGCCCGGTTCAAGTCGAGGACATCCGGTTCTGCTTGCAGGAGGGCCTCGATGGCAGCGGCATCCATGCGCTCTGCGTCGAGTTGAGCCTCCGCCGCCCGGTTCAAGTCGAGGACGTCCGGTTCCTGCTGCAGGAGGGCCTTGATAGCAGCGGCATCCATGCGCTCCGCCTCAAGTTGAGCCTCCGCCGCTTGGTTCAAGTCGAGGACGTCTGGTTCCGCCTACAGGAGGGCCTCGATGGCAGCCGCATCCGCGCGCTCCGCCTCAAGTTGAGCCTCCGCCGCCCGGTTCACACCCACGACATCCAGTTCCGCCAGCAGGAGAGCCTCGATGGCAGCGGCATGCACGCGCTCCGCATCGAGTTGAGACTCTGCATCCTGGTCCTCCTTTAGTATTGGCAGGTTGAACCATTGGTCCGCCTACACCATGAGGGACCCGGACGCCAGCACGAAGTCGATGTCCATCGTCTCATACCCATCGGGGGCCTTCTGCGTCGCGACCTCCACCATGAACATTGGATCGCCTTCCTCCTCCTTACAGCTTGGCTCCAGAGAATTCGGGGATTGGACCGCCGCAAAGCGAGCTTGGGAATGGAGGTTTGTGGTGCCGACCGCTGCCGCTATTTCTGCGCGGCGCTCCGGCATCAGCATCTTGTAGTACGTGATCTTGCAGTGCACCATGGCTTTCCGGTGAACTAGGGGACGCTTGATGCGGGCTAGGGGATCGAAAGGTGGGGGATGGGCTGGAGAGGAGGTGTGGCTTTGGGGCAGTGGCTGGCGTAGGCCGAGCAGCGAAGGTTCTGGTGTGAATAGTGGTTCTGGTGACGATTGGTTAATCGGTTTTGACTGTGCATCACTCTTGTCGTGTTTGTGTTGCACCCCGGCACGCTGGACCCTCCATGTCGCTCACCGAATGGAACACGCTTCGTCTTGCATTTTGGCTTGCTTGTGGGACCAAAGTTGAGAGCAAACCGACGTCCCCCCCTCCCCCGCCTGCATCATTTATACTACCACTCCCTCCATTTTATGGGGAGTAAATAAAAATAGAGGGAGTATACTACGGATGAGGATCCCCTGACGTGGCTGAACCCATTGTGTAACTGACATGCGGGGCCTAGCAAGCATGGGGTCCGCTAGTAAGTGAACGAAAGGAAGGGTAAGGCAGGGATACCTACGTCAGAGGATCCACTTCCACTACTACTCCCTCCTTCCATCTACAGGGCCTAATGTGTTTCTCGAGGCTAACTTTGACCAAATGTTAGAGTAATAATATATGACATGCAACTTACACAAAGCATATGGTCAAATTCGTATGTGAAAGGAGCTTCCAATGATATAATTTTCACATTATACATCTCATGTACTATTAATCTTGTAAATAGTCAAAGGCAGTTTTGAAAAACGCATTAGAGCATGGTTAATAATATAGCCAGCCGATGGCTATAAGGAACTGCCCTGTCATCTATAGCCATCATCTATATGCACTCATACAGTAGTGTGGGCTATTTTCCGCAAAAATATATATAAGGTTGGCTATTGTATTAGTACTTTTTTCCATCTCGTCTCTATCTCTTTCTTCATATTTATTGTATTTAACTAGGAATGCCTATATAGCTAGGCTCCTGTGTGAGAGCTCACTCCCTTTACTTTTTCACATCTCTCTCCTCCACATAGGCCCTATATAAATGGAAGGAGGGAGTACTATGAGCAATGCATACTCTACTACATATGTTGTCAGTACTCCACTAGTACTATTGGACAGGGAGCTTAAAAAAAGTTACTATTGGACTGGCTATACGTGGCGGAATCCTAATAGGAAGAGCATGCGCGAGAACAAGCACATTCACATGGTTGAAAACAAATTGGAAACCATGTCTGTTTGAATACAAATCTAGGAGTACGTACGAATCTAACAATATTGATTGGGCGTTGTTCAATGTTGATACTTTTTTCTGTAAGTTTGATCAAAGTAGAGATACTTTGACTACACATAAAACTTATATGTAAACTACTAGAAAGGATCGGAGGGAGTATATTGTATGTTCGAGAGCGAAACAAACATTGAATACACTTTATATATGATTTGTGGATGCTATGATGACCGGTTCAAAACTTTGAATCTGCCTTACGTATCACACATGCACCCACTCGTTCTCTCTCGATTTCATCTAGGGGTCTGGAGATCAATTGAAAGAGGACTAGGGTGGGTACAATACGTTCGTTTCACTTATGAACGTACAATATATTCCCTCTGATCCCCACAGACCCACCCCGCCGGTCATTTCTATCATAGAAACAGGCCAAACCTTTATCTCCTTGCACGACACAAAAATTGATCTTGTCGGATTTTGGGTTCCGTCAAAACCCTTGAGTTTCGAACACTGGGGTGCGCACGAAGATCTCTCTCTCCCTCGCTAGCTCGCTCGCTCAAGGATCCACAGCCTAACTCGACGAACTCGAAGAACACGGGGACACAAGATTTATATTGGTTCCACTACAAAAAAATACACTTCCGTGATGATACGTGTTTGTCATAGTAGGTCGCGTTTTTTGTCATGCATGTACATCCATGACGATTTTATTATAGAATCAAGATAGTCATACATGTGCTGTCGTAGAAGTGTTCCATGACATTACCAAAATTATCATCACGGAAGTGTCCACTTCCATGACGATAAATCGCGCGTCAGAGAAGTGCTTTCGTCAAGGGTGACCGACACGTGGCATCCACCGTAACGGAACGCCGTTAAGCTATCAGGTCCTGTTTTGGATCCGATAACCCGTTAACAGCCCGGACCAATGGGGATATTCCACGTGTAAAATCATCATTGGCCGCAGGAAACACGTGTTGCCTCACCGTTGGGATAGATGTCATCCACTCATTGGACAGGAGGCGCCTATGATAGGTCAACATGTGGCACGGCCCAACAGTGGCCCATTCCGGTGAAAAGGCCAGCTCAGTAAAAATTAGCAGGCCGGCCCATATAGGGCCTACTTGTGTCAGGTCCATTTAAGCCCACAGCCCATACGAGATGTGCCAATTCGGCCCGTCAACGGCCCGTTAAACATTTGACACCATTGCAGCCCATTGTTAGTTCGAGCCCGTTAATAACCCATTATATATTTGGGCTCAATATCAGCCCAATGAGATTTCGGCCTGTTAACGGCCCATTCAATGGATGGGCCAATTTTCAGGATGTACATCTTTCGGCCTTTTAGCGACCCATTTAAATGTTGGGCTAATTTCCGGCTCGGTGTGTCTTTCAGCCTGTCGACGGCCCATAAATTTGATGGTCCATTTGTAGTCGCTCCTGAGTTTCGGCCTTTTAGGGGCCCATTTAAGTGTTGGGCCAATTTCCGGCCCGGTGTCACTTTCAGCGTGTTGACGGCCCATAAATCAGTTGGGCCATTTGTAGTCGGACCTGAGTTTTGGCCTTTTAGCGACCCATTTAAGTGTTGGGCCAATTCCCAACCCTGTGTGCCTTTCGGCCTGTTAGCGGACCATAAATGAGTAGGGCCATTTGTAGTCGGACCTTAGTTTTGGCCTTTTAATGGCCCATGCCCTTCATGGTCCAATACCAGCCCAGTTTCTCTTTCGGCCTGCTAAAGGCCCACAACACAGTTGGGCCATTTGCAATACGACCTGACTTTGGGCCTCTTAGTGGCCCATGCTCTTCATGGTCCAGTACAAGCCCGCTGTCTCTTTCGACCTGCTAAAGGCCTACAGTATAGTTGGGCCATATGTAGCCCAAACTTAGTAACGACCTGTTAACGGCCCGTGAAATAAATTGGGCCGACCTGTTGCCTGCTTTGATGTCGGCCTGTCAACGACCCAGGAGGTAAGAGGGCCGACCATTAACTTTCGGCCTAGTAACGACCCATTAACTTAATGGGCCCACTAAAGTTCGTACATATCTTTAGGCCAAATTAGATAATTTGAGCCCATTACGACGAGCAATTATGCACAGGACCAAAACTGATCAAGCAAAGGTACGGCATACAGGGAATAACGTTGCACATCCAGCATATATTACAGGAAATTACATCCACTGGGCAATCAAAGATTGATGCCAGTGCAAATAAATGAGCAGAACATAACCATCTACAACGTCACAATCTGCAACCTCAGCACAGATGATGCCCATAAGCTTGTGGGCAAGTTTCTGCTTTGCTACACTATCTCTGAAAACATTAATCAGTTGTTGTGTCGCACGAATCTGCACCTCTGATTCATCCACCATTTCCATCATTGCTTCAGCCATTAATAGGTTCACAAACATACATTTATTCCGTTGCATTCGAGACAGAGGATATTGAACAGATTCAGATGGCGATTTTGGCAGGCTTGTATTATTGATAGTGGAGAGTGTCTCGACCACTGCATCATAACATAAATTAGGATGGGAACCAAATAGATTAATCATGACTTATTGCCATATTACCTGGCCTAGATTTACTGGAAAGAAACAATGGGGTTGCCTTGCTGTTTTCAGAGTTTGTCTTCTTATCTTCAGCAGCCTGCACAAAATTAACACACTAGCATTGCTATCATTGGCCAAGTCACATAATAGGAAAGCAACATTGACACAACGAACATTTGGGCAACTAGCCTACACCAAATTAACACAATATGGCACATCTATCATTAGCCAGGTAAGGTAGTATGAAAGCAACATTGACACAATGAATGAATGGGCAACCAGAGAAGCACTACAATTCAGTAATGTGCGTGATATGAGATAGTACACTCATGCAGCTCAGTATGCAAAACTACCAGGCAGTTTTCCTTACAAAAATCAACATTGTCACCTTTAACATTTTGCTACAACTAATTTTACAACCAGGCAGTAATGTGCTCAGATAAAGGTTAGATTCACGCCGATTAACAAAATACATGCCGATGTAAAAATATAGTGATATACAACAGGTAGTTACATCAGCATTGGAGCACAGAGAATTCCCGCAAGATATTTCCTCGAATACGATCCCAATGGAGGAAGTCTTCTATCGTTTAACCTTATTTTCTAAAAGAGAGATGGGTAAGAAACATGTAGAAAATATGATCAGAATGCTATAAAATTTCATGATGCAAGGATACGCACACGCTTCTTAGAATGGAGTTGACATTCTTTTGCTGGACTGGAGCGGACTAGTTCTTTGGCCACTAGAATCTGCTTATTATTAGTGGGAGTTGGGTTTCTCTGTGCTGGAGCAGTATCTATGAAAAATGGAGTTGGTTTATTATCTCCTGGCATTTGGATCTTTTGCAAAGACCTGGTTTGTAACCCTTCAGATTCTAACATAGCCGTCTTCCCCTTGCATGCCTTATATAGAAGAATGGTAATTCTATTATAAAAGATGCTACAACAGAGATGGAATAGGTACTGAAGAATAGAAAGGAATGGCATATTGACATGTATTCCCTCCATCCGGAAATAAATGGATGGGTCTAGGCGTATTTCAATTCTAGATACATCCAGTTTTATCCATTTCTGTGACATGTAATCCGGACTGAGGGAGTATGATGTAAGAGCTAGGGATACGACAGGACAACACAGTAAAAAAACACTGAAAACCCACTGCAGAACCAAAGTATTCAAACCCACTGATATGAGATATTACACTCATGCAGCTCAGGATGCAAAACTACCAGGCAGTTTTCCATACAAAAATCAACATTGTGTCCTTTAATCATACATTTTGTTACAACTAAATTTAGATCAGATAAAGGTTGGATTCTTGCCGATTAACAAAATACATGCTGATGTAAAAATATAGTGATATACAACAGGTACTTACATCTACATTGGAGCACAGAGAATTCCTGCAAGAATCTTTCCTCATAAACGATACCATTGAAGAAATTCTTCTATCTATTAAGCTTATTTTCTAAAAGAGAGATGGGTAGAAACATGTAGAAAATATGATCAGCATGCTATAAAATTTCATGATGCAAGGATACGCACACACTTCTTAGAATGGAGTTGACATATTTTTGCTAGACTGGAGCGGACTAGTTCTTTGGCCACTGGAATCTGCTTATTATCAGTAGGAGTTGGGTTTCTCTGTGCTGGAGCAGTATCTATAAAAATTGGAGTTGTTTTATTATCTCCTAGCGTTTGGATCTTTTGCAAAGGCCTTGTTTGTAACCCTTCAGATTCTAACATAGTCGTCTTCCCCTTGCATGCCTTGTATAGAAGAATGGTGCTTTAATTATAAAACATGCTACAGTAGAGAGATGGAATAAGTACTAAAGAATAGAAAGGCATGACATATTGACATGTATTCCCTCCATCCGGAAGAAAATGGATGGGTCTAGGCGTATTTAAGTTCTAGATACATCTTTTTTTATCCATTTCGGCAACATGTAATCCGGACGGAGGTAGTATGTGTAAGAGCTAGGGATACGACAGGACAACACAACAACAAAAAATACTAGTTGAATGTAAAACTGTATGCTAGCGGAATACGTACAGAAATAACTAAGGCAACATACACATGTATGATTGGGAAATTAAGATGGCATTGCAACAGAGCACTAGAACATCACTTCAATGTAAAAAAACATGGTATGGTAGACGGATGAAGTACATACTGATGAATAACAATGCATAAGATATTCAGAAGCATGATGTCCAAATTAAGCAGATGGCATTGCGATAGAGTAGAATGACAGTACTTGAATTTGAAAACATGCTATAATGAATGGGATAGGTACTAAAAAACAGGAAGGCATGACATATTTACATGCATGATCAGCATGCTAAGCACATGGCATTACAACAGAGTAGATACACTCCAGGACATTATATGCAAGTTGTACCCATATCACATGCCAAGTTAGAGCAAGGACCTTGTGGGGTGAAGAGGATTCAGCATCTTTCTACAAGTCTTCTGAAGAACTGCCTTTACATGTTCCATCATATTGGGTATCATTGACATCAAGTTTATTGGCTTTTACATTGCTTCATGAGGTTCTTGTGGATATATCAATGTGTGCAATTATATCTGACATGCATGGAAGACAACTAGTAGTTAGATTTATGTAATGAGTGCCTGTAGGAGACGACATAAATAGTAGGACTGGGGTTAACTAGCAGCAACATGTCTCATAAACTAAACGGAGAACACAGATGAAAGCTACAGAATATGTATTGTTTGTACTCGAGATTAACTAGATGGCACACAAAAGTATTAAAGAACAACATAGGTAATACTAGAAGTGGTATAATACTATAATCAGTAGCATGTGGGATAGCATTGGCTGATGGATGATAACTATGGAACAATGTTACCTAAAGAACAAGTATCTTAGCTGAACTATGGAACAATGTTAACTCCTGAACAAAACCCGTAAGAGATCAACATGAATATACAGTGAAATGTGATGATCTATTTTCCATGCTTAGATGAATAACAAAGCCATAAATGTTGCACACAAGTAAGATGAGGGTACAACCTATCTGGCTGTCATCCATAGGAGTGAGCATCATGTGCTGACTTGTCGATAGCCCTGCAGTTGTTGTGGTTGTCCATGTCGGGCACGCGCATTCGATGCAGGGAACTGTTGAGTGGGGACTATAGCTCCCTTCTGGTGTATGCTTCCCTTGTTGGAGCAGCTGCTATGAGTCGGAAGACGGTGTGTCTGAAGATGCAGATAACGCATAACATTAAGAACGACATATCTCTTTGATCTGAAGAAATACACTAAGAGATCAACAGCAAGGTACGAGAGTGGTCACACGTCTGTTGACTGAAGACTAAATTGGGGTTACACGATTTTATTTTATTTTGGTACTGTCTGATCTATGCCGGATGGCTTGATGGCCGTCTTGTGCCTCCCGGTTGACACTGTTCGGAATCTTCCCCGAAGAGCCAGCGACCAACGGCAGAGCAGCCTGCCTCCGCCGTCCGTGGCCCCGGCCAAAACCTCGCTCCCCGCCCCACCGCACTGTCGTGGTTGCGCCGCCCCCAGGCCAATCCACAAAGACTCCCCGTCATCCAGATCCGGCGGCGGCAGTACCTTCAACCCACGCAACTCTAAAAGATAGCCATGTAAGTGCTGCTTCTGCGGCGAACTTGCGGCCCCGCACCCTTACGTTAGACACCAGCCAACCGGTAGCCTAGGAGCTCCATCGCCAGGAGGGGTGTTGCTTCCCATTGGGAATCGATTGGCCCAGAATAAAAATTCAGACAACTGACGCCTAAATAAAGTGATTTGAGATGAGGGTGCGACCTATCTGGCGGCATGGTGAAGTAGGCAGGTCCAGCTGCCGAGTCGGTGAGGTCGGCACGGTTGTGGTGGCGACCGGTGGCAGGGAAACAGCGATGTCGCGACGGTCGATGGCTACGGGGAAGCAGCGCCAGGACTCTGGACGGATCCAAAGTTGGATCCGCTCCGGCACCATGAACAACGGCGGGGGTGAATCGGCTCCGGTATGGTTCACGCGGCCGTCGTCGAGGCAGCACCAGCAACACATAGTAAGAGGCACACGGCCCAGTGCACGACGGCAAATGGACAGCGTCTCCGGCATTAGGGAGGAGGGCGGCTGTGAAATTGGTGCGATGGGGGCGCCAAGGAGGTGGGGCTGAGGTTTCGCGGCTCGAGAGAAGGGAGCTTCCCGGGGAGAAGGTGATTTGGGGCCCACGAGGTAAGAATGGGGCGAGGGAATTGGGAGGGGAGTGGAACCATGTCTTACGGACGCATTTGTCTGAAATGTGAGGGGGAGTTACAGTTCTACCCTTGCCTTTAGGCTTCTCGGCTTGGGTCTGTGTACTGAGGGTCAGGGATAGTAGAGTAACTTTGCTTCTCCCCAAGTAGTGGGCAGGAGCGATTTCGGGTGAGGAGGGCGTGTTTTGAACTATAGTGGGCGTGAGCGATTTCGGGCGAGGAGAGCGTGTTTTGAAATAGTGGGCGCGAGCTATTTTGGGCGAGGAGAGCGTGTTTTGCCGACCATGGTTTATGAATTATTCGGCACATGTCATTTCGGCCGAGGAGAAGGCGTGCTTGGATGAAGTTACGAACCTACCCTCGATGTACAACGGGCCAATTGATGTGTGTCCCACATAGGACGGTAATTTCGCGTCGCCCATTTATTTTCTCGGGCGAATTCCACCGAGGAGAGAGGATGTTTGACGATTCGTTCAAGTTTTGGGAGAACGAGCATCCACGTCTACCTTACCAAGTCGATATTAGGTTGCCACTTCTTTTTTAGATGGAGAGATGATGCTCGGGAGTAATGTGTTTTTACATGCTCGTTGCTAGCGATTTACTATATGACAAATAGTTGACCCACTCAAAAACGCGAATCAAACCCAAAATGAAATATCTCGATTCAATGAAATAGCTCGTTCACTAGGTCAAAATAGTGAACTAAATCCAAAATTGAACACCTCAATCGAGTAGCATGTTGTACAATATTATATTATAGTACTCCATGAACATGTTGAAAGTCAAATTAATGAACTTGTTTGATATATGCATATATTCGTTCATGTGTGGATTGCAGACAACATGTTCTCCAATTTAAGTATTTGAATGCAATTTTATATCAAAACATGGTTTATATCAGTCTTTGATGCATAAAACGCAACCTCCCCCTCTCCCAGACTCCTGTTCTCTCTCTCTCTCTCTCTCTCTCTCTCACCGAAAACTTCAATTTTGTCGCACGCATCCGACACAAAAACCTTGTTGGTCCCTCTCCCTTTCTCTCCATCTCTCCCTCTCTCTCTTTGTGTGTGTGTGTGGGGGGGGGGGTCTTTCTAGTTCGCATGCATATATACACCATCTATAGGTCTCTCTCGCACACTATGTATGATACTCTAGCTAGTCCAAGCTAGATATCTTGGGTGCACTCATCGTACGCACACAAATTCATTGGCTCTTTGCCCGTAACTCTCTCATGCACCACTCTGTCGTCTCGGAGCTCTTCCCCCCTCTCTCAAACTCTCCATCCACCTGGGTCACACATACGCATGCATATCTCACTCGCACTCGATAGGCCCATCTAAAACTCTATCTCTATCCCTCATTCTCTCTCCATCTCACACGCACACACACACAATCTCATGCCTAGCTAGCCAAGTATGATGGTCTCTCACTCAATTGTAGGCACACGCAGTCCCCCCTATATGTATATGACTAGCTAATCTTAGTCTCCATCACAAACATGTGCATGGTATATCTCGATTTCTCTCGGGGCATCTTTCTATCGCGCACACACCTCCCTCGATCTCCCACCCATATAGTCCCCTCACGATCTCGTGGGGATCTCTCTATGACAAACACACCCTCTCACTACAAAAAAAGACACATCCGTGACATTTTGGGCCGAACGAATTTTTTTCCTGTCATACATATGACACTTCTATGACGATAATTGTGACAAAACCTGGTATCATCATAGATGTGGTGGGCTCCTACTTCTATGACAAAAAATCATGACAGAAAATGGGCTTTTCGTCCTGGGCGGGAAAGAGACGCAGCTGCATGACATTCTTTGGGCCGTCCATGACGGAAAAAATCGTGGTAGGAGCGAGGGGGAGGAAAATTTCGGGGAGTTGCCGGTTACGGTGGGAGGTCGTGGGCCGAGCGGTGCGTGTTTCTCTCGTACACGTACGCACGTGTGTGCGAGGCGTTGGCTCTAATTGAACCCGAGCAAGGCGTTGGGCTCTAACTGAACCCGAGCGATTGCACTGCAGGCTACGCGTTACTGAACCCGAGCGATCGATCGATGGCTGTTAAATGAACCCGATGGAGCGATTCCTTCACTACTGCTGCTAATTGAAGCCGATCGATGGGATGAACAGTGAGGTTGCGGGGGGGTGGATGAATAGTGAGCGGTGGCGTTGCCTCTGGATGAACAGGACCCCGTGGTGTGGAGGGCTGGATGAACAGTAGACGGTGGAGGGGTGGCCGAGGAGGGGTGGTTGAACAGGACCCCATGGTGTGGAGGGCTGGATGAACAATAAATGGTGGAGGGCTGGATGAACAGTAGACGGTGGAGGGCTGGTTGAACAGTAGCCGGTGGAGTAGCGCACGGTGGAGGCTGGATGAACAGGAGCCCGTGGAGGCTGGAGGAGGTCGACGGTGGAGATGAACAGTATCCCGTGGAGTCCCGTTTTGCAGTACGCCACACCCCTCCCGATGAATAGGACCCCCGTTTCGACCGTAGGAGGTCCGTTTCCTCCGTTTTGCGGTACGCCACACCCCTCCCGATCAACAGGACCCCCGTTTCGACCGTAGGAGTTCTGTTTCCTCTGTTTTGTGGTACGCCACACCCCTCCCGATCAACAGGACCCCCGTTTCGACGTAGGAGGTCCATTTCCTCCGTTTTGCGGTACGCCACACCCCTCCCGATCAACAGGACCCCGTTCCGAACGTGGCCGGTCGAACACAAGGCTGTTTCCTCCATTTTGCGGTACGCCAAGCCTCGTTTCCATCGCCTATTCCATCCAAGCCGGTTGGCTCCCACATGTTCTGTTGCCTCCCGATGAACACGACGCATTCCGTTGCCTCCCCATGAACACAACGACGACTTTGTTTCTCCGTTCCGACCCAGCCATGTACGTATGTGCGAGTAGGCATTCGAGACCCTGCACGTATGTACGTACGTGGCTGTATTTTCTTTCTTGCACCCTCGCCGCTGTACGTACGTGTACATGCTACGTGCGTGCCTCTACTACGACACGTGCGCGCCTCTACTACGACATGTGCGCGCCTCTACATCGACCAGTATGTACGTACATGTTCGCGACCAGAATGACAATGCTACGTACGCTTCGACCAAGTGTGGGTCCCGACTGTCAGGCACTTCCTTGCCTGCGAAGATGTAGCTGGTGGGTCCCAGCAGTCAGGGGGGCGAATCATCTTTTTTTTGCCCGGACGCACTTCCTTGCATGCAAAGATGTAGCTGGTGGGTCCCAGCAGTCAGAGGGGCGAATCGTTTTTTTGCCCGGACGCACTTCCTTGCGTGCGAAGATGTAGCAGGTGGGTCCCAGCAGTCAGGGGGAAACGTTTTTTTTCGCGAAATACAGTGGCCCGTCCGGTGGGTCCCAGCTGTCAGGTGGAGGAATAATTATTTTTCCCGTAATAAGGAGGCACTTCCTTGCGGCCGCCTGGACCCAGCTGTTAGACTCTCCACGTACAGTACTCTTCCGATGGAAGTCGGTCGTTGACCACGTTGACCACGCCGCGCCGAGAGCACCAGGGCAGTTGTCCGGACGATGGCGAGGCCTAGGAAGGGGACGACACGGAGCCAGGGAAGACGCAGCAGTGGTAGCCCGCGTGGAGAGGAGTACGAGGGTTCACTGGTTCGGCTGTGGCATGAGGCTGCCGTCGCCGCAGAATAACAGGGGGTGTGGGTGAGTAGAGGGATACCCTGGGCCAGCGGTGGGAGTAGTAGGGGGCGGTGAGGCCTCCGCGGCATCATAGTCGGCCATGAGAGGCAGGAGCACGCGGCATGATCGACGTTGCTTTGGGCCGCTGGAGGAAGAAGACCAGAGGTTGAAGAAGCACTATGGCCGTTGGATGGACATCGTACGGTCACTGGAGCTAGAATCGTTCATATTGACTAAGTTGACAAAGCCCTCTGTCCCCGTCAACTTAGTTGGCCCACAAGTCATCCTCCCACTATGGTGGGTCCCATCTAGCAGGGTGGGTATTCATTTTTTTGTGCGTAATAAGGAGGCATTTCCTTGCGTGTGATGATATAGCTGGTGGGTCCGACATGTGAGCGGGGGGAACGTTTTTTTCGCGAAATACAGAGGCCCTTCCGGTGGATCCCAGTTGTCAGGTCGAGGAATCATTATTTTGCACGTACAATCCACGGCCGATGGATGTCGTTCGCTGACCATGTTGACCAGGCCGCGCCGAGAGAACCATGGCGGTGGACGACGGCGAGGCCTAGGAAGGGAATGATATGGAGCCGAGGAAGACTCCGCAATGGTTGCCCACGCGGTGGGGAGTACGAGGGTTTACTGGTCTGGCTGCCGTCGCCGGAAAATAACATGAGGTGTGGGTGAGTAGAGGAATGGCCTGGCCGGAAATGAATTAGGGTGGGGCGGTGCGGCCTGTGCAGCAGCACAACCAGCCACGGGAGGCGGGAGCAGGCAGTCCCACCGGAGCTGGTTTGGGCGGCTGGAGCAAGAAGATCAGATATTGAAGAAGCAGCACGGCCGTTGGATTAACATCCAACGGTCACTGCTGCTAGAATCGTTTGTGGACTAAGTTGACAAAGCCAAAGTACACGTCAACCTAGTAGACCCACAAGTCAGCCTCCAAATCTGTCCCAAACAGCATACAGCCCGAAATTTCTAGCCAGATTCAAATTAATTTTAAATCTAAATATACCTTAATTTAAATTCAATGAAATTTTACCCGCAGAAAAACAATAAAATTTAAAATATCAAAATCCGAAAGAAAACAGTATTTGGGAACTAATTGCCTGTTTGCTGTATTTTTTTCATTTTACAGCCCATTTATTATTACTTATAGCCCATTTCTTATTACTTATAGCCAAATTCTTATTACTTATAGCCCATTTTCTGGGCAAAATGCATCCCTCCTGGTCTTGAAAGATTTCCGGCCCAGCAGGGCGTAGAAAAGCAAGTAGGCCTATGTTGGTTATTCTGCAAAAAACAAAGTAGCTGGCTAGCCATTTTCAGAAAGGAAAAAAACAAACTGGGCTGGTCATGTGCTAAACATATGAAATAAAAGCCTGGGCTAGACGGGCCACGGGTCCCGCACAACCCAGTTGATACCCTTCTCCGTCCCGAAAAAACAAAATTACTGCGCGCGCTGCTGGGTCCCTACTGTCATCCTCACCATGTACAGTCATCTCCTTATTCCTCTTGGTTGTTGACCATGTTGACAACACCGGAGGGCGGCGCCGCGGCGAGCGAACCAAGGCGGAGGACGATGGTGAGGCCTCGGACGGGAATGAACAGGAGCCGGGGAAGATCACAGCCAGCCGTGGGAGGCGGGAGCAGGCGGTCCCGCCGGCGCTGGTTTGGCTTTGGCGGCTCGAGGAAGAAGAGACTGAAGAAATGCGACAGACGTTGAATGTCAATCGAACGATCAAGGTTGGCACAATCGTTTTTTGACTAAGCGAACAGCCGGACACCAAGTAGCATACTTATATATATATATATATATATATATATATATATATATATATATATATATATATATATATATATATATATAGGAAGAAAACTGCAAGGAAAATGCGTTCGTCTACCGTCCTCCTCACAGGGAACGTTCGCCAAATAAGTGACTAGCACCCTTGGTTTTCAACCGAGAGGTCTTGGGTTCGAGTCCGAGGAACTCTCAATTTTGTCCTCCTTCCTTCCTCGAAAAAAGGGAAAGAAAATCAAAGACTTGGGAAGGCGTACAGAACAAGCTAGTGTACTAGTAAAGAGACGTTGCCGAGTTTTAGAAAAAAGAAAGACGTGCTCCTGTAGCCGGTTCGAATCCAAACCTAGACTATGACTATATATGGTGCTATGCTACTCTGCAAGTAATGAAACTGACATATCCAATGTTCGCTTCTCCTCTTCTCCACTTAATCTGCCTAGCATCAGAAGCTCTGGCCGCAGCAACCATGTCCACTGGCTGCTCGTCCACCTGCTCTTCAGCAGGCAAAAACCAGATATGCGCCAAGTCGCCACCCGTACCATCGCCTGCGGGTTTCATCACACCCCCGCCGGCACGCGCACCGCAGCCGATTGCTCATTGCAACCCGCTGCCGTTGGTGTGGTGCCACTACTGCAAATCACGAAGAGTCATCCGTCGCGTCTCAACCACAATCCGCAACCCTGGCCGAGTCTTCTACAAATGCCTGAATCATGGGGTAATAATATGTTTAAGTGTTGTTCTGTTGCTTTCAGTTGCTAATTTTTTTAATAGTTAGGTTGATGATCTTCTAATTTGATTCGTGCAGAAAAGGGAAGATTCGTGTGATTTGTATTTCTGGGAAGTTGCTGATGTGGGGGAATGCAACTACGCTGATTATTTGGTTAGCCGAGGAATCCCAATACCAGCAGGTTGGGGTGTTGGACAAGTAACTGAAGGAACGGTAGAAGAGGAAGATGCAGAGCAGAAGGTTAAAGATGCAGTTCGTCTGATCATGGCCAAGCAACAGCTATTGAACGGCCTTGACAGCAATGAGGAGATGAAAGAGCTTGTGAAGATAATGGGCAAAATCGATGTGCTCTGTGGGATGATTGTCTCTTTATTTGCAGTGTATGTAGCACTTGTGAGGTATTCAGTGGCTACGACATGAGCACTTTGCTGAAACTAGTAATGAATGAAACCTGTGTAGCAGGCTGGGTGTAGTGTTGTGAACATCTAATGATTTCTATTAACGGAAATTAGGGGGTATCCCCTTTTGCTCATATAAATAAATAAATAGCAGAGGCCCTGTCGGGTCAGCTTTGTTCTCATTCGAAGACGTCGAGCAAATTGCAGTCCAACAGCAAACTATGTCATCAAATTCAAGTTTCATAGCCAAATATGAGTACAACTAAACAACAATGTCATCATGTTTTAGTTGTCATACAATCACCAAACACAAATCAGCATACATAACAAGTGATGTTCTCACAGCAAAATACTAAACAACATGTTCATCAGGTTTCAGTTGTCATAGCAAACACAATTTCACATAGTAGATAAAAAATGTCTTCTGACAGGCAAATACGACAAAAGAAATGTAATCATCATCCGCAGCAGCAGCGTCAACATCTTCGCCATGTGTATCAGTCTGAATCGTAATTCCCCATGGTGTCATCTTCTTCTTCGTCCTCAACATCCTCGAACGTTGGCTTCTTCTTGATCAACTCTTGTATGTCCATAGCACGACAGGCAATCTTTTCGCCGGTGTCATTAACATGATGGTTCTCAAAGATATTAGGAACATCTGTGTTATCTTGTACATCAGGAGCAGTGTAAGCATCATCTTGTTGTGCAACTTCATTAAATGAATTCCTCTGCTCGAACCTTTGCAATACTCTCCAGTCATCGCTACGTGCAAATGTGTCTTCCAAGAAAAATATCTGTGTTGCTTGATTTGCCAAAATAAAAGGCCTGTTGGTCTGGTACGCCGCCTTGACATTGATGGATTTGAAATAATCATCAGCTCTGGGTTTTGCGATCTTGAAAAACAGGTTATACCAACGACAGCACAACAGAACCACACACCGATGATCCTTGAAACTGGAGATATACTACAATTGAACAATGTCTGTTATGTTAGCATACATTTCAGTTGTCTCTTTGTCATACGTATCCGTGCTCATGATGGCATTGTTTTGTGTCTTCCTGCCTTCGTCTTGTGCAAGGGTGTTGTAGCGCACATCTCCAACAACGCAAGATTCATAATGTCTTACCCGAGTATCAAGACCCATTGCTAGTGAGTAAAGGGAATCATCAACTGCCTTCCCATCCTCCCGCATCTTCTTAACCTATTGGTAGTAACGTTGTGTCAACAACAGCTGGATCGCCTTTCACCATCATTGGATAGTTTGGTCCAAGGAAGAGCGAGTTCGCTCCAAGACTATCAATACTGAACCAGGGAGAAGGTGTTGGCGCTAGCACACTAGTATCCGTCCTGAATACCATGCAATGGGTGTTGGAATAGGTCAGGAGAGGGCGACCATGGGAGACAACACCTGCTTCCTCAGTAGTAACAGTCTGAGTGCACTGTATACAGACAAGAAGAGGTGATCCATAGGAATTAGTTGCCAGGCACCACTGAGTATATAAGTTCTGCTCCTCCTCATGCTCGTGATCATCACGATCGTCATCTCCCCCTTGCTTATAAATTTTTTCAAGTATAGGTGGTGGAATGTTCACAGGACCTTGGAAACACAAGAAGAAGGTTAATTAGTAAAGGGAAACTTGCTAACCCACATGAATGTGGAGGAAACAATTATAATTACGGTGGAAGACAAACGTATCGAAATCATAAGGATTCCATGCAAAAACAGTGCCACGAGTGGTGGCAGCAAACACAAGATCCTCGTATTCAATTGCATCATAGTACACATCCGTGTATAGAAACTGATTTTTGAGCAATATCCGTCCAGTCAAACCACGAAGGACGGCAACAAGCTTGTTGAAGATAGCAACAACTTGATAGTTTTTGTAATTCCAAGAGCGGTTGGGAACTCGACAAATTGCTATCTTCAGTAGACGACAGTCACCATGATCATATTTGAACGTACGTAGATCATCTGTGTTCTCAACCTCAGGGCACTCGGAGATTTTTGGAACTGGAATCCGCTGACGAGTGTACACATTCACAAGTTCCCACTCGCAATTGTACCCAATATCCATTTGTGCTAGCCTAGGACTTACCCTTAAGCGATGGCATCTTTACATCACATGTATCATTATCAAGTGGCATCAACTTGCACAAGGAGAGGCCTCCGTCATCCGCGCCCATGTGAACAGGCTTATAGCAAAGAAGATAGGGGAGATCAAACTGCTCCTGGACCCTTGGGTTCCTTGTAATGATGTTATTAGTTGAGTAGAGAATGTTCTTGAATGAACCTGCCATGCTAGCCGAGGTGATGACGTGGCACCGATAAATGAGTTCCCCCACCACGTCATCTTTCAGACCGGGGCAAGAATAACAAGGTCGTTTCCGGCTTGTTCCCTCCATGGAGAAGACGATCGAACAATGGCAGAAGGAAGGGTGAAGGCAAATGGAGTAGGGAGGAAGAGCGTGCGACAACATTTCCAAATTGAGAGGGAAAGGCGAAGAGTCGGTGGACGGTTGCAAGTTAGCCACGGTACACGAAGAGGCGCCCCGGCCTACATGTCCTTTCGGAAATTGTACAAAAGGACTTGCCATCGTCTCACTGACATGTTGGAACGGGACCACATGTCAACAAAACATGGTGTGTAATTTCTCGTGCAAAATGCGATCTGGCGGTGTTGGCCCATGGTGCCGCATTATTTCTTGACTTTATTTTTTTAATGGCGTGCCGTTCAGTTTTGAAGCACGACTAACTGGTACTGTTTGCAGAGAAAACATAAACTACTCTACCACTACTCCACCTCTACTACTAGTAGTATATAGGTTGGAGCTTCAGAGCTTTCTTGCTAAGGGCTGCCCACTTGCTTGTCACACTATCACCCTCTCTCCAGATCTAAAAAATACGGCCTCTCTCTCCCTCCTCACCGATTGTCACAGATCCGTCGGGGAAGAAAAGGGCGTGCAGTGTTGACGCACTCGTCGTCGGCGAGCGAGGTCACGCACTGATGACAAGGTCGTCCTCTCAGACCTAGCGCCTGCGCGGGATGGCCTCCGTCCCCAAGCTCGCTGTCGTAGTGTGTGCGGAGGACGACGACCACGAGCGAAGCCACTTCCCGCCGACCCTCAGGTATGCTACCTCTTTTTGAACCATACCCTTGTTCTATTGCCCCATCTGCCATGTCGCTGCATGTGGATCTTTTTCCACTCCACCATCTTCCCAATTTGCTATCCTCTGCTCTGTTGGTCACGCAGACGAAAACCTTTGCACTATTAAAGGAAACCCTACTTCATGCAGACTAATCCATGTCTGGGTTGAATAAGGAAAGGAAGGGATATTGTACTGTCCAAGAGAGTTGGCATCGAACCCGCACCTTGGTTGAAAAGGGGAAAATCAGTAGCTAAGGAACGAGTCTCGTGTCTCTTGGTTGAAGAAGGGTAGAAAGGCATGACAACGCAATAGAGAAGGACCAGGTCGATCGGTTTGTTGTCCTCACATAGGAAAAAGGTGGCTAAACATAACAAAAATGGGACGTAATCCACATATGCTGCCTGGATATTTGTTGCTCTGGGCAACCATACCTCCCTCACCACTCTATGCATCCGTGGAGGTACATCGTACTGGTGCGCCCACTGTCCAAGTGGGCCTCCCATGCTCTTAGTGTCACTTTTTTGCTGTTAGTATAACGTCAGCAGTCAAGTCAAGCAATGCTACTGCTAAAGTGATGCCACATTTAACTAACGCCGCACTCAGTCTAATGCCACTGATAAATTTAAACAATGCCATTTAATGTCACTGGATTATTTCAGGGTTAGCTGTTGATTGTGGATGTATTAAAGATTTTTCAGCTAAGGCATTCTCATGCTGTTGCACAGCCAGTATACCAACGACGTAACTTGTTACTACCTTCAGATTTTTGCACTGTTAATGCTTATAGATTACGTACCTCACTTTCATGAGATAAGTTAATTTTTTTATACAGTGTCACCAAAATGCCAAGGCACTGATGTCATTTTATTTTGGTTAAACTGCACAAACAATTATGAAGACAAGAGGAAAGGTCAAGAGTGGGCACCTCCTCCTCCGGCTGTTCTCTTGATTCATTTGATCAAGTTTTTATGTTTGATCGATTATCAAGATTGGGATAGCAATTTTTAAGGTCCCCCCGAGTTCGAAATGATATTTACCTTGGAGGTACATGGTTTGCAATTTTTTTATAATGTCATTATTTAATAATGCTAGTTACCTTCAGACTTTTGTATTTGGTTTAGTGCTCATGCACAACTAGTATACCAATGATGAAACTTGTTACCTTTACATTTTGTATTGTTAATTCTTATAGAAACCTTCCAGTGCTAGAGTTTATTGAAATCTGTTAAGTAAAACCATTGTACTATACCCTGTAATAAACTAACTACTCTACTATTGCACTAGCCACTGGATTAGTGTATTGTAGTATTCGAAAGGTGTTGCATTAGCGTATGGACATAAACAAAGTGTGGCAAGCTTTCCCAGATATGTGCTCAAGAAAACTACTACCTGTTTTTCTAAATACTAGGCATTTGGGTACTTTAAATTGAACCGCGAAAACGTCTTATATTAAGGAACAAAGGGTGTAGAGTTCACTCAAATTATCCCGGTAAAGCTAGTCACACCTTTGTTAAAATTAATGTTCATTATGTTATCAAAGGAGGTCTGTATGTTTGTCTCTAATGCCTGTCGACTACATACCTGACATCATGATGTAATGTTAAGTCATTTCCGTTTATACAGTGTCACTGAATTGTCAAGGAGGTGATGGCATTTTATTTTAGTAGAACTGCACAAAATTTGCTTAAAAGAAGAGGAAAGGTCAGGAATGGCTCAGTTTTTCAAAAAAAACTATGTATGGCTTCCTGACATCAGCCGTTGTTGCTTTTTTATTCCATCAAACAGGTGGTTAGAAACATTCTATGCTTCAACTAGTGCCACTTTTATAGTAATCACACTTTCAATATCTATGCAAACAGGGATGCTCGATTTTAGTGGAACTGCACAAAAAGACCAACTGGTTCAACATTAGGAGCATGTTTTTTTCCAAACATTTATATCCAATTGGTGGCGCTATGAGCTGTTCATTATGAAGGTACATGGTTTGCAACTATCTTGCTACTCTTTTTGTACTGTCATTATATAGTAATACTAGTGGTTTGCATGTGAATTTATTGGCAGGGTGGACCTACATTGGAGGTGCACGATAGGATTCAATGATTGGATGCTCAATTTTAGTTGTGTCGATTTAACCTCTTCCATCACTGTGAACATGGATATCCTTGGTCTGATGAAGAATAGGCGCTATATTTCTGCTCTGAACCAGTAAATCAATTCAGTATGAAATTGTCCAGGGCAAAACATAACTGTATCAGATTGTCCAGTGTAGAACATGACAGATGCTAAGCGGAAGAGACATGTTTAAACCAAAAATACATGGTGTGGTATATGTTTACTAGCTGCTTGATATTTGTGCAGACAGAGATGTCTGCCCATTGCTATTTGGCAAACAAACAAAGTGTCCGCAATTTTGGTTGAACTGCACAAGAGAATAGTATAGTCACTGCATGTAGTGCCATTTGAAAATAGACACAAAGATTGGATAGTCAGTTCATGGACTACAGAAAAGTAGTATTGTACTATTTATTGCCAACACTAGGTGCTTCATTGCTTTGGTCTAATTATACAATGGGCATCATTTTGCCAAAGTTAAAGTTTATATTCCGAAAATAGTCTCGCGGTGTGATCGAGAGAAGACCAAATCATATTGCAGTGGATGTTCCTCCATCATGTGTGGTTCATTCTCATGGTTCCAGCTATTGGTGAAACCACTTACGTTTGCAAGAGGAATTGTAGACTTCACAAACACATTTGTCTTTCAGTCTGTACTAAATGTTGGCCAAGAGAAGCATCCATGTTAGTAGGAAGAACAGATGTTTTTTCTAGAACTTTCCTTTTGGAGCTACATATTTGTATATGATCTGTGAATCATTGAGATGCATTAACATGTTGATCTTATGTATGGGAATCATACTAGTTAGTTTTAGTTGCAACGCAAGATCCGACGTGGCTGATCTTTGCTTTTGGAACTACATATTTGTATATGATCTGTGAATCATTGAGATGCATTAATAGTTACTTATTTCTGTCCGCTCAGTGTTTACAAGTTACTGATCGATCACTAGCAAGCCTACTAATGCGCTCCTGGCAGTTTTATTTGCGACGCAAGATCCGAAGTGGCAGTTTTTTGAATAAAAATGCCTACTACTCGATCCTACACGGATAAATAGTGGATCACGCACGTACTACCTCCTTTCCGGTTTGCAGGGCTCAATTCAAGAAATGACCTACTCGATCCTACACGAATAAATAGCAGATCACACATGTACTAGTACCTCCTTTCTGGTTTGCAGGGCTTAATTCAAACCTTTCACCAACCAAGGTACTCCCTCCGTCCGGGTTTATTAGTCCCATGAGCAAAGCAGCAAGACCAAGGCATGGCAATAATTAACGGCATGAAGTTTAAGCCTAATTAATTCTAGCGATTTAAGTGGCTGCATGCGTGCCCTCGGCTACGACTCGTTGCATGCTGCTCCGCGTACTGGCTGCGAGCGATTCTGAGTGCCTGCATGCATACGGCCGTAATTAAGGCAGCTAACTGATGCAAAAAAAGATGCGCTTTAATTGTTGCGGGCTTTTTAAATCCATGGAATCATTATTGACAAGGAGGGAGATGATTCGAGTGCACTCGTTTGACCGCCATGCCGGCGTGCGACCCAGACGGGACGGGATAGCACAGTCATAATTTCAGTTTCTCTAGTTTTCCATGGCAACCTGGCGTCCTAAGCCATTATGCATTGAATTCCGATGACCGTTGCGCTACCTTCTGCCTATAAGTATTGTTTCCCGGCCTTCTCTGGTGGCACCGTGACCCAACTCGCCATATCCTCATAAGCCCCCACCGGCCCGACGTCGCTCGCCACGTCCGCCATGCCCCGGCCCGTCTGCAGTAGGCGACGCCGGAGGCGGTCACCGCCGGAACTAGTGTTCGGTTTTTCACCGGAAGGCAGACGGAGGGAGGAGGCATTCTATCTGTCTTTAGATGGCAATGCGGAGATCGAGGAGTTGTTGGAGCGCGACCGCCTGGCAAAGGAGCAGGAGTTGTTGGAGCCCGACCACCTGGCGGAGGAGCAGTGTATCGCTGATTTGCGCTACCAGCAGGACATGGAGCAGCAGCGCACCAACGCTCTGAGTCGCGAGCAGAGCGCCTGCAACTGGGCCGACTACATGGAGGCCGGTGCCCGGAAAATAGCCCTGGAGGCTGTCGGGCACGCATGCGTTCGCGACGCTAATTTTTACTACCAGCTCGTCAAGTGGGTTTCCTGCTTGGAAGCCGAAGCTTCAGTGGACCACGCCGGCATGGAAAGGGCCAATGCACACGAGCAACGTGCCCTATCGCACCTCTTGCAAGTCCGAGGCGAGGCGCAGGACGCCGGTGCCGGCATTTAGTGTGTACCATAGATGACGTCCGGCATCGTCTAGTTCGCTAAGAGTAAGTTAGTACTTGTACGCTACTAGAGTATTAGTGGGAGTAGATAGTTAACTTGGCTATGATGGTTGTCAACATGGAAGTTCAGTACTCTATATGTGGATCAGACCTGTTACTTTGCTCTGAATGTTGAACTTTCCGTTTAAATCTATGGAATGGTCTGTTATTTTTTAAATGGGTTGTATTTTGTCCTCCACGGGTTTAGAGGATGATTTGTGGGCCTACCAAGTTGACGCGTACACAATCAAGAGATGATTGTACGTGGAGAGGATGACAACAGGGACCCGCCAAGGTCATGGCAGTACGCAAGCAAGTGCCTCCTTATTTCAAGCCAATAAAAAAATGGCTCCTCCTAGTGGATTTTTGACATCTGGGTCCCATGCCATTGTCAACGTAGTCAATAAATGAGAGACCCAGCAGCTCGCCCAGTTATTTTTGTTTTCGGTTAATTTGATAAATGCCACTCCAAATCTGGTGTTTCCGAGAAATGCCACTGCAATTTCCGATTTTTGAAAAATCCCATTTCATGCCATTTCTAGTGGCATTTTTTGAAGTCTGGAGTGGCGTTTTTTAAAGTTTGCAAACTGCAGTGGCATTTTTCAAAGTTCGCAAAAATTGCAGTGGCATTTTTCAAAGTTTGCAAAAATTGCAGTGGCATTTTTCAAAGTTTGGAAATTGCAGTGGCATTTTGATGAATCGCCATAATTGGAGTGGCATTTATCTAATTTGTTTTTGAGACGGAAGCAGGGTGTCTACTGGGCTGTGCGGGACACTC
The DNA here is from genome assembly GCF_018294505.1 of Triticum aestivum. Lineage (NCBI taxonomy): Eukaryota > Viridiplantae > Streptophyta > Magnoliopsida > Poales > Poaceae > Triticum > Triticum aestivum. The sequence continues at coordinate 513,118,889 of NC_057807.1, forward strand.
TCGCCTGTCTAGACAGCCTTTTCTTTTATGTTTACCACATACCAGCCCAGTAGTTTTTTTTCTTTCTGAAAATGGCTAGCCCAGTTTTTTTGTGATTTGTCAAGTAAGTCGCTTTATCAGGCCTGTTGGGCTGCAAATCTTTCAAGACGAGGAGATCTTCATTCGGCTGGCCAAGAAAATGGCCTATCAGTAATGAGAAATGGGCTGTACATTTTTAAAACACATCAAACCGGCAATTAGTTTCAAATATCTTTTTTTCATTTTGAGATTTTAAATTGCATTTATTTTTATGCGTGGACAATTTTTTGGATTTTATATTGATATACATTTATTTTTAAAATCATTTTGAATGTGACTCAAAATATCGGGATTAAAAACAGTTCGGACTGCACCGAAATATGCAAAATTTCGTATAATTTTTTAATCGTGGCCACAATATGGGCTGTAATGCTAACAAAAAGAATATGGGCTCCAAAAAAAACCTTAAGAATTAGCAAATAGGCTGTAAATTATTAGAAATAATGGCAGATGGGTTGTATGTTGTTTTCCACAGATTTGAGGCTTTCCTAAAAAAAGGTTGACGCACAAGCAGAGACTATTGGATTTTCATCCAACGGCCGTCGTGCTTCTTCAGTCTCTGCTCTTCCTGCTCCAGCCGCTCAAATAAGCACTGGCGGGACTGCCTGCTCCCTCCTCCCCGCGGCCGGCTGTGCTGCCGCGCAGGCCTCACCGCCCCACCGTACTCCCATCGCTGGCCTAGCAATCCCTCTACTCACCCACACCTGCTGTTATTCTCCGGCGACGGCAGACGAACTAGTAAACCCTCGTACAGTCGGACTCCCCTCCGCTTGGGAAACAACTGCCGAGTCTTCCCTGCCTCCGTGTCGTTCCCTTCCTAGGCCTCGCCGTCATCCACCGCCCTGGTGCTCTCGGCGTGGCATGGTCAACGTGGTCAACGACTAACATGCATCTGAAGGGGACTGTACGTGGAGAGGCTGAGAGCTGAGTACACGGCCGCACGCAAGGAAATGCCTCCTTATTACGCGCAAAATAATGATTCCTCCACCTGACATCTGGGACCCATCGAAAGGGCCTCTGTATTTCACGAAAAAAACGTTACCGCCACTGACATCTTGGACCCACCAGCTATATCTTCGCACACAAGGAAGTGCCTCCTTATTACGCACAAAAAAATGAATACTCCCCCTGCTAGCTGGGACCCAGTATAGTAGGCCTACTAAGTTGACGAGGACGGAGGGCTTTGTCAACTTAGTCAATATGCACGATTCTAGCTTGACTGACCGTACGATGTCCATCCAACGGCTGTAGTGCTTCTTCAACCTCTGGTCTTCTTGCTCCAGCCGCCCAAAGCAGCGCTGGTCGTGCCGCCTGCTCCTGCCTCCGTGGCCGGCTATGCTGCCGCGGAGGCCTCACCGCCCCCATAATACTCCCACCGCTGGCCAGGCCATCCCTCCTCTCCACTCACCCACACCCCCTATTATTCTGCGGCGACGGCAGCCTCACACCGCAGCCAGACAAGTGGACCCTCGTACTCCTCTCCGCGTGGGCATCCACTGCCGTGTCTTCCCCGGCTCCGCATTGTCCCCTTCCTAGGCATCGTCATCGTCCATCACCCTGGTGCTCTCGGCGTGGCGTGGTCAACGTGGTCAAGGAACGACTTCCATCAGACGTGGACTGTACATGGAGAGGCTGACAGCTGGGTCCACGGCCGCAGCAAGGAAGTGTCTCCTTATTACGCGGAAAATAATGATACCTCCACCTGACAGCAGGGACCCACCGGACGGGCCACTGTATTTCGTGAAAAAATGTTTCCCTCCTGACTACTGGGACCCACCAGCTACATCTTGGCACGCAAGGAACTGCGTCTGGGCAAAAAAACGATTCGCCCCCCTGACTGCTGGGACCCACCAACTACATCTTCGCATACAAGGAAGTGTCTGACAGTCGGGACCCACCTGGTCGAAGCATACGTAGCTTTGTCATTCTGGTCACGAACGTGTACGTACATACTGGTGGATGTAGAGGCGTGCACGTGTCGTAGTAGAGGCGCGCACGTAGCATGTACACGTACATGCAGCGGCCAGTGTGCAAGAAATAAAATACGGCCACATATGTGTACATACGGGCGGGGTCTCGAATGCCTACTTGCGCATACATACGGCCAGGGCTCGTGTACATGGCTGGGTCGGAACGGAGAAACAACATCATCGTCGTGTTCATGGGGAGGTAACAGAATGCATCGTGTTCATCGGGAGGCAATGGAACGCGTGGGAGCCAACTGGCTTGGATGGAACAGGCGATGGAAACGAGGCCTAGCGTACCACAGAACGGAGGAAACGGCCTTGTATTCGACCGGCCACGTTAGAAATGGGATCCTGTTCATCGGGAGGTGTCTGGCGTACCGCAAAACAGAGGAAACGGACCTCCTACGGTCGAAACGGGGGTCCTGTTGATCGGGAGGGGTGTGGCATACCGCAAAACAGATGAAACGGACATGTGTTAGAGCTCTACGGTCGAAACGGGGGTCTTGTTGATCGGGAGGGGTGTGGCGTACAGCAAAACGGACGAAACGTACTTGTGTTGGACGATATGGTCGAAATGGGGGTCCTGTTCATTGGGAGGGGTGTGGCGTACCGCAAAACGGGACTCCACGGGATACTGTTCATCTCCACTGTCGACCTCCTCCAGCCTCCACGGGCTACCGTCGACCTCCTCCAGCCTCCATGGGCTCCTGTTCATCCAGCCTCCACCGTGCGCTACTCCACCGGCTACTGTTCAACCACCCCTCCACAGCCACCCCTCCACCGTCTAATGTTCATCCAGCCCTCCACGGGGTCGTCCTATTCATCCAGCCCTCCACACCACGGGGTCCTGTTTATCCAGAGGCAATGCCACCAGTCACTGTTCATCCAAACGCCCCCGCAACACTCACTGTTCATCTAGAGAGGCAGCATCGAGCGGCTTCAGTTAGCAGCAGTAGCGAAGGAATCACTCGATTGGGTTCAGCTAAGAGCCATCGATCGATTGCTCGGGTTCAGTAACGCGTATTCTGCAGTGCAATCGCTCGGGTTCAGTTAGAGCCCAACGCCTCGCTCGGGTTCAGTTAGAGCCAATGCCTCGCACACACGCGCATACGTGTACGAGAGGAACGCGCATCGCTCGGCCCCCGACCTCCCACCGTAACCGGGAACTCCCTGAAATTTACCTCGCCCTCGCTTCTACCACGATTTTTTCCATCATGGACGGCCCAAAGAATGTCATGCAACTGCGTCTCCGGCCCGCCCAGGATGAAAAGCCCATTTTATGTCATGATTTTTTTCATAGAAGTAGGAGCCCACCACATTTATGATGATACCAGGATTTGTCACAATTATCGTCATAGAAGTGTCATATGTACAACAGAAAAAAAATCATTCAACCCAAAATGTTATGGATGTGTTTTTTTTGTAGTGTTTGGGTCACCGATGTGGTGTAATACCCTACTCCAGGTGGTGTGGTGGATTGCCTTGTAGACTGGGGATGAACAAGTACAAGGGAAGAACAGCCTGAGGAGGAGAGGTGTTCTTGGGCTTGGTTAGCCAGCCAAGGTTCGGGGTCCCTTTGATATGGAGGTGGCTAGTCCTATTTATAGAGGCCCTGGTCCTTGTTGGTGTCAAAACCGGCAGATCTCGGGTAGGGGGTCCTTGTTGGTGTAGTGAAAACCAGGGCTACACTAACCGCCGAGCATGGGCCATGACTGTATGCAATTACACTAAGGAGGATCCGTCTTCGTAGACAAGCGCTACATCGACAAGCAGAACTCAAGCCACCGTCCCGGCAAGGAGCATCCTACCCTGCCGGGGAGGACAGATACAAGGCGAAGAGAAGCAACCAAGCCAGAGGCCAGAAGACGATTATCCTCGGCGAGATCCTTGCCGAGGAAATCCACGAGACCCCCGGCAAGATCCTTGCCGGGGACGACCATGACGCCATGGAAAGACTCTTGCCCGGGCCCCGGCAAGACCCTTGCCGAGGATATCAGCGGGGCCGCAGCCAGGCCCACGTCTCCCAAGACTCCACCGCCGTCCCCATGGAGCTGCTAGCTCAACTAGCTAGGCAGGCACCTGCGTGGCGACGTGCGGCCTCCACGCCGACCTAGCAAGCACCTGTCTGGTGGCATGCAGATCATCGTGAAGACTCCGCCACCATGCCAGCCCAGCAGCCAGCCAACATGGTGGTACAATGCCTCGTCAGCTCGGACGCGCGTCAAGGCCAGGCGAGGCGGCGATAGCTGGGACGAACTTCCTTGTCATCCCCGATAAAACAAGAGGACACATAAGCGGTGCATTAAATGCGTTTGTTCGGTGATGTCAGGCGATAAGCTTGGACACTGTAGATACTTTCCACCTGATGTATACCACTGTGGCGACCCCTTTGACATATAAAAGGAGTCCCAAGGCGTACTGGGGGGGGGATCGGACTCCGGATGCTCAAAGGGATCGGACTCCAGATCCTCAAAGGATTCGGCTCTTTCGAACCTAGCAGCACCTAGAGCTAGATCAAGGGCTCAAGAACACTAAATACATCCACCAAAGCAGGATCGTAGGGTTTTATGCATCTTTGCGGCCGAACCTGGGTAAATCCCATTTGTGTTGTCTACTAGTCCTGCTCTTCTCATGATCCCCGCGCCCTGCAACCGTAGAAGGGATTCCAGTGATCCCATAGGTGTCGTTTCCCACCGACATCTTTGGCGCGCCAGGTAGGGGCGCAATTGTGAGAATTCGGTCTAGCAGGTGACCCAGTTGTTCTTCATCGCCATGTCTCCTAAGAAGAAGACGGCCAAAAGAACGACGCCAGTGCGGCAACAGAAAAGCTAAGTCATGCGAAACTTTTGATATTTCCTTTTTATATAAGGTTATTCCCCTCGGAGATCTCGTTCTTTGTATGGAAAACCTGCACGCAAAGGGGCCCTCCCACAATTGGTAACGCCCTTGTTCTGTTTTGAGTCCGCTCAACAACTCAAGCGGCTGCGTCGAGAGTGGCAGGGTAGCCTTCCGCAATTTGCAATGCTCTCGATTCTGACTCGAGTCAAGCTCGACAGTTCGAGCGGCCGCGTTAAGAGTGGTAAGGTGGTTCGCCGGGCAGCAAGCACACCCGGCAGGCCATTGGGGATCCGTCCCCAAGACGCCACCCTGGGTTTACGCACCGGCAAGCCTACCCGATAAACGTAGGGTGGATGTACAAAGACAGGTTGAACGGGAAGATAGCATGCACTATTTATCTGAGATATTTGCATTAACCCGTATGCTAAGGAACCTTCTCGGGGCTAGTTGCGCTCCATGTTGCTTCGAGTCCGCTTAGCAACTTGTGCAGCTGCGCTAGAACCAGGAAGGCAAACCTTTCTGGGAGGCGATGTTCCCAAGTAGCTGCTAAGGGCCCGTTCTCTCAAGCGCTCTTGACTGGATCGTACGCACCAGAAAGCATTCCAGCAGGCATAGGGAATTTTTGCCAGAAGTAAAAATTTAGAAGTGGGTTAAGTGCAATTCAGATGCTAATCAACTTGTCATACTTAAACGCAGTTATGGCTCGGGGACGGGCAACGCCCTTGGGACCAATCTTCTTGGTGTCAAGAACGACGAAGTTCTTCTCCATAAGCTTTCCCGGCGACGATCTTGCCGGAAGCCGGCGTCAAGAATGATGAAATTCTTCGCCATAAGCCTTCCCGGCAACGATCTTGCTGCGAACTGGTGTCGAGAACGATGAAGTTCTTCGCCACAAGCCTTCACGGCGACAAGCTTGCCAGAAGCCGGCATCGAGAACGTCAAAGTTCTCTGCTGAAGATAAAAGCCTTCCTGGCGACGAGCTTGCCGGAAGCCGGAATCGAGAACGTCAAAGTTCTATGTTGAAGATAAAAGCCTTCCAGGCAACCAGCTTGCCGGAAGCCAGTGTCAAGAACTCCGGAGTTCTCCATTGAAATCGGGCATCGAGAACATCAAAGTTCTCTGCTGAAGATAAAGGCCTTCCCGGCAACCAGCTTGCCGTAAGCCAGTGTCGAGAACTCCAGAGTTCTCCACTGAAATCGGGCATCGAGAACGTCAAAGTTCTCTGCTGAAGATAAAAGCCTTCCCGGCAACCAGCTTGCCGGAAGCCAGTGTCAAGAACTTCGGAGTTCTCCAATGAAATCGGGCATCGAGAATGTCAAAGTTCTCTACTGAAGATAAAAGCCTTCCTGGCGACGAGCTTGCCAGAAACTGGCATCGAGAACGTCAAAGTTCTTTGCTGAAGATAAAAGCCTTCCTGGCGACAAGCTTGCCGGAAGCTGGCGTCGAGAACGTCAAAAGTCTCTGCGAGAAACATAAGACTTCCCAACAACAGCCTTGACGGCAGCAAGAAAGGAAACAAACCACACTCTAGCAACGAGATCTATAGAGTTCTCTGCTAGAAAATTTCCATGGAAGTAGGCTCGGGGGCTGGCAGCTCCTTTGAGTGCAACAACAACCGTGACCCATGCCAAGCTTGGTCCCGTCTCCAGCGTTAAATTCATGAAGTTCTCCGCTGCAGCCGGGCCCGGGGGCTACTGTCGGTGTAGTGAAAACCAGGGCTACACTAACTGCCGAGCATGGGCCACGACTGTATGCAATTACACTATGGAGGATCCGTCTTCACCGACAAGTGCTACATTGGCAAGAAGAACTCAAGCCACCGTCCTGGCAAGGAGCATCCTACCCTGCCGGGGAGGACAGATACAAGGTAAAGAGAAGAAACCAAGCCAGAGGCCAAAAGACGATGATCCTCGGCGAGATCCTTGCCGAGGAAATCGATAAGAACCCCAGCAAGATCCTTGCCGGGGACGACCACGACGCCACGGCAAGACTCTTGACGGGGCCCCGGCAAGACCCTTGCCGAGGACATCAGTGGGGCCACAGCCAGGCCCGCGTCTGCCAAGACTCCACCGCCGTCCCCATGCAGCTGCTAGCTCAACCAGCTAGGCAGGCACCTGCGTGGCGACGTGCGGCCTCCACGCCGACCCAGCAAGCACCTATGTGGTGGCATGCAGATCTTCGTGAAGGCTCCGGCACCGCGCCAGCCCAGCAGCCAGCCAATGTGGTGCTACAATGCCTCGTCAGCTCGGACGCGCGTCAAGGCCAGGCGAGGCGGTGACAGCTAGGATGAACTTCCTTACCATCCCTGATAAAACAAGAGGACACATAAACGGCACATTAAATGCGTTTGTTCGGTGATGTCAGACGATAAGCTTGGACACTATAGATACTTTCCACCTCATGTATACCACTGTGGCGACCCCTTTGACATATAAAAGGAGGCCCAAGGCATACTGAGGGGGGGGATCGGACTCCGGATCCTCAAAGGGATCGGACTCCAGAACCTCAAAGGATTCGGCTCTTTCGAACCTAGCATCACCTAGAGCTAGTTCAAGGGCTCAAGAACACTAAATACATCCACCAAAGTAGGATCGTAGGGTTTTACGCATCTTTGCGGCCCGAACCTGGGTAAATCCCCTTTGTGTTGTCTACTAGTCCCGCTCTTCTCACGATCCCCGCTCCCCGCAACCGTAGAAGGGATTCCAGTGATCCCATAGGTGTCGCTTCCCATCGACAGTCCTGAACTGTGCGTCTAGGATCGATGGTAATAGGAGACGGGGGACACAATGTTTACCCAGGTTCGGGCCCTCTCTATGGAGGTAATACCCTACTTCTTGCTTGATTGATCTTGATGAATATGAGTGTTACAAGAGTTGATCTACCACGAGATCGTAATGGCTAAACCCTAGAAGTCTAGCCTATGAGTATATGGTAATGAATCTGTCCTATCCGGACTATGTTCTCCGGTTTATCTAGACACTGGAGAGATCTAGGGTTACATGAGGTCAGTTACATAGGAGGAAATCTTCGTAATAGATCACCTAGCTTGCCTTCCACGCCAAGTAGAGTCCAATCCGGACACGGGTATTGTCTTTGGCCTTCGTGTCTTCACAGCCCACCAGTCCGGCCCATGGATAACAGTCCGGACGCCCGAGGACCACTTAGTCCAGGACTCCCTTAGTAGCCCCTAAACCTGGCTTCAGTGACGAGGAGTTCGGCGTGCAGATTGACTTCGGCATTGCAAGGCGGGTTCCCTCCTTCCGAACTCCAAGATTAGTCTTCGGACATGATGATTGTATCCGGACCTTCCTCGTCTCGCGCTTTCTCTCTGTCTCTGCCTTCAAAATCTCGAGCTCCAGCGCCCAGTTTCAATCTCCTTTCCACTCCAGCAACCATGTCTGGATCCGGCGGTCAGGGAAAATGGATGGTCTCCTCCGTCACGAAGGAGGACATTACTGAGCTCTGGGCGGCCGGATATTTGGTGAAGGAGATTGCCCACCATCTACAGGCCGAGGGACAGACCATCCCCACTCCGGAGTCCACAAAGAGGGTAGTATTCCTCTCCCTTTTCTTCCACGGGCTAGGGTTTCCACTCCACCCCTTTGTCCTGGGTTAATGTATTTTTATGGGGTAGATTTCCATGATCTGTCCCCGAATTCCTTCCTCAATATCTCGGCGTTTATCGTCGTGTGCGAGGCCTTCCTCCGCATCCACCCCCACTTTGGGCTGTGGCACAAAGTCTTCAACGTGAAGCCGAAGGTGGTGGATGGCCAGCACCTGGAGTGCGGAGGGGCAATGGTGAGAAAATTGTCCAACGTCTCATGGCCCAAAGGCACCTTCGTGGATACAGTAAATGAGTGGTAGAAGCAGTGGTTCTACATCACAGAACTGCATGGCACCACCTGGGCCGCAGCTGCCGAATTCCGCTCCGGCGCTCCTATGCGACTCACCTCCTGGGTCGAGAAGAGTCTGGACTGATGTTCTCCTAACAAGCTGATAGAGCTGCAGACGCGCATTCAGAGCATGGTAACCAAGAGCGTCAAGCTTGTTGATGTGATCCAGGTGATGTTAGTTCGCCGGATCCTTCCATGTCAGCACCGAAGCCGCCCGCTGTGGGAGTTCAATCCAAAGAAGCACCGGACCCTAGCGAGGCTCTTCGATACTACACACAAAGGCGCATGGAAATTGCTCTTATAGGGCAATGAAAAACCACCGGCCACGGATTCAGACCGTGGTAACGATTGTACACACCCTGCCAGCAAGGTATTTTATTTCGAATGAGTCCTCAACCTGATTATTTCGTGGGTGATGTCTGAGCCTTTATTGCTGCTCTTTGAGGACTGGACGGAGAGGGCTGTCACGCCCAATATGCGATACTATCCTAAAGAGACTCGAAGGTCCCACCAAGGATAGAACCGCATATTGAAATGCTTTTCCAAGGTGGATATCATTACATCAACATTACGTAATAGATGGGGATACATACCAGAGGCATACAATGCCACAAGAATACAACAACACATCATACATAAGATCAACATCCGACTACGGATGAAACACAAACATAAACTCAAACGACATCCACCCTGCTAACCCAGGCTGCCGACCTGGAACCTTTCCCCTGGTCGAAGAAGAAGCAGAAGAAGAACTCCAAGACAAGCAAAAATCGCTCTCGCGTCATGATCATCGCATTACCTGTACCTGCAACTATTGTTGTAGTAATCTATGAGCCACGAGGACTCAGCAATCCAATTACCATGGGTATCAAGACTAGCAAAGCTTAACGGGTAAGGAAGGGGTAAAGTGGTGAGGTTCAGGCAGCGACTAAGCATATATGGTGGCTAGCATACGCAAATAAGAGCGAGAAGAGAAGCAACGGAACGGTCGTGAAGCTAGCAATGATCAAGAAGTGATCCTGAACTCCTACTTACGTCAAATATAACCCACAACCATGTTCACTTCCCGGACTCCGCCGAAAAGAGACCATCACGGCTACACACGCGGTTGATGCGTTTTAATTCGAATCAGATGTCAAGTTCTCTACAATCAGACATTAACAAATTCCCATCGGCCACATAACCGCGGGCACGACTTTCGAAAGATTATACCCTACAGGAGTGTCCCAACTTAGACCATCACAAGCTCTCGCGGTCAACAAAGGATGTACCTTCTCCCGGGAAGACCCGATCAGTCTCGGAATCCCAGTTCACAAGACATTTCGACAATGGTAAAACAAGACCAGCAAAGCCGCCCGATGTGCCGACAAATCCCGATAGGAGTCGCACGTATCTCGTTCTCAGGGCACACCGGATGAGCCAGACATCGGGTTGGCATAGACCATGGTTGCCCAGGGGGCGCCGGACATCGCTCGGTTTGGACCAGCACCCGGAGGAGCACTGGCCCGGGGGGGGGGGGTAAATTAAGATGACCCTTGAGTCTGCAAAACCCAAGGGAGAAAGGCTTAGGTGGCAAATGTTAAAATCAAGGTTGGGCCTTGCTGGAGGAGTTTTGTTCAAAGCGAACTGTCAAGGGGATCCCATAAATCACCCAACCGCGTAAGGAAATGCAAAATCAAGGAATATAACACCGGTATGATGGAAACTAGGGCGGCAAGAGTGGAACAAAACACCAGGCATAAGGCTGAGCCTTCCACCCTTTACCAAGTATATAGATGCATTAATTAAATAAGAGATATTGTGATATCCCAACATAATCCTGTCCATCATGGAGCAATCTTCAACTTCACCTGCAACTAACAATGCTATAAGAGGGGCTGAGCAAAAGTGGTAACATAGACAAGAAACGGTTTGCTAGGAAGGGTGCAAAAAGTTAGAGGCTGACATGGCAATTCCGGAGGCTTGAAGAGTAAATGATAGGTAGCGCAGCATAGCGATAGAACGAAGCAACTAGCATAGCAATGATAGTAGTGAGACCCAGGGTAGCGGTCATCTTGCCTGAAATTCCACAAGGAAGAAGAACAAGTCCATGAAGAAGATGAAGCCACAAAGACGAACCAAACGTAGACGAACGAATCCTCACGATCGCAACGAAACAGGAACTAACGAGAAGGAGCACAACCGGAAAGAAGCAAACAACAAGGTAAACACACAACACATAGACAAGACATGATGCGCAACCAAGCAGGATGCATGACAAAGGCTATAAGATTCTACTCATGGCAAGATATGATGCATACAAGAGCAACATATCAAAGCAAGTTTAAATGAGGCCGGAAACAACATAGAACTAATCCGGTAAGTCCTCATATGCAAATTTCGAAATTGGTCCAGATCTGAATAAACCTTATGTTCAAGTTGTTAACCACTAAGTTAAGATGCACCAAGAAGATCTACACAAAATTCTAGTCAAGTTGCATATAAAGTTCATTTAATTCGGAGCTACGGCCTAGTAGATATGAGCAAAACAAGTTAACCATGGAATTGATGCAAAATGCATTCAAACATCAAGCAAACACTCTCAAAACATGGATGCAACATGATAAGATGAAACTACATGCAATTCTAAGCAAGTTTCATATAGAGCACACTCAAAACGGAGCAACGGTGCAACACATACACTCCAAACAAGATATAACAATCTTTCCAAAATAGCAACTAGGCATCTAGCAAGCATCAAAACAATATGCTACAACACCTCAACATGAAGAAAAAAGGCATGGATGTGATATACAAATGAATCTTAACAAAACATGAACACTGAGCTATCTCCAGAAATCACTACAACATGCTCGAAAGGTCATGGCAAGATTGCAGATAATAATAGTTTCAAACTTAGAAGAAATAACATCAGGTTGCAATGTTTAGAGCTATCAAACAACATGAAACAGGAACTTATCATGGTAAACAAAGGCATGGCACGAATCTACTAAACTCATAGCAAAATTCCCTTACTGAACATGATCCAAAAAGGAACAGAAGATATGGTGGCACCCATGTAAACATGGCAAGTTATATGACAGATTCAGAAAAACAGTACATGGCAGGAACAACGATAAGTAGGCATGTTGGTGAGCTTGTACAAATCACCACAGAGCAGTACGTGGCATTAAAAGGTGACCAAGAGTAAGAAGATGCATTTATAAAGATAAGCATGGCAAGAGCGTAGTCATAGGGTGCATGAATCACTAGCAAAACACATGGCAAAACTGAACTTCATGTTAACAGGCTCACAACAACATTATGTAGCAACTTTGGAGCAAGATAACAACAAGCTACGGCAAGATATAAATGCAACCAGGGGCATGGATGGATAGAGCATGACATGTATAACCAAACATCCTTAGTGAACATCTCCAGATTATGCATAGAATGACTTGTAGGAGCAGGTTTACATAGCATCATGGTATAACAGATTCAGCCTAGCAAAACAGTAACAACAAGTACCCTACTTCACAAGCTTGATGCATTCACTAGAAGACTCACAAAAACACATGGATTGCACCCCTGTAAATAAGGCATGATGTAGCTCAAAACTCATGTAGACATCAAGCTCATAGGATGCACACACAAAATGCAACGAAAAAGACAAATCACCAAGTTCTGTTAACAGAGATAACATCATATAGCATTCTTGCAACGGTAGTTAGGGCATCAAGATGGACTCAAACAAGCGTTGCACAATGGAACAAAATGCAGAGCACATCATGATGAATATTTTGATATATCATAGGCATGAAACGGAGCTACAGTCATGGAGATATGGTCACACAAACATGTATGCAAAATATGATAGAATCAGGGAATTAGCCATTTCCAGAAAAAAAAACATATGAGCATCGAATAGTTGAAAAGCGCATGGGCGGGTTTTAGAGGGGTTGCTCACCAATGGGCTCGGCCCATATGACGAGGAGGTGAGGCAGGCCGGTGGGGGGAGCCGGGCTGGGACGGTTGGTGAGGTGGCCGGCCCACAGGTGGGCGCGGGCCCACGGGGGCGCGAGCGGGGGGGCGCAGATCGGGGCTCCTCCCGATCCCGCCAGGCGGCAGCGGCGACGGGAGCAGTCGGTGGCAACGATGGGAAGATCCGGCCGGCCGGTGCTGGATCTAGCACGGCGGCGACAGGAACGGGGCCGGCGAAGGACGGGCGAGGCGGCGCGGAGCTCCTGGTGTCTTGGTCGGCGCGACGGCGAGGAGGCGGCGCCGGCCGGAGCGGAGGCGGTGGCGAGCATGGTGGAGGCAATGCGCACTCCGGCGAACGCGGCGGCCGGCAGCGGAGACGACGCGGCAGACGGCGGCGAGCGGGCGCCGGCGCGGGAGGCGGGGCGCGCGGGCCAGCGGCGGCGGCGGATGGGCCCCGTGGGCCCAACTCGGGCCCGGCGGACCTGGCGCGGTGGGAGAAGAGAGGAGGCGAGGTGGCGCACGCCGGTTGGAGGAGAGCGGCGGCGGGGTGACGTGGCGGCTTGCGGATGGTCGGGCGACGTGGCCAGCGGACATGTCCGGCGTGGACGGACGCGTCCGGCGGCGGGAGGTGAGGGGAGCTAGGGTTCATCCGCGAATTTGGACGGGGAGGGCATATTTATAGGTAGGAGGAGTTTGGAGAGTCCAAATGGAGTGCGGTTTCCACCCACACGATCACGATCGAACGACCGAGAGCATGGAGGGGGTTTGGATGGGCTCATGGGCTGTTGTGAAGAGGGGCTGGGCTGCAAAGAGAAGGGGGTTTCGGGCTACGCGGTTAACCGTTGGGGCGTCAAACGGACTCCGAATGGAATGAAATTTGACGGGCAGTCTACCCTTTATATACCAAGGCCACTCGGCAAATCTCAGTCCATTCCGAGAATGTTTTTATCCCACTCACGAAACAGGATCTAAGAGGGGCGACGGGCGTGTGCGAGTGTGGTTGGGCTCAGAACGGACAACGAAGAAAACCGGGGGAACCCGAACAGATGCAAGTTTTGAAAACATGCAGAAGAAATGCATACGATGACATGGAAAAATGCAAAACGCAAGCAAATGACATGGCAACTACGGCGAATAGCTGGAAGACACCTGGCGCATCGAATCCGGGGCGTTACAAGGGCGAAGCGGATCCAGTGTCCGGCTCCGCTGCCCGAAGAACCGGTCATCCCGCGCTTGGCGGAGATGCTAGTACCGGCGCCATATAAGGCGCCGGAGAAGAAGGCCAAGAAGAAGGCAAAGGGGGCCAAGAGTGGCCTCCGCCGTAAGGGTACTTCGGACGCGGCATCCGAAGACGACGAAACTCATTCCTCTGTCCCTGAGGACAATGATGGGGAAGAGGAGGAGGAGGAAGGAAACAATCCTCCCCCTAAGAAGAGGAAGAAGAAGAGGGCGGCTCCGGTGCATCTGGAGGCGGAGGCACCCAAAAAGGGGAAGGGCATTCCGGTGGCCAACACCGCGTGGGACGTTGACAGTAGTCCGGAACGAAGCCCCGCATAAAGCCCCAGGCCGCATCGTAAGTGACATGTCTTATTTATGCGCACATCCAGCCCTTTCTCTCCATTATCTTGATGTAGTTAGCTGTATTATTGCAGTTCGGCCCGTGACCTAATCCAGCGATCCTCGTCTGGAAGTTCGTTGGCTCCATCGAAGATGGCGAGCCAATCACGACCACCTGCTTACTCCCCCGGGGCCAGGGACGACACCGAGGCACTGTCCCAAAGGGCCGATCCGAGTCGGGGAGGAACCCAGGATGCTGTCTGGGAGGCTCCACGAGGCGAAGCCTCCACTGCCGGACACATAGAGTAGACGATCTCCATGGAGACTAGCGAAGAGGGCCGCATCCAGCTTGGCCCTTGGCCGGATACGATTTTGGAGACCCATATGGCTCCAGAGTCAGGCAGGCAGCCCCCTTTGAAGGAGGGGGGTGCACCATTTCCGCAGGTGGTCCCTGTCTATCCAGGGGCGCCGGATAACCTGATGGAGGCGCTACGAGGCACCTCCGTTATGGACGAGCACCGTGTTCTTATGAGCGCGGTGATCGAGAAGGTTCAGTCCGCCAAGAGTGGACTGAACGAAGCCTGCAGCAACCTGTTGACAGGTTTCGAGGTAAGTGATAGAGAAAAACCCCATATAGTCAGTAGCCCCTGAGATGTTGTCCGGTGCTCGGTAAGAGGAACTGGACAGAGGATCAATCCTCTAGTGTAGGAGACTAATGTGATATGCGTGCACGAGTAGGCGTCGTTGTTGGCTGCGACCTCACATGCTGCCAAAGTCTCTGAACTGAAGCAGAGGCTGGAGCGGACCGAGAACGAGCTCGGCGAGGTTAGAGTGTGGCTACAGGAGAATCAAGGTAAGCAACGTCTTGCTGTGTGTTCAGAAAGCGGAGACGCTTTGTATTGACTATAATGTCGAAATGTATGTAGGAGCCACGACCGAGGTCGAGGCCCTAAGGAAGGCCCTGAGGAAGGTTGTCCAGCAGCAAGCTGCCCGTAAGAAGCTCGAGGCCCGTGTCAAGGAAATCCAGCAGGAGCTCCAAGATGCAGTGAAAAAATGTGAGACCTTGGAGAATGATGCGTTGGCTTAGGAGGCCGAACTCACCAAGGCTCGTCAGGGCACGGAGAACGCGCGGAATGAGGCCCAGGCCGTCATCCAGGAGATCTAGGAGGCCAGGAAGATCACGGCAGGTAAGGCTTTTAAGATGCAAAGCAAGTATGCAGAGAGGCACTACCTTTTACTAACCCGTGTTCGGAGTTCCCCAGGAGCTTTTGCGGATCTACCATGCATCTACCGAGCCGAAGGAGGGGGTTCTATGGAGAAGCTATTCTGGTCGCAATATACGACACCAGAGCATCTCGTGTCCTTCACCTATCAGCTGAAGCAGCTGGTGGAGCTGCATAGGGTGGCCGAACTAGCCATGAAGGATTTGACAATCCGGCTATGGCCATCCGAAGCTATACCCGACAGCTACTTTGGACTCGTGAGGCGGCTAGTGGAAGCTTGTCCGTGGCTCGACATCGTCAAGCGCTCTGCATGTATTGAAGGCGCCCGTATGGCCTTCGCTCGCTGCAAGATGTGGTGGGCAAAGATGAACGTTGTTGAGGTGGCCAGCGGGCCACCGGAGGGAAAGGAGCACCGCACACCCGAGAAATATTTTGCGGATGTCATGGAAGGGTCTCGACTTGTGGCAGCTCAATGTTCGCAGGATGTTATTTTCGAATGAATGCATTCGTATTGGGCCTTTGCCTTGTATTATAAAGACAGAGCTTGTTTTGTAATTTTATTATGCTTTAAATTGTTTCCTCCTGTGTGGCCGTGTTATACGCAATCTGAGGGTTGGCCAGTCGTCGGCTTCTGCCCTCACGTAATTAGTACAGAGGTGTTCGGGATGGGATCTAAACAATCTTGATTCAATTGTATGGTACTTGAAGGAGTTTTTTAGCGCAATGAACAAGGCAATCAGACTATACGGTGTAAACGACCTCACTTAGCCGTAGGAGTTATAATTAAGCAAGTGCGCAGCCCCTGGTCCAAGCCAGGGTGCTGTCAGCATCTGATCGGGAAGTGCCGATCCTTCGCGTGAGGCGGAAAAAATCTCCAACGATTTTGTAACCCATGATTAGCTGACCGGCTCTCGCCGTATCATGACAGTCAGTTTTCGGCTTTCTCTATTGAGGTGCTCATCCGGTCAAGGCCAAGGCACAATCGCAGTAGTTCTCCCTTTAATACCCTAGCCGATAGAGCGGGACGTAGGGTAGCAAGCACAGGAGCCGGGCAACCCAACTATTGACCAAAGACATGATTCGGAGCCAATGCATATAATGCTAAATTTGGGGTGCCGAACTTTCGTACAAAAAGTGTTCGGGCTTTGTTGCCTATTGTGGGGCGACAAACAGCCCCTGGCGAATATGAAACATACAAAGGAGCACCGATGTAGCTAATAAGCAGATCGAAATGAAATGAAGTAAGGGGCAAAAACCACAGAAACTGGGCCGCAAATCATTATCATTATAAATGAATGGATACATTAAGGTGTATCTTGTACAAGGAGCGCGATAAGCACCCGGGCTATGTAATATGCCGGAATCAAGAGGGGGCAGCGTACGGGTCCTGAGAAAGAAGTAAAAATACCGTCAAGAAGAACGTATAGAGGTTACCCTACACGCCTATGCTGCATGTCCCCTTTATATGCAAATCCTTCGAAGGGGCTTGTGATCAGGCTCGCGGGAAAAGGAACCTGAAATAGAAAGAAAAAGGTGTATCCGGGGCCGGTCTAGCTAAACTGCAGATCCTGGTTAAATTTCTGCCTCCGTCGATGTCCATGGAATCTTGAGTGCGTAATTATGCACGCGTGGTACGAATGCCACTACTTCATCCGGACTGGGACGGAAGCAGAATTGCTAGTCGAGCTCTTGATGAGCCTTGATGTCCTACTGCAGTGTAGTTGGGACCTCTTGATGGTGTCCAGGGGCTTGACAGCCGCATTATGCTGCTGCTTGAGAAGGCCGCTCTGTACTGAAAGTGCAACTATCCCTAGGTGGTTTTGGTAATTCATAACAACATATAGCTCATTGAGCTAATGCTATTCCAAGACTATTGTTCAGGAAAGCTCAATGAATGGCATGGCATGGATGATGAAAGTGGATCCCTCAAAATACTAAGGACAAAGGATTGGCTCAAGCTCAAAAGCTCAAGACTCTTCATTTTACATTTTAGTGATCCAAGATCACATTGAGTCTATAGGAAAAGCCAATACTATCAAGAAGGGATGAGGTGTTGCTTAATGAGACTCTTGCTTCATGTGCTTAGTGATATGCTCCACAACCCTCAACTACTTTCCCACATCCACAAATGACCTAAACCTAAAGCCAAAATCGGTCACACTGGTTCTTTCTATCCGGCGCCACCGATTCCAAAAGTCATAGCCACTGCCACAAACCCTAAGCAAATCGGTCTTACCGATAGGGATCTCGGTCTCACCGAGATGGGATTGTAATCTCTCTGTTTCCCTTCGTAACGTTTCGGTCTAACCGAAGTGAGTGATCGGTCCCACCGAGATTGCAATGTAAACTCTCTGTTTCCTTTTTGTAACATTTTGGTCTCACCGAAAAGAGCAAATTGGTCCCACCGAGTTTACCTGACCAACTCTTTGGAAAGCTTATTACCAAATCGGTCTCACCGAGTTTGTGTAATCGGTCCTACCGAGATTACGTTATGCCCTAACCCTAACCAAATCGGTCTCACTGAGATGCATGTCAGTCCCACCGAAAATCACTAACGGTCACTAGGTTTACTAAATTGGTCCGACCGAGTTTAACGATTCGGTCCCATTGAGTTTGGTAAATTGTGCGTAACGGTTAGATTTTGTGTGGAGGCTATATATACCCCTCCACCTCCTCTTCATTCGTGGAGAGAGCCATCAGACTAAACCTACACTTCCAACTTACCATTTCTGAGAGAGAACCACCTACTCATGTGTTGAGGCCAAGATATTCCATTCCTACCATATGAATCTTGATATCTAGCCTTCCCCAAGTTGCTTTCCACTCAAACCCTCTTTCCACCAGATCCAAATCCTATGAGAGAGAGTTGAGTGTTGGGGAGACTATAATTTGAAGCACAAGAGCAAGGAGTTCATCATCAACGCACCATTTGTTACTTCTTGGAGAGTGGTGTCTCCTAGATTGGCTAGGTGTCACTTGGGAGCCTCCGACAAGATTGTGGAGTTGAACCAAGGAGTTTGTAAGGGCAAGGAGATCGCCTACTTCGTGAAGATCTACCGCTAGTGAGGCAAGTCCTTCGTGGGCGACGGCCATGGTGGGATAGACAAGGTTGCTTCTTCGTGGACCCTTCGTGGGTGGAGCCCTCCGTGGACTCGCGCAGTTGTTACCCTTCGTGGGTTGAAGTCTCCATCAACGTGGATGTACGATAGCACCACCTATCGGAACCATGCCAAAAACATCCGTGTCTCCAATTGCGTTTGAATCCTCCAAACCCTTCCCTTTACTTTCTTGCAAGTTTCATGCTTTAATTTCCGCTGCCTATACACTCTTTGCATGCTTGCTTGAATTATGTGATGATTGCTTGACTTGTCCTAGAATAGCTAAAATCTGCCAAACTCTAAAATTGGGAAAAGGTTAAGTTTTTATTGGTCAAGTAGTCTAATCACCCCCCCTCTAGACATACTTCAAGGTCCTACAAGTGGTATCAGAGCTTTGGTCTCCATTTTCTTTGATTTCCATAGCTTTTGGTGGTCATAGACTTGGTTTCACAACCTAGGAGAGTATGGCGTCTAGCGAGGGAAATTATCACCGTAGAGGTCCTTACTTTGATGGTACTAATTTTGCTAGTTGGAAGCATAAGATGAAAATGCATATTCTTGGACATAACCCCGCCATTTGGGCAATTATTTGTATTGGCTTGCAAGGTGAATTCTTCGATGGGAGAGAACCAAACCGTGAAGCAAATGCGGAAGAATTGAAGATGCTGCAATACAACGCTCAAGCTTGTGATATCATCTTCAACGGGTTGTGCCCCGAAGAGTTCAACAAAATCAGCCGTCTTGAGAATGCAAAGGAAATTTGGGATACTTTGATTGATATGCACGAAGGTACCGAATCTGTCAAGGAATCCAAGTTGGATGTGCTCCAAAGTCAGCTTGACAAGGTCAAAATTAAGGATGGTGAAGGTGTCGCTGAAATGTACTCTAGGCTTGCACTTATCACAAATGAGATTGCCGGCTTAGGGAGTGAAGAGATGACCGACAAATTCATCATCAAGAAGATCCTAAGAGCATTGGATGGAAAGTATGATACCGTGTGCACATTGATCCAAATGATGCCAAACTACAAAGATCTCAAGCCAACGGAAGTCATTGGAAGAATTGTTGCTCATGAGATGTCACTCAAGGATAAGGAGGAACTTCACAACAAGTCAAGTGGTGCTTACAAAGCCTCAAGTGAAGCCCCCACATCATCAAGTGAGAAACCAACCTTCAATGAAGAATTGAGCTTAATGGTGAAGAACTTCAACAAATTCTACAAGAGTAGAAGCAAAGAAAGAAGCTCCAAGTCAAGGTCTTATCATGACAAGAGATCTTCTAGTCGAGAGCGCAATTGCTACAATTGTGGGAAGCCTGGACACTACTCCAATGAGTGTACGGCACCCTACAAAAGAAGAGAAGATTCTCCAAGAAGAAGGAGCAAAAGAGAAGAATCACCACCAAGAGAGAGGAGGAGTAGAGATGATCGTTATGAACGAAGACCCTCACGGAGAAGCAAGGATTCGGAAAGGAAGGACAAGTCATCAAGGAGCTACACAAAACAAAGACATCAAGCTCATGTTGGTGAATGGGTTTCCGGCTCCGACTCCGACAAACACTCTGAGAGAAGCTATCACTCTGACTCCGAATATACTCAAGATGAAGGTGTTGCCGGTCTAGCACTTGTGTCAACCAACTCCTACGACATATTTGATTCACGAAATGAAGGTGTTGGAAGATGCTTCATGGCCAAAGGTCCAAAGGTAACACATCCCGAGTATGTTGATTTTAATAGTGATGAAGATGACTTGCTTGTGGATGATGATTTACATGTTAACAACTCTAGTGATGAATACTATGATGAAACGTCAATTAATCATGCTAATCAAACGAATGACAATGATAAGGAGAAAATTGAGCTTGTAACTAAAGAACTAAACACTCTTAAGTTGGCTCATGAAACTATCTTCAAAGATCATCGAGAACTTTTAAGGGCTCATGAGAAGTTACGCTTTGAAAAGCTCAATCTTGAGAAAGAGCATGAGTTCTTAAAGGCAATCAATGATGATCTCCGCAAGAAAAGTTCTTCTTACATTGACAAGCGTTTACTCTTATCTACTTACATGCCTCAAGTCAAGTCTAGTAACAAGTACAAGAAAGATACTTCCTCTAGTAGTAACAATAATAATGTCAAATCTAATGTTGTTGCTTCTAGTAGTTCTCTTGATTCCACTAATGATTCACTTAGCCAAGTTACACTTGAGCAAGAAAATAGTTTATTGAAGTGAATTATAGAGAAAGGTGTTTACAAGAGCCTTGCCGGGAGTAAGCAATTCGAGGAAATTGTACGCAAGCAAGGAAGGCACCGGAAGAATCAAGGTGTTGGTTTTGAACGAAAGTTCAACGCCAATGGAGTTGAGTGGGAAGAAGATCAATACCCCAAGACAAAGTTTGTTCCTCAACAAGAGAAGTATGATCCCACTTACTTCAAGGGGACACAAGCTCAAGATGATCTTCCACCAGAAGACCACAAGAACAAAGGCAAGGACAAGCTTCAATAAGAGATTGATGCATTTGAAGAAGCACCTAAAGCCTCGTTCAAGTGGGTCCCCAAGACTACGTCAAGTTCTACTTCATCAAGTACAACTACAACTCCAAGGATTCCCGTCAAGATGATGTGGATCCCTAAGAAGAAGAACTAGAGAGTTCTTGAGGGTGACTCCGCCAACATTCTTCACTCATATCATTTTGGCAAGAACAAGTGCTATCAACATTCACATCTTGCACTAGTTCAAGGAGTCACAAACCCTCATGTTGGAAAGGCAAGGGACAAGGTAACCTAATGTTTTCATGGACATCATCTTGTGTGTGCATCACTCTATGTCTATGGATATTCTTGTTTGTTCCTTGTGGGACTAACCCATGTAGGCAAGTTGAAAGTGCAACTCACTCCAAAGGATTGCTCCAAATGATCTACATCAACATTGAGCATCTACATCTTCAACACCTACATGGATTCATCATCGACAAAACCCAAGGTTAGTTCATCCCTCTAAGGGGGGATCTCACATCTAGGGGGAGCTTAACTCTAAGAATTGAGTCAAAGCAACTCTAATGGTGTGAACACATTAATGCATTATGTAAAAGTGGTAACCCCACTTGAGCTTAAACGATGAGTATGACCTATGATCAAATGTTCTCATTTGACTCCTAAGTCAATATACTCACATATAGATGACCTAGTCATCGCCAATTGTTTGATAGATGCTAGAATTGGTTGTGCATGCTTTTCCACATATTTCAATTGCCATCTTATTGTGTGAGCATGTTGGTGCATATTTTACTCATTCAAGGACATCCACTTGTTGTTTTGTTCGTTTGGATTCTTTTCTTTGTGCCAAGTGGATGGACAAGAATGCCTAAGAACCTTCTTTAGCTATCTATGATTTTCTCGTCTCAAACTCTATTCATGCTACATCACAAAATTTGATCAAGTCAGATTCGAACCACTCTGTGTGAGGAGCACTCGGAGTCCCCGATTCGTCATGGACTTAAACTTCCAAAACCTCTTTGTGATTTTCGGTCTGACCGATCCTTCCATTTCGGTCCTACCGAGATCATCAAGTTGATCTGAGTTTTCAATCTCGGTGCAACCGATTTGAACTTTTTGGTCTCGCCGATTTGCTGTAACTGAACACGGTTATGCATCTCGGTGCCATCGAGTTGTTCCACTCGGTCACACCGACAGGGTCGGGCTATATATAGACACGGGCAAAATTTTGGAAATTTCTCCGAAACCCTTCGCCCGCGCAACAGCTCGCTCTACCATCATGATCTCCGGATCGTCTCCTCGTCGCCAGCAGCCTCCTGTCGCTGGTCTCCGCCACCGTCAATAGATTTCGTCCCCGCCGTTGCCGCCGTAGCAAGTCCACCGCCAAGTTAGGGTATGGACTTAATCTTTGTGCTATCCACGTCTGATTCCTGGCACATTGTTTTCATATTGATTCTTGCCACGATTGAAAATCTTCCATCCAGCCAAAGTAGTTCATAGATTAGACGTGATTCAAATTTTTAGGTTTAGGTTTCCGCCGAAACCATCTCGGACCCACTGAGTTGAAAAACTCGGTCTCACCAATTTGGCTTATGCCATTGCACTAGTGACTCGGTCTGACCGAGAATTACTAACCGGTGCAACCGATTTGAGGATTCTGTGAAACCCTAGCAGTCTCGGTACCACCGAACTGAAACTCAGTCCAACCGAGATCATCAGTTTAGGTTCCAAAACTGCTTCGGTATCACCGAGTTTGAAAATCGATGGATCCGAAATGCTTTCTGTGGAAAACTAAAACTAAACTTTTGAGTCATTCTTTTGCAAAAACCTCTGCATTTTGTGATGCTCATCTTTTCTATCTCATCTATAACTCTTCATAGGGTCAGCAGTCAGCTTTTGCAGTATGTCTGATCAAAGTGACAGCCAAAACAGGGCAGAAGAGCAGATGAACTTGAGTGAGGGCACTAGTCCCTCAACTTCAGATGAAGGGAGCAGAAGTACTCCTAGCAATTTGCTAAAGGCTGCAACTAGGCAAAGGAGGAAAAGAACTTCAGATTCAGAGGATGAAGATTACAAAGCTGAGGAAGATGAGGCTACTTCCAAGAAAGTGGCGCTCAAGAAGTAATATGGCTCAGCAAAAGATATAAAGCCAGGCATGAAGATTAAAAGGCCTGCAAGAAGGCAATCTATGCCCAAGGCCAGAGCATCAACTCAACTGCCTGAAAATCCTGATCCCAAAGAGCCAGCTGATGAAAGCAAGAAGAGGAAGGAAAGGGTCAAGAAGACCATGGCCAGAGTTACACTTATGCAGACCATGTTGAGATACTATGCTTGTGAGACATTGATGATCATGTGTTTGATCATAAGCTACACTTATGCATGTTTGATGATATTATCCTATCTATCTTATGTGATCACTCACTATGCTTGGTGATGAGTGCATGTATTCATTGTTTATTATTTTGAGCCCTCCACCAAGATGTATGTGACATGGAAGAGTAACCCATGAGCCTAATTCATTGTGCATTTGCAGTCCAAAGCAAATCTAAAACTATGCACAAATTTAGGGGGAGCTCTTGCTTATCACATACTTCTCAAAGCGACGATGTTATTTAAATTGTATTATCATTTGTCGAAGCTTTGATCTATATGTTGTCATCAATTACCAAAAAGGGGGAGATTGAAAGTGCAACTATCCCTAGGTGGTTTTGGTAATTCATAACAACATATAGCTCATTGAGCTAATGCTATTCCAAAACTATTGTTTCAGGAAAGCTCAATGAATGGCATGGCATGGATGATGAAAGTGGATCCCTCAAAATACTAAGGACAAAGGATTGGCTCAAGCTCAAAAGCTCAAGACTCTTCATTTTACATTTTAGTGATCCAACATCACATTGAGTCTATAGGAAAAGCCAATACTATCAAGAAGGGATGAGGTGTTGCTTAATGAGCCTCTTGCTTCATGTGCTTAGTGATATGCTCCAAAACCCTCAACTACTTTCCCACATCCACAAATGACCTAAACCTAAAGCCAAAATCGGTCACACTGATTCTTTCTATCCGGCGCCACCGATTCCAAAAGTCATAGCCACTGCCACAAACCCTAAGCAAATTGGTCTTACCGATACGGATCTCGGTCTCACCGAGATGGGATTGTAATCTCTCTGTTTCCCTTCGTAACGTTTCGGTCTAACCAAAGTGAGCGATCGGTCCCACCGAGATTGCAATGTAAACTCTCTGTTTCCTTTTTGTAACATTTCGATCTCACCGAAAAGAGCAAATCGGTCCCACCGAGTTTACCTGACCAACTCTCTGGAAAGCTTATTACCAAATCGGTCTCACCGAGTTTGTGTAATCGGTCCTACCAAGATTATGTTATGCCCTAACCCTAACCGAATCGGTCTCACCGAGATGCATGTCAGTCCCACCGAAAATCACTAACGGTCACTAGGTTTACTAAATCAGTCTGACCGAGTTTAACGATTCGGTCCCATCGAGTTTGGTATATTGTGTGTAACGGTTAGATTTTGCGGAGGCTATATATACCCCTCCACCTCCTCTTCATTCGTGGAGAGAGCCATCAGACTAAACCTACACTTCCAACTTACCATTTCTGAGAGAGAACCACCTACTCATGTGTCGAGGCCAAGATATTCCATTCCTACCATATGAATCTTCATCTCTAGCCTTCCCCAAGTTGCTTTCCACTCAAACCCTCTTTCCACCAGATCCAAATCCTATGAGAGAGAGTTGAGTGTTGGGAAGACTATCATTTGAAGCACAAGAGCAAGGAGTTCATCATCAACGCACCATTTGTTACTTCTTGGAGAGTGGTGTCTCCTAGATTGGCTAGGTGTCACTTGGGAGCCTTCGACAAGATTGTGGAGTTGAACCAAGGAGTTTGTAAGGGCAAGGAGATTGCCTACTTCGTGAAGATCTACCACTAGTGAGGCAAGTCCTTCGTGGGCGACGGCCATGGTGGGATAGACAAGGCTGCTTCTTCGTGGACCCTTTGTGGGTGGAGCCCTCCATGGACTCGTGCAGCCGTTACCCTTCGTGGGTTGAAGTCTCCATCAACGTGGATGTACGATAGCACCACCTATCGGAACCACGCCAAAAACATCCATGTCTCCAATTGCGTTTGAATCCTCCAAACCCTTCCCTTTACTTTCTTGCAAGTTGCATGCTTTAATTTCCGCTGCCTATACACTCTTTGCATGCTTGCTTGAATTGTGTGATGATTGCTTGACTTGTCCTCAAATAGCTAAAATCTGCCAAACTCTAAAATTGGGAAAAGGTTAAGTTTTTATTGGTCAAGTAGTCTAATCACCCCCCTCTAGACATACTTCAAGGTCCTACATGTACCTCTGCTGCTAGGGCGGCGGTGTGCTCCTCTGTTTGCAGAGAGCGTTCCGTATTGCCATTGAGTGTTATGACGCCGCATGGACCGGGCATCTTGAGTTTGATGTAAGCGTAGTGTGGCACTGCATTGAATCTAGCAAACGCTGCTCGTTCGAGTAATGCGTGGTAGCCGCTGTGGAAGGGGACGATGTCGAAGACTAACTCCTCGCTTCGGAAATTGTCCGGAGAGCCGAAGACCACTCCCAGCGTGATTGAGCCCGTACAGCGGGCCTCGACGCCTGGTATGACTCCTTTGAAGGTAGTCTTTGTTGGTTTGATTCGTGAGGGTCAATGCCCATCTTCTAAACTGTGTCTTGATAGAGCAGGTTGAGGCTGCTACCACCGTCCATTAGGACTCGTGTTAGGTGAAATCCATCGATGATTGGGTCGAGAACCAATGCGGCTGAACCGCCATGACGGATACTGGTTGGGTGGTCTCGACGATCCAAGGTGATCGGAAATGACGACCATGGATTGAATTTGGGGGCGACTGGCTCTACCGCGTAGACGTCCCTGAGTGCACGCTTACGCTCCCTTTTGGGGATGTGTGTAACATATATCATGTTCACCGTTTTGACTTGAGGGGGAAATTTCTTCTGCCCCCCAGTGTTCGGCTGTCAGGGCTCTTCGTCCTCGTCCTCACTTTGTGATCCCTTTTCTTTGTTTTCAGCACCTAACTTGCTGGCCTGATTGAAATCCCAACAATACCTGTTGGTATGATTGGCTTGCTTGTCCAGGGTGTTGTGTATCTGGCACGGACTGTCGAGTATGCGGTCCAGGCTGGAAGGTCCTTCATTGTTTCTTT
Organism: Triticum aestivum; assembly: GCF_018294505.1. Taxonomy (NCBI): domain Eukaryota; kingdom Viridiplantae; phylum Streptophyta; class Magnoliopsida; order Poales; family Poaceae; genus Triticum; species Triticum aestivum. Next base: position 513,145,206 of record NC_057807.1, read on the forward strand.
TATAGGGCTTCTTCCGCTGGCCGGACTTGGAGCCAGTGAATCCGGCATTGACTGTGACGTCATCGGTGTGATTGTCATTGCTGCGGTGCTTGTGTGTGTTGCACCAGAGCTTGCTAGTGCTATTCTTGGCCTCTGAGTGGCCTGTCTTGCTGGTTGTGTTGTTACTATGGGCCAGCCAACTGTCCTCTCGCGCGCAAAAGCGGGTCATGAGTGCGGTGAAGGCTGCCATGGACTTCGGCTTTTCTTGGCTGAGGTGGCGTGCTAGCCATTTGTCACGGATGCTGTGTTTGAAGGCTGCCAAGGCCTCGGCATCCGGACAGTCAATGATCTGGTTCTTTTTGGTTAGGAACCTAGTCCAGAATTTTCTGGCTGATTCTCCTGGTTGTTGAACTATGTCGCTTAGATCGTCGGCATCTGGTGGCCGGACATATGTTCCCTGGAAGTTGTCTAGGAAAGCTTCTTCCATGTCCTCCCAGCTGTCGATGGAGTTTCCAAGCAGGCTGTTAAGCCAGTGCCGAGCTGGCCCTTTGAGCTTGAGTGGGAGGTATTTAATGGCGTGGAGGTCATCTCCTCGAGCCATGTGGATGTGGAGGATGAAATGCTCGATCCACACTGTGGGATCGGTTGTGTTGTCGTATGATTCGATATTGATCGGCTTGAATCCCTCGGGGAATTCGTGATCCAGTACCTTGTCTGTGAAGCAGAGAGGGTGTGCGGCACCTCTATATCGGGCCACATCACGGTGTAGCTCTGATGGACTTCGTCTGCGACATTCGGCCTGGGCGTGGTTAGGTTTGTCACGTCCGAATAGGTAGCCATCGTCGTTCCTTGAGGTACGTCCCCCCGATCCATAGATCGATCTTGTATGTCCTGCTCTACTGTCTAGGGTCTGCCGAAGGTCGTACATGTGACCCCGAACTCCTTCGTCTTTATTTTTGCAGGGTGGTGGGGCAGGCTGCTATTCGGCCTGAGTTGCCGCTTTATCCCGACCGCGGGATGGCCGGTTGGCCGCCCTGTCTCGACCACGTGGTGGTCGTTCCGCATTATGCGAGGGAGATATGTGTTCTGGTGCCTCCTCATTAAATTGAGGTAGCAGTCTGCGTTTCGGGTAGCTCTTGGCTGGCCGCTTGAGGCCGTATTCTTTGGCTATCAGGACGTCGGTCCATCTGTCGACGAGCAGGTCTTGTTCAGCTTGAAGCTGCTGCTGTTTCTTTTTCAGGCTCCTTGCGGTTGCTATGAGCTGAAGCTTAAAGTGCTCCTGCTCCCGAGGGTCCTCCGACATGATGAAGTCTTCGTTGCCGAGGCTTGTCTCCTCCTTGGAGGGTGGATGATAACTATCCTCCTCCGAGTTATCTTCTATGACCTGTTCATCAGGGTTGTCGTGCGTGTTGTCATGTTCCTCCTGTTCGGATGCAACGCCGACAGGGTCTTCATTGTTTTCTGTGTCGCCCGGAGTACTATTTTCTCCGGTGCCAGTGTTGCCCATTACTCTGACAGTAGTCCCCGAAGCTGGTGAAACCCTGCGGTTGCTGTATTGTGGGGCTTCAACAGCTTCAATCTTTTAAAAGTGCAGACTCTGAGACTCGGTTGTCGTCTTCCCTTGGGCCGACTGTCGAAAGTCGGAGCTTCGGCGAAGAGCCTCAGTTCGAAGGTCGAGGCGGGAAGCCAAGCGACGTGCCTGATACGCTTCCCCGCAGCCATCGGGGCGGTCCTATCGCGTGGCGCCACGTGGGGAGAACAGTCTGCCTGCCCACGTGCGCGAAGGGACGGGCCGTCAGGCGGGGCCCGCCACTACCGCGCCTCGGCATACGGACGGATACGTTGTGGCTGAGGACGGTTGGTTTTCCCACATCGTTACTGCGCGCAGTAACTTCGTGGGTAAATCATGGGGCGGCGTGGGGCATCGTGCGCAGTTAATCCCACGCCCGCCCCCTCGGCTTCTCAGCCCGCAGGGCTGTAAGTAGGCGGGGGGAAACGGAGCACATCCTACCGCGGCGATGAGCTCTTCCTCCGCCGCGGCCTATGCCGTGCGCTCCGGCGTATGGGACGGCTCGGAGGTAGAGGAAGAACACATCGAGTTCCTCCGCCAGACCCGCCATCTCCCCAGCGCGGACCTCGTGCGCGCCCGCGCCGTGCCGGAGGGGGAAATCCGGCGGGCGCCGGAAGAGGGCGAGCGGGTCATCTTCCGCTCGCACCTTATGCGTGGCCTGGGGCTGCCGGCGAGCGGCTTCTTTTTCTCGTTCCTGGAGTTCCACAGCCTTCAGCCGCACCACCTCACACCGAACACGGTGGTGCTGCTCTCCGCCTTCGCCACCCTGTGCGAAGGTTTCCTCGGTGTTCTCCCCACCATCAAGCTATGGGGAGAATTCTTCTCTTCTAAGCTCGGCACGCACATCGCCGGCGTGCCGGCCCAGTGCGGCGCCTTCATCGCGATGTGGCGCTCGACGGCCGACAACCCCTTTCCTCCCATCATGCTGATCAAGTCGGTGAAGATGTGGCAGCGCTCGTACTTCTACGTGAAGAACCTCGCCTCCGACGGCGACTGGGTCAACTTGCCGCCTTACAACACCGCTCCCCTGACTAGGCGGCTCCCCAGCTGGTCCCACCGAGTCAAGACGCTAACTCTTGCCGGAGCTGCCGCCGTGGCGCGACTCCGAGTCTTGACGCAGTCGGAGGGACTCGTCGGGGCCGACTTGCTGGCCGCCTTCGTGGCGCACCGAGTTCTCCCGCTCCAAGGCCGGCCTCACCTGATCTGTCAGATGAGCGGCCTCTGAGACCCAAGTCGGATGAGCACCAAGGAGATGCCCCGCAAGGAGGTGGCGAACATGGTAAATTACATCGCGCACTGCAAGTACGAGGAGGACTGGCAGTTCGGCAAGGAGCCGTACTCACGCGTCAACCCTCCACCAGTGGTAAGTCGCGTCTCCCTGCTGTTTTATCTTTTTCCGCAGCCGACTCCGGATTCTGACTCTTGCTGGCTTCTTCTGAACTAGAATCCTCTTATGTAGCCTGCCGCCGGCGCCACGAGGCAGCCCCGCGAGTATGTTCCCGACCGTGTGGAGAGCGACGTCGACGACCCCGACTTGGGGGCGGCGGCGATGGAAGCCGACGCCGAAGGCAGGGGAGGGGGCAGAAGGCGACTTCAGGCCCTCGGCCACCTTCGCCGACTGGCCTGATGACGACGCCGAAGGCGAAGTCGCTCCGCGCCACCAGCTGAGGATCGTCCCATCGGGCGCCGGCTCCTCCGCCGGCCAAGGCGGCACGAAGAGGCGTCACGCCGGGCCGAGTGCGCCCGGCGGCAAATTCAAGAAGCTCAAGGGGGCGGCCGCAGCGACCAGACGAGAGGAGGCGGCCGCGAAGGCCAACCGCTTCCGGAGGGAAGTGAGAAAGCCGCCGCTAGTATCCGCGTAAGTCTTTACGCTCTTTTATTTCCTTCGTTGAATCTTGTCCAAGTCTTCGTTTATATACTCCCTCCATTCTTCTTTAGGGCCCCTCTTTCCCTTGAGAGAGTCGCCGTCCCCTCCGTCATGGGGTCGGCAGAGACATCCGCCAATACTCGGCGGCCCGACCCTGCCGCCAACCTCCGGGAGGCGACAGGGCGGAATGCGCGGGAGAAGCGCGAGGAGGAGGAGGTCGGACGTTTGGAGAAGGCGGAGGCCGACAGGGCGGCCGCCTCCGCCCAGAAAAAGCTGGATGATGCCGAAGCCGCCCTTGCGGCGAGATGGCGCGTCGAGGAGGCCACGCGTCACCGATCAGCGATGCTCGTCCCCCCACTATCGTCTGCACCGCCGCCTCCGGAGTTCACGGGGCAGACCGGGGGAGCCGGCACCGAGAACCCCATCGCGGAGAAGAAGAGCGGCGAGGCCTCCATGTCGGATGCTCTCGTGTCGCCGCCTCCACCGCCGTCTGGGAGGCCGCACGGCAAACAGCCGGTGGATCCGTCGGAGCTGCCGGCCATGGACGAGGCCGAAGCGCGGCTGCTTCTCCAAGTCGCCTCGCCGGTGCGTCGCCGTCTTGAGAGGGCGACCTCGGCGCCGCGACCTCGGGAGGTCGGCGCTGCCAGCTCGGTAGCTCTAGACGCCGAGGCCACAAGCGCCGCGCCCACCGGGTGGGTGCGCGGAGGCGGCACCGGGCCGCTAAATCAATTGCTCCTGGAAGTCTAGGCGAAGTTGCGGGCCGAAGGCGACGCCCTTCAGGCCTGCACCAGAGCGCACCTGGCCGCGCGAACGGCCGTCCGAGTAAGTTTTTTCTCCTTCTTGATTCTTGTTTTTCTCTGTGGGGGCGCGCTAGTGAACCCACTGGGTGTAGTCCCCGAGTTTCGGGCCGGCTGCTGAGCAGGCGGTTCGGAACTCCCTCTGGCGAGTTCCAAACACTAACTTCGTCTTCAATGACTTACTGCAGGAGTATCACAACCTCCGCGCCACTGCCTTCAACCGCAATGTTGAGGAGTTGAGCAAGCAGGTTGCCAACTTGTCGGAAAGCCGGAGTGAGTTCTTCTTCTTCGCGGGGGCGTGCTGGCGCCACCGCGGGCTGTAGTCCCCGAGATTCGGGCCGACTGCTGAGCAGTCGGGCCGGATCTTCCCGGCGATCTTCTTTGCTGACGACTGATTTGTTTACTCTTTCGATTTTCAGGAGCCAACGCCGCTCTTCAGGAGCAGCTAGGCGAGGCCAATACCGCCCGTCACACCAAGGAGGAGGAGTGTGACAGGCTTGCCACGGAGCGTGACCTGCTGGCGGCGCAACTGGCCGAGCAGAAGGAGATGCTCAAGAAGGCGCAGGACGAGGCCGAGAAGAAGGAAGCCGCTCTCCTAGCCGAGTTCGAGAGCGAGCGCTCCTCCTGGACTGGCAGGGAGGCGATGCTGACCTCCGGCTTCCACGAGATCGAGGATATTGTGGATGGTACGTTTCTTTCGCTTCTTCGCGCTTCCGACTATGTGTCGGGCCGACTTCTGATTTTTCGACTTTCTTCTTTTTTGTCTTGGCAGACTTCTTCCCTGGTCACTCGCAGGCGGTCCCTCTGGCCATCGAGGCTGCTCGTGAGGCACGAAGGGCGAATGGTGAGGAGATCGCCGCCAATGCCCCCCGAACCGTTGATGAACAGCTCCTGAGCATTGAAACCCGTCTTCGTCCGGTCCACCGGCAGATGCGCTGGCTTCAGCGTGCCGGCGCCCAGGCGGTTGCCGCTTTGTGGCCGGATATGCCGGCTCTGCGCACCGCCAGTCGGACCGCCGACTGGCTGGAAGTCACTGCCGGCTGTCTTGAGGCCTGGAAGGGCTCCTCGGCCCGGGCCGGAGCGCGCAGGGCCTTGGAGTTCGTCAAGGCGTGGTATCCAGGGCTGGACCTGGACCGCCTGGCCGCGTTCCAGTCGGAAGCCCAGGCCGAACTCGAGGCCGTGGAGGGCGCCCTTATCGAGCGTGCGGCGGCCATCGCCGAGTACACGGACACCGGTGTCTTTGTGCCCGAGCAGGCTGAAGGCGGCGAGGAAGTGCCGGCAGAGTGGTTCGGGATGAACCCGGAGTATGGCGAGGACTCGGCGGAGGTGATCGACTCCAGCACTGAGGAGGAGGACGAGGCGGAGGCCGAAGGCGAAGCGGAGGTGCCAGAAGACGGAGCAGGCGGCCAGCCTCAGCTCGACCGTGCCTCCAGCAACAAGCCGCGTCAGGAGAAAGCGACTGCCGCCGGAGGCGATCAAACCGAGACCGCCCAGCCGACAGCCCCGGCGCCTGACACCGTCGTCACCTCCGATCCTCCACTCCCAGATGCCGCCTCCTAGGCAGCCTTTTTCGCCACTGTTTGTCTGTCTTAGTAATCTTTTGAAAACTTTGTTAGATTCGAACAATTCCACCCGCGAGGTGTATCTTGAACTTCTATTCGAAGATTCGGCCAAGGGCCTATGTAAATATTAATCTGCTTTCCGTCTTTCCTTGCTTACTGCTCTTTAGGCTTTTCCTTTTGCCGCCTTCCCTTAGTTGCTGCCTTGTCAGTCGAGCAGCCACTCTGCGGACTGCCGCTAGGTCAAGTGCTTGGCTACTTCGAGAAGGCAAGGACTTGACCGTTTAGAGTTTCTTTAGCAAGTCGGATAGAAAGCGACATGCCGACTACCCAATAGTCGGTCGTCCTTAATAGAGGCTAATAAAGACGGCGAGCCGGCTACTTATGAGTCGGCCGTCCGCTTCAGAAATGCCGGGGGCCGTCTTATGCTATGTTTGTGCTTTAGGTCCTTAGCCATTTTTCGCATGGGTGCCCGTTCTTCCTCACTCCTGCCTGCCTCATAGTCGCTCTGCGAGCTGCGGCTTTGCCAGGAGGCGGATTGGGCACCACACACTACTTGTCTGACTGCGGGAAGCTTCTCATAGCGCAAGGCGGCGAGTCCCCGGGCCGACTAGTCAGGCCCGGTGCCAAGCGGCTTGTAATGAAAGTAATGTACTTGGAGGCATAATTCTTATCGTACAGATAACAAAAAGGGCAGTCCCCGAGCTCGTCTCGGGGGGCCCAAAGTCTTAGTACTTTAATACAAAGGGGTAGTGTGATACATACTGCATCAACTGTAAAATCTTCGAAGAAGATTTGCATTCCACGGGCGTTCTGTCTCTTTGCCGGAGTCATCCCTCTTGCGCGCTTGGGGCTTCTGGGCGTCGATCAAATAGTAGGCGTCATTCCCTAGCACCTTGCTGATGATAAAGGGGCCTTCCCAAGGTGCCGACAGCTTGTGCTGGCCGACCGTTCGTTGGATCAGCCGGAGCACAAGGTCGCCTTCTTGAAAGGATCTTGGCCTGACCTTCCTGTTGTAGTATCGACGCAGACTCTGCTGGTAGATGCTGGACCGGCTGAGTGCCAACAGCCGGCCCTCTTCCAGCAGATCGACGTTGTCTTGACGTGCTTCTTCTGCTTCTTCCTCGGTGTACATGGTGACTCGCGGGGAGTCAAACTCTATGTCCGTTGGGATGACGGCTTCGGCGCCATAGACGAGGAAGAATGGTGTGAAGCCGGTTGACTTGTTTGGAGTCGTGCGCAAACTCCAGAGGACGGCTGGCAGCTCCTCAAGCCAACAGCCGGCAGATCGCTCCAGCGGTATGACGAGTCGAGGCTTGATGCCGGATAAGATGAGGCCGTTTGCTCGCTCCACCTGGCTATTTGACTGCGGATGGGCAACGGACGCTAAGTCCAGTCGGATGCCCTGTGTCGCGCAAAAACGGGCCAAGGCGCCTTTGGCAAAATTCGTGCCATTATCGGTGATGATGCTGTGTGGGATGCTGTACCGAATTGTGATGTCAGCGATGAAGGTCACTGCAGTCGGACCATTCAATTTCTTGATGGGTTTCACCTCCACCCACTTGGTGAACTTGTCCACTGCGACAAGTAGGTGAGTCAAGCCACCTCGTGCCGTCTTGAATGGTCCCACCATGTCCAGGCCCCAGACTGCAAAGGGCCAGGCGATAGGGATAGTCTTGAGTGCGGAAGCCGACTGAAGTGGCTTGGAATGAAAAATCTGGCACCCCTTGCACTTTTGGAGTAACTCTTTGGCCTCTTCCAGAGCGGTTGGCCAGAAAAAACCGTGCCGGAAGACTTTGGCGACGAGTGCCCTTGAGGCCGCGTGGTGACCGCACTTGCCTTCGTGGATGTCTCTGAGGATTGCCTGACCTTGTTCTGCTTCGACGCAGCGTTGGAAGACGCCGGTAACGCTGCGCCTGACCAGCTCTCTGTTGACTATGGTGTAGGCTGCTGCTCGGCGTTGCACTTGCCGAGCCAAGATTTCGTCAGTTGGCAGCTCTCTGTTTACTAAGAATCTGAGGATGGGCTGGGCCCATGAAGGTGCTGCTATTTCTTCAACTGCCACCAGCGCGACTTGGATAAGGGCGGCCGGGCTGGGAGGCGGCGGGTTGGAGTCCGCAGCCGCTTGCTGATTTGACAAAGTCTCGGGGCCGACTGGAGCAGTCCCCGGGCCGAGCTCTGGAGTCTTCGATCTTGCTACTGCAGTCCCCGGGCCAGGTTCTGAAGTCCCCGGGCCGGCTTCGACTGTATGTTTCTTGGGGTTGGATCCGTCCTCCTCAGGCGGAGTCGGCACATAGATTGAATCCGATTCTGGTGACGGCTTGATAGAAGGCTTGAGGAGGCACCGGAGGGCGACACCAGATGGTATTGCCTGGCGGGTGGAGCCAATTCGTGCCAAGGCGTCTGCTTGGTCGTTGTCGTTCCTTGGCACGTGGAGGAACTCGCACCCCTCGAAGTATCCGCTGAGTTGCTGGACGAGGAAATGGTAGCTCGCCATATTTGCGTCCTTGGCGTCCCAATCGCCAGATGAGTGCTGGACCACCAAGTCAGAGTCGCCATAACACAGGATCCGGCGAATGCCGAGTTCTTTGGCAAGTTGGAGCCCGTGGATGAGCGCCTCGTACTCGGCCACGCTGTTGGAGGCGGCGAAATGGATCTGTAGCGCATATCTGAGCTTGTCGCCCTTGGGGGAAGTGAGGACGACGCCAGCTCCCAGGCCGGTGCGCATCTTGGAGCTGTCGAAGTGCATCCGCCAATGGGTGGAGTCGGGTGCTGGCGGCAGATACTGGGTCTCGGCCCAGTCGACGAGGAAGTCGGCCAGTGCTTGTGACTTGATGGCGGTGCGGGGCTCGTAGTAGATGGTGTAGGGAGCCAGGTCGATGGCCCATTTGGCCACCTGGCCAGAAGCATCTCGGCTTCCAATGATCTCGGCCAGTGGAGCTGTGCAGACCACGGTGATTGGATGCTCCTGGAAGTAAGGCTTCAATTTCTTAGCGGCAAAATGCACGCCGTAGCACATCTTCTGGTAATGGGGGTAGTTCTGCTTGGAGGTCGACAGCACCTCGCTCAAGTAATATACCGGTCTCTGGACGGGTAGCGCCTTGCCTTCCTCCTTGCGCTCAACTACAATGGTCGTGCTGACTACTCGGCTGGTGGCGGCAATGTATAGGAGCATGGGCTCTTTGGGAGTCGGAGCCGCCAGCACAGGGGGAGTAGTCAACATCTTCTTTAGTTGGAGAAAAGCCTCGTCCGCCTTGGGAGTTCACTCAAAGAAGGTCGTCTTCTTCATGAGCTGATACAAGGGGAGAGCCTTCTCTCCCAGTCGACTGATGAATCGGCTGATGGATGCCAAACAGCCGGTGAACTTCTGCACATCTAACAGTCGTCTGGGTGCCTCCATCCTCTCGATGGCCTTGATCTTTACTGGATTGCACTCTATGCCGTGTTCGGAGACCAGGAAACCGAGGAGATGGCCGACTGGTACTCCGAAAACGCACTTCTCCGGGTTGAGCTTGATCTGGAATTGGAGCAGATTCTCAAATGTTTCCTTGAGGTCCTCCAGCAAGGTTCCATGCTTTTCTGTCTTCACTACCACGTCATCCACATAGACGTGGGCATTTCTGCCGAGTTGTTTCAGGAGGCACTTCTGCATGCAACGCTGAAAGGTGACGCCGGCGTTTCTCAAGCCGAACGTCATGGTCAGGTAGCAGAAGGCTCCAAACGGCGTGATGAAGGCGGTCTTCAGTCTGTCAGTCAGGTTCAGCTTGATCTGATGATACCCTGAATATGCATCTAGGAAACTCAACAGCTCGCATCCGGCTGTGGAGTCTATCACCTGATCAATTCTTGGCAGAGCAAATGGGTCCTTGGGGCAGGCTTTGTTGAGGCTCGTGTAATCAATGCACATCCACCACTGCTTGTTCTTCTTTAGCACCAGTACTGGGTTTGCCAGCCACTCTGGAAAAAATACTTCCATGATGAAGCCGGCTGCAAGGAGCCGGGCTATTTCTTCTCCAACAACTCTTCTTTTTTCTTCTGACAGGCGGCGCAAGGGCTGCCTGACGGGCTTCATATCAGATCGGACGTGTAATTTGTGCTCGGCGAATTCCGTCGGGACACCAGGCATGTCCTTGGGGGACCATGCGAAGATGTCGTGATTCTCATGGAGGAAATCGATGAGCTCGCCTTCCTATTTGCTGTCAAGTCCTGTGCCCATGACAGCGTACCTCTCCGGGTGCTCCGGGTCCAATGGTATCTTCTTTGTTTCTCTAGCCGGCTTGAATGATCCTTCTGCTTCCGACTCCTTGGGGTCGGGCGATAACTCGGGCTGCTTGTCGGCCATTGCCACGATCCGATCAAGGAGCCGTTTCTCAGCTGCGATCACCAAGGACTCGGCCAGCCGACTGCTTTCGGCCGCGCAAGCGGACGACTTCCTATAGTCGCCGATCACGGTTAGGATTCCTTTGGAACTCGGCATCTTCATCTTGAGGTAGGCATAGTGGGGGACCGCCATGAACTTGGCCAAGGCGGGTCGGCCAAGCAGTGCATGATATGGGCTCTCAAGGTCCACCACCTCAAACCAAATTGGCTCTCGGCGGAAATGATCTTTGTCTTCGAAGAGGACATCTATCAGGATCTTGCCGATTGGTGAGCAGGAAAGGCCAGGGACGATTCCGTGGAACACAGTCCGGCTGCTCTGAAGCTGTCTTCGCTTGATTCCTAATTTCTCCATTGTATCCTTGTACAGGATGTTGATACTGCTGCCTCCGTCTATCAGTACTTGCGAGAAGCGAGCGGCCCGCCTTTCCGTGGCGAGCGTGGCGCCTAAGACCAAGGCATAGGAGCCTGGACTCGGCATCACCTCTGGGTGATTAGCTCTGCTCCAACTGATAGGCCTCTCGGACCAATGCATGAACTCTGGAGTGCTTGATGCAACCGCGTTCACTTCTTGCTGCTGTTGGCGCTTGCTGCGCCGGTCATCCGCTACACTGGTGAACACCACATAGGCTCTGTGCTCATCTGGGAACTTGTCTTGTATCGCGCCGACTGGCCTGACAGCCGGCTCCTGGGGCGGTGGTGGAGGAGGCGGCCTAGCAGGAGCGGGAGGGAGCAGGACGTCCCCCTTGGCGATTCTGGTCAGCCAGTGGCATTTCTTGGTGGTGTGGTTTGACGGCTTCGCGCCGCTGTGAAACTTGCAGGGACCATCTAGAGTCTGCTCATAGGAGAAAGCCAGCAGCCAGTTGGACTTGCCACCCTTCTGCCGCTTCGCCGGAGGCGGTCCCTCCAGCTGCTGGTCCTCTGTCGTTGCCACTTGCCGACTGCTGGAAGTCGGCTGCGGGGCTTTGCGCTTCTGGTCATTCTGCTGTTGCCGCCGACTGGTGTCTCTAGCCAGAGTTCTTGGAGCCTGAGGGGCGACTTTGCCAGTTGCGCTGACCCGAATCTCCGCCTTCATGGAGGAGTCGGCCATGGCGTATTTATCCGCTGTGATCAGTAGCTCGTCAAGGGTCTCCGGCTCGTCGCAGAGGAGCTTGTGCTTGAGGAGGGTGCCTTCTCTGCACCCGGCAGTAAAGTACTCGATAGCCTACACCTCGTGCACGCCCTCGCAGGAGTTCCGGAGTTCGCCCCATCGCGTGAGGTAGTCGCGAGTAGACTCGTCAGGGCCTTGCACGCACAAGGAGAGCTGGCGTGGCTTGGGAGGTCGCTTGTACGTGCTCGTGAAGTTGCGGACGAAAGCCTTGGTGAAGTCGACCCAGCTATTGATGCTGCGAGGCTTCAGACTGTTTAACCACGTCCGGGCCGAGCCCTGGAGCATGAGCGGGACGTATCTTACAGCAACACGTTTGTTGCCGTTCGCTATGTTGACGGCCGTGGAGTAGTCGATCAGCCAATCTTCCGGCTTCACGGTGCCGGTATACTTGGGCGTGTCTCGAGGGAGCGTGAAACCTTTGGGAAAGGGCTCGTCCCGGATGCAGGGTCCAAAGCAGGGGGGACCCAACTCATCCTCTTCTTCCAGCGCCAGGGATCGGTGGAGTCGGTCGATCCGGTGGTGGGCGTCGTTCTCTCCGACTCCCTCTCGGCGGCCAAGGCGGTCGTCGAGAGTCAGATGTTCCACGGGCGGCGGGGAGACTTGTCTTTCTCTGCGAGGAGGGGGAGGTAAGTAGTCGTCCCACCGTTCCACCGCTCTAGGGCGGCCGTCTTGGTCGCGCTCGATGGTGATGTGAGTCCGACTGCGGCTGGCAGCCGGCTCCTTGTCCTTCTTCCCACGGGCCCCGCCAGTCGGCGTTCGAGACGTCGCACCTTGGTCTCGGCTAGGCGGTGGGTCGTCGTTTTGGCGCTGCGGCGCCTCGGTGCGGCAGCCGGCATTATTCTACGCGGCAGCCGCGTCGAGGAGCTGCTGAACTCGCTCCGTCATTATGCGGCGCTCTTCGCCTTCGAAGTTGTCGAGCTCGTCTGCTGCCGCCTAGGCGGCACGGATATTCTCTGTGGGCGTGGCATACACAGGGCGATCAGCCCCGAAGAGGTTGGCGATTGCCGCGCCACGCTGTCGGACCGTGCCTAGGCGGCTAGGCCCGGTTGGAGCCGGCGAGCCGCCTACGGCGCGATCCATCTCTCGTTGGTAAGCTTCTGACAAGCGCCTCATGCTTGCCAGCTTCTTCGCGCCCTCGATGAGCTAAAGGTGGAGCACCTCCAGCGTCCTGGCGTCGGCGTCTTCCGGAATCGGTGCTGTAAGGTCTCGCAGGGCCGCGTCAAACGGGTCATGCGCTCCTTCGCCGGAGCGCTCGCCGTGCTCGAGGACGAGGACCTCAGTGACGGTGCTTCCGCCGCTCCCCGCGTACGAGAGCGGCTCGTCGTAGACCACCACATTGGTGGGGAACACGTCGAGCAACGCGGTGTCGGAGTCGACCAGCATCGGGTCGGTGGATCCTATGGACTCCAGGTCCGCGGCAGGCTCGCCGGCGACGTGGAGTTGGTCGACGAGGCCCGTGAGGAGGCTCTCGGGGCCACACGTGCCTGCATCAGGCGCAGGCTCGTCGGAGAGGCAAACCTCGCCGACAAGATCGGCGAGGCAGTTGGCTGCACAGGCGATCTCAGTGCCGCACAACACGTCGGCACAGACGCCGTCCAGCGTGCCGGGCTGGCTGCGCTCGCCGGGGAGGAACAGGGTTCCCGTCCAGGGCAGATCTCCAGATGATGGTACACCTCACCCCACGATGGGCGCCAAATGTCGGGGGTTGGATATGACATATGCCAAAGGATGGCTTATCATGGTGGGAGCGAGTAGAACATCGCCGGTGCCTGGAAGCGGGATGAGGCGTAAACATGCACGCCGGCGGAACTTACCCAGCTTCAGGGCTCTCCTAGGAGATAACACCCCTACTGCTGCTCTGCGGGGTCTCCGCATGATCACTAAAGCAAGGTAACTACAATGGTGCTCCTGGAGCTGTTTCGGGAGGTAGGAGAGGGCAAGGCTAGCTCTCTCTTCCCTGGGCTATCTGGTCTATCCTCTCTTTCTCTCTGTAGGTCCGAACCCTTTGCATGGGTGCCCCGGGGGGTTTATATAGGCCTACCCCCCGGGGGTACAATAGTAATCCGGCTGGGCGCGGGTCCCAGCCGTCTGTCTCTCAGGCCGCCATCCTTCCCGCCGGCTTCTGGGGCCCGCCGACTGGCGGGTCCCGCGGACAGGCTTGATACTGCAGCGGCACTCCTGATGACGCAGGCTCGGTCATCGGGTCGTGGCAACAGTGCCGCCGTCTATCGAGCGATCACTGTCGCCATTCCCCATCTTATCTGATTAATGGCTCGTGGGTCCCGGGAGGAGTCGGACGACTCCAGGGAGGCCGACTCCCACGGGCCCGTCTTCGGGTTGCCCAGGCCGGCTTCGGCCCTCCCACTGACAGGCGGTCCTGCCGCCCTCGGGTCGTACAGGCCGGCGTCGTGGGCACAGTGCACTGCGTACTGTGGCTGAGGTCAGGGCAGGCATGGCAACAGTGTCGTATCTCACCGGAGATCTTCCAGCGGTACGGCTTACTATAGCCATGCCGGCCCTTCGTAGGCAGGGGGGAAACGGCCATACCGTAACCGTACCCCGCGTCGTACTTCGGGATAAGGGAGGAGTCTTGGGCCGACTCTCCACAGTCGGCCTCCCTGGGAGTCGCCAGCTTGGAGTCGGCTTATCTGGGAGTCGTCGCCTGGGACTCGGCCTGAGGGGCGCGGCCTGCCCCGATGTCTTGAAATGTCCTGGGGCTCGGGTTAGCCTACCCGTGGCCCATTACTCCGATAGTTACATAGGAGGAAATCTTCGTAATAGATCGCCTAGCTTGCCTTCCACGCCAAGTAGAGTCCAATACGGACACGGGTATTGTCTTCGGCCTTCGTGTCTTCACAGCCCACCAGTCCGGCCCATGGATAACAGGCCGGACGCCCGAGACCCCTTAGTCCAGGACTCCCTCAGTCCTCTTCCCAAATATTGAGTGGGAAGGAATCCCACAATGGCCAAGTTTGAAGGGGGATAACTAGTACAAGCTATCCTGACAAAAACAGTCTTCGCCTGCCAAAGACTCTAGTGGTGACGCCGTCTTGGGCTCCACGGTGACCTCCGTCCTGCCGTCCTTCTATCCATGGTCTTGTTGCACAGATATAGAAACCTTTGCCTAATGCCTCGGGACTCCTCGCCTGTGCTTGCCTCTTTAGCACCAAAGCGGCAACAAGGACACTGCACGTGCTGGCGCCCACCTGGCTCTGGTCGTCACGGCTTACGTCACCGGAACCTCGCGAGGTGTCCCTTGCCTTGATCTCTCCTGCCCTCGCGAGCCAGCCTGGTGAGGCCGCCCCCGAGGAGGTCTGGTGTCGTTCGCCTTGTGAGGCTTGGCCCCTCGCGAGGGTCCTGAGTGTTTGCTGGTGAAGATGGGCTGTACAGGGCCGCTGGTGGAACCACGCCGTGGGCCGTAGGCAGGCAAGTCTGGGGACCCCCGTTCCCAGGACGCCGATAGTAGCCCCCGGGCCCAAGGTGTGCTCGGACTTAGCTTCGAGGCGAAGCCAAGGGGAAAGTGCGGAGCGCCGCGGGCCCCAACAGCCTGCGGCCTCGCTTGACGCACGGTGATTGATTGGACATGGGCGTCTCTGCTTCCCCACGCTACCTCGGCAACTATTCGACTTGACTAGTCCCTGCTCCATGCAGAGAAAAATCATCATTACTTGTGATCGTGGCGATCGCCGGTTGGCCTTCTCCCGCTATAAATTAGAAGGGGGGCGGAGCCCCCATCGCTCATCTCTTCTTTCTCTGCTCGCTTCTGCTCCCTCCTTGCTCCTCTGCTTGGCAGCGACTCCGATGGCGCCAGCGAAGAGGTTCTCCACCGCAGAGAAAGGGAAGGCCCGCCAGGAGGGCCCTGACATACCACCGCTGAAAAAGGGACGCGGACGTCCCCACAAGCATGCCGTGACCCCCGCTGTGGCCCCTCGTGGGCGCGGGCGGACCTCTCCGGGGTCTGGCACCGCCCTAGGCAGCCGTGGTGGTGCCGTTCCTCGCAACGGAAACCGCCCGAGATGCAGCAGTCCCGCCCGAGAGGGGAGGCACGCCTTGGTAACCCGGCCTCCCTGGCTGCGCTTCCACTCGGCGGAGTTGTTGCCGGTGTTCATCGTCTGGGCGTAGAACCCGGCCGGCACCTGGCTTCAGCTTCCGCACTCCTTCGCCAGCGAACTGCCGGCCACGGGTCCTCGCGGCCTCTGGCTGCAGGCCGACAGCTGCTGCAGCAAGGCTTCATGGGTCGTGGTGGAGGTCTCTGCCGCTGGGAACGTGGCCCTGGCCCGTGGTTGGAAGACGTTCGCCCGTGCTTGCAGTTTGGGCAGGCGGTGCACCCTCCACTTCAAGTATGATGGCAACGTGACCCTCTATGTGAGGGTGTTCAGGGAAGATGGTCACCGCGTCGGGTGCTGCCGCGATGACAACGATGGCGGCGAGGTGCTCGGCCTTGGTGACGGCCGCAATGAGGATGAGGGCGAGCTCGCCCTTGGTGCCAGCCGCAGTTCGTCCAGCTACTGCGGCTCCTCCTCTGATGACAGCTCCAGCAATGGCGGCTACGATCAACCGCCACGCCGCGGTTCCCGCTTCGAGGACGGCGGCGGGTCATCTCGTCGTCGCGCCCCGGTGAAGCGCGAGGAGGGGTCTGGCTGAGCCCAGGAGAGCGTCATGGGCCCATCCTCACAAACTATTGCGGGACCGTGAGCTACTTTTGTTTTGTTCTTCCTTTTCTTCCTGCATTAAGAGAGAGACAAATATGGGGCCCCGCAGGGGCGTGCAAAGAACCATGATTTCCAAGTTGCTATGCTATGTTTATTGTTCATGTGTCTTGTTGCAGCATCGATGTTTTATGTAGGCGCGTAGGAATAACTTAGCTTGACGCGCTCGAAGTAGTTTTCGCCTTGTGAGGCACGCATTTCCCAGTACTTGGTGAGGCCTCCTTGGCTTGGGAGGCGTCTAGGAACTACAAAAATTTGTTAGGAAACTCTTATTCTCCCGAGCCCCGGTCGCAGGCGCCGCCGGCCACGACCCAGCGTTTTGCATCGTGGTACCCGAGGGGCACGGATTGAGAGAGGTGCGCCAGCTTGAGAGCTCGAGCGAGGGAGCCTCGCGAAGAACAGGAAAAACGCTCACGAGGCCCCTGTCCAGCCCCCTCAAGAGGCATGCGAGGGAGATGTCGGCGTTCTGGGAACAGGGGTCCCCAGACTTGCCTGCCTGCGGCGTGGCTCAAGTGGGGGCTCAGTGCATCCCAGCTTCGTCAGCTCCAGCTCAAGACCCTCGTGAGGGGCCGAGCCTTGCGGGGAGGACGACAGGAAGCTTCCTCAGGAGCAGCCACATAAGGCGGGCTCGCAAGGAGGCGGAGAGATCAAGGCGGGGTACCTCGCAAGGTGCCCGTGACGCAAGCCATGACGATCGAGACCAGGCGGGCGCCAGACGGGCGCCGGCCTGCGCAGTGTCCTTGTTTCCCCTTCGGTGCAAAGGGGGCAAGCACAGGCCAAGGCATCAGGCAAAGGTTACCGTTTCGGTGCAACAAGACCAAGACCAGCAGAATGGCAAGATGGAGGTCATCGTGGAGCCCAGGACGGCGTCACCGTCAGAGTCTTTGGCAGCCGGAGACCAACTTTAGTCAGGATAAGTGTACTAGATGTTCGCCTTCAAAATGGCCAATTGTTGGCGCCCTTCCCGCTCATTATTTGGGAAGAGGCCCAGGGCCTCCCTCTATAAATAGAGCTAACAACCGCAGAGTGAGGGGATAGGATCCAGATTCCGGGTAGGCTAGAGAGAGAGGCGACTGAACTCACCCAAGCAGTTCATCGCACCAGCTCAAGAACAGCCCCTCGCGAGGCTGTTCTCCCTTTGTATTGTTCATTATCAGCCCCTGAAGCAATCCACCACACCATACACTGGAGTAGGGTATTACACCACAATGGTGTCCTGAACCAGTATAAACCTCGTGTCCCTTGTGTGTTCTTCTTTCTAGCTTAAATCCCTTGCGAGGCTTCGAGACGTGAGTTGGTAGGGGAAAGATCTTCGTGCGCACCCCAGAGTTCAAACCTCAAGGGTCTGCCGGAACCCGAAATCCGACATTTGGCGCGCCAGGTAGGGGTGCGTCGGAATCCTTCTTCCGCCGCCTCGCGTTCTGTCGCCTCGCCGTTCTGATGTCAAGCGACCCGACTGCCAATGCCGACCGCTGGGCAGCGTGGCCCGCCCACGCCGTGCCGCCGACCCAGGGTGAACTCAACCTTGCATCTCAGGCAGCTCGCGCTCCACAGGGCGCTGTAGGGCGCGGGCGACGCGGCCAAACGCCGCCCGCCCTCACACAGCGCCACACACCCGACGGGAGCAGGCGAACTCAAGAGCCACGCTCACGGTGGCCCAAGAGCTGCTACGGTGTCGGCTACTAGAGGGCGGTCGTGACGTGTTGTTAGAGCGAGTGGCCGAGCTCCTGGACGCCGCTGCCTTGGGAGCACCTCCTTTTTGCGTCCAGCTACCACCCTAGACCCAGGGCGGGTCATATGGCGGCCCCATACGTGCCCACGCGACTCCGAGCGGACTCCAGGGCCTGCTCAACGCCAACCCGGCGGTCAGCACCGAACGATAAGTCGCGCCGACCCCATCTCCGGATGGCGAAGGAGTGCACGCCGCGACCTTCGGCCTCGGCGGGCCACCATGCCATCACCCCCAAGACAGCACTCCAGGCCGGACTGCATGGTGCGTGGGGCACTACGGCGAGGCTCACGGGGCGGTGGCCCCAGAAGCTTATGTGCCCCACATGGTGGATCAAGAGTGCGCACTAGAAGAAGACCATGGCTCGTTCCTCGCGCCGGGCTGGGGCGAGGAGGTTCCAGAAGCTGAACTCTTTCAGGAACCCCAAGAGAGCCTCGACAACCGCGCTAGTGGCAGCAACAATCGGGTACCGCTAATTCCTTAGGAGGAAGCTTATGCTAACCATGGGTCGCGGGAGGTACAGGTCGCCGCAGCAGTGTCACGACCGGTTTTTCAATAAAATACTTATTGAGAAATCGATCTCTTGAGTCCAGTATAGGAGGAGTTATCCTTACTGGTAGACAAATACTTGAATACAGAAGACTAGTAGCATCAAATATATTACAGGGTTGAGCTGAGGCTGCTCAACAATTTATTACAAACACGCCAATATTGTACATAAGGGCGGTTATGACACAGGGGTGTGGTGACATGCTACTAACTCGAGATAAAAGTGGTGGTGGATAACTTGACTCCTAAACTGGCAGCTCATCGAGCGTCGAGGTGAGGCTCGATGAATTTATTTCTGGGGTAGCGAAAGCGGATATAATACAGTGACCAAATCCAGGGTCGCACGAGACTGACTGGGACTCCTCTAGGCGTCGGACTCGCTATCGAATTCTTCATCCATGAGATCGCCTTCATCAACATCTGGCCAAATCAACAAGCCAGGTGAGTACTTTGAAAGTACTCGCAAGACAGTTCAGACAAAAGATATAACAAATGCATGCATGAATGCGTCATGAGCAAAAATAATGATGCTCATTCAAATAATGAAATCTGCACGACATGGTAAGTAAAACAAACAACTGAAAACCGATCGGGTGTCTGGAGCGACGCCTCGAAGGGTAAATAAATAAATAATCATGCCGCAGTCGGGCATCTAAACGACACCACATGAAGGGCTTATATTGAAAAGTAAGAGACAAGCATGCCACAGTCGGACGTCTGAGCGACATCGCAGAAAGGGCTTTTATTGAAAATAAATAACAAGCGTGCCACAGTCGGACGTCTGAGTGACATCACAGAAAGGGCTTATATCAAAAGTAAATAACAAGTGTGCCACAGTCGGACGTCTGAGCGACATCGCAGAAAGGGCTTATATCAAAATAAATGACGAGAGAGCCACAGTCGGACGTCTGAGCGACATCGCAGAAAGGGCTTTTATCAAAAGTAAATAACAAGTGTGCCACAGTAGGACGTTTGAGCGACATCACAGAAAGGGCTTATATCAAAAATAAATAACAAGTTAGTCTATCCACAAGAATAAATTGTTAACCGGACTTAACACTCATGTGGTTCACCGGAGTTTGTCACTGAGACTGACATTTGACAAGATAAGATGATCACAGTACTTGGACATGTACAAGATGATTCAAAGGATTTTTGACTCTGCAGAGTTTGTACTAATTTGCCCACAGCCAACAGATTTCCGTAGTCACAGAGGACTAGTTCCGTTTACGGTATTTCGGTAGAAACACATCTAACCAGTACACACCCATTCCACCTCATGATGCCAGGGATCACCCTTGACAACGTCCAAGAAAAACTTTGAGACGGGGAGGTCACAACCTCGAATAGCATGGGGTCAAATTTCTATACGCGTGCTCTAAGGGGTGCCCCCCTCTCGGTCCCAACCGGAAACACCCATGCCCCCTGACCGGATGACGGGCTTTAATCCAGGGCCATGGAAACCTCATCCCGGCCTCTCTATTTGGTGTGTACCAGGAAAATGGTTTGCAACTTACTATGACATATTCCTTGCGGAAAACATGTGGTAGTACAGGAAAGGAAATGAATGGGAATGTGACTTGATTCACGTTGACACTGAAGTCAAATAAACTGGCATAAGACTGGCATGCCACAACACTGCCATCTTACCCATTCTCATGCCATCACATGGCCATGCAAACTTATATCCAACAACATATGGATTTCCGAAACTCACTTGCTTCACCTTTGCATGAAATATAACATTTAATGAAATGCTCATAAACATGCCATGAAACTACTAAAATGCAAACATTGCAACAACCACTCATCATATCAAAAGTTCAAACATGCTTTCCTGGTTCGGAGTAGTCGGAGTCTAACTTGGCGAAGTTCGCGGCTCCGTCACCTCCTCCGGTATCTACGGTATAAGAAAAATACGTACTTATCGTAAATACCGCGCGTGCACAGATAAGTGTTCCAAATATTTTTCAAATAAATATGACAAAAAACTAGACAGAAAAATAAAGATGACAGAAAAAGAATCAATCAAAAATCATTTTCTATTTAAAAGTTATAAAGGTTTTAAAACCAAGGACCCATCTGTAATAAAACAGAGAGTATCCAGGGGGTCAACTGATAAAAAAAGAAAACGATTTGGAAAAAGAGAAAACACTGACGAGGGGGTCCCACCCGTCAGGTTTAAATTTTCAAAGGGGGAAAACAGGGCTCGGCGGCGCCCGAGAGCTGCGGTGGTCGCCGGCGGTGATCCACGGTGAGGCAGGGGGATCGGGCGGTACCTATGTGTTAAGTGTGTCCTTCCGCGTCGATGGGTGGTGGTGGTGGTCGTCGGCGAGCACCACGTCGACGGCGGTCCTTGCTCCGGCGGACGGCGGCTCGGGTGGAGTTGGATCTCGTCGGGGAGGGCTGCAAAGGTCAAATCGAAGCTTGGGTTAGCTCACTGGGTGCTCGAGGTGGCTACTGACGAGGTTTGGGTGTCGGGGATGGCCTCACCGGAGTGAATCGAGCTGGTGGCCGAGGCAGATCGGGGCGGTCGGAGTTGGGGGAGGAGACCTCCTCGAGGTCCTCCTAGTGGCTTGGCGGAGTGTTGGCGAGGTGCAGTGGTGGTGCGTGCTCGAGAGCGAGCTCGGGGCTCCTTTTTATAGGCGATCCGAGGCGGTGGCCGTGAACGGAGTTCTCTGGCGATGGTTATGGCGGCGCAGAGCTTGGTCGAGGAGGTTTAGGGAGTTGGGCGTCAACGTGGAGTTCCACTGGTTCCGTTTTTACGCTAAACGAGCTTGGATTAGGAGTCCTGGGTGGATTCGACGGAACGGGGCAGCGCGGGCCCGTCGGCAGCAGAGGGCACGCCCTGTGCTTGCCGGGCCACAGCGACGGTACTGCAGGGGTGCGCTGGCGTGCATGAGCCACGCGGAGGGCTAGGGAGCAATGGGCGGCGCAGAACGGCGTAACGGGCCGGTGCTGGCTCCGTTTGGCCGCCACGGGTGGCTCTGCCACCGCAGAGGCTGCCGGCATTGAAGATGCTCGCCGCCACCGATGCATGCGTCCGTCTAAGCGGGCGTGCGGTGCTCTGGCCAGGGGGAAGAGGCTGTGCGCAACGCGCCAGGGCGCACGGGTGATCAGTGACAACTCCCTGACGAAAAACGACACTGCAAATCTGAATTTTCTGAACTTTCTGAAAATGCACATGAACAGTGCCGGCCAAGTGTTCGACGAAATGATTTTGGCATGTGGGGATTTTATCTGGAGCTAATCTTTGGTGTGGTGGTCTCTCATTGCATCTGAGGGCTGCCTGAATTTTGGTAGAATTTTTGGGGAAGAGGAGATATGAATTTCACCAAATTTGACAAATCTGGTCCAAACTTGCAGAGGATGAAATTTGAAAATTTTGAAAAGAGGAAGAGTGGATATTGATGGTTCTAGGTTGTGGGTGCTAAGGACTATCCAGAGGAGTTGGTTTGAGATCAAAACTCAAAGGGAATTAGGTACTTGCTTTGCAAATTACCTAGGCCTAAAATAAAAGACATAATTGTTTTGGGGAGAGGAATAAATGGAATAAAATCCAAAAATGGATTTAACTTGTTGGGACAGAATGTTTGGATTGCCCCAAAGTGGAGGGAGGGGTTTTGGGAGGATTTACCACAAGAGGCATGGTAAAAACAAGGATGGTTCAACACAAAAGAGTAGCTCAAAATCTTTTGGGTTTCTTTTTAAAAGAAAGTAAATTTCCAAGAAATGTTTCTGAGAAAGGAAACTCAGAGGAAAGGTTTTTAACAACAAAATACCAGGGTTGCAAATGAAGCAAATATCAAAGCCCTTGCCAAGGGAAAAGTTTTTTTTTGAGAGAGAGATTTTAGAAAGGATTTAAATGGCCTTTTTCAAACCAAGCAAGGTTTTTGTTGAAAACAAAAACAAAAATTTTGGAGTGTCACAAGCAGATGGCTGCCCCAATGTTGCAGCCTCCTACCCCTCAAGAGGAGGGCACCGGGGGCTGCAGGAGAGGGGCCGAGATCCAGGTTTGCCCCCGCGGCGCTCGGAGCAAGGCATTCTCACGAGGTAGGCCATCTGCCGGGGAGGTGCCTCAGGGCCTGCCCCCGGCAGAGGACCCGTGGTCGTCGGGGGAACCGCTGGCGACTGCTCTACCCATTTTGCGTCGTCCTTGGTCTCCGGACACCGTCAATGGTGGTAGAGTGTGGCGCAAGGCGGGGCCCTCGTCTGGTGATATGAAGCAAGGCCGGTACCTGTGAAGAAGGCCCAGTGCCTGTGAAGCTCACCGCCCGTGACACTCTCACGTAATAATGAGTGGGGTTGTACATGCCATGGAGTCTCCGGAGAGCCGCCCTCGGGCCTCGAGGGCTCCTGCCCACGCCCAGTGGCAGCACTTAGCTCCGCGCTCGTGAGAAGACGTCGAAGACTAGACTAGGTGCCGGACGCGGCTTTTTGCCTTTTGCCTTTTCTTCTGTTGTCAAGGTTCTTCGATTCAAATTTAAGTTGGATTTGAGCTTAAGACTTGCGTGTGTTCGGGGAAGGGGTGTTTAGTCTCGTTCGAGCAATCTCTCGTGTTCTGGTTTCGGCTTTGCGTCCAAAGCTAGCATCACATGCCTCCCCTCGCGAGCCCCTCGTGAGCCGGGCCGGGCCTAGCACGTCTGCAATCCGGACCGCTGTCGCCGCACCCTCTCCGGAGGTTCTCATCGCAGGATCAATGGGTTCACCCAGAAGACACTTGAGGCGTTGCGGCTCCAAAAGGCCCGTTCTGGACTCGTCGGGGTCAAAAGGTAAACCAGTCAGCTGACCCATCACCGAGCCGGTAGCCTAGAATAGGCTCACACGCGGTGTTATGCCTACAAGGATACCGACCGCAAACCTTTACATGAGGGGCTCCCCTCCCAAAATGCTCTTACAATCTTCAGGGCCGAGCCTAGACCTTCTTCATGCAGGGTAAATAGCAGCGACATGCGATCAGTCGGACATGTCACACATCGCGTCTTCCGGGGCGCCCCCGGAGGCGTCACTGACATCATCACCGCCACCTCCACCACCTCCGTCAACGCCAGGCTCGTCCACAACGCCACCCTCATCGACGGCCACGATCACGCCTTCGTCATTCGATGCGAAGGCCCTGACAAGGGCGTCCACGTTGTCTTCCACCCATTGCGACAGGTCGCCCCGAATGGCTACGGGCACCGGTGCGATGGTGGCGTCGAAATCGAAGTGGGGATCCCTGTCCTGTAGATAGCTGAAGGCATGGGAGAAGGCACGCCCAAGCAAGGCTCGGCTCCTCTCCTCGATAAGCCAACGGGACCTCTCAGAGCGGTTCTCCAGATGCATCACCACGTCAGTGAAGAACTGGAGGTTGCCGGCATAGTTGGTCTCGTGTGGCTCCTCGGCGGCAGCCTCGCAGATGTTGCCCAAGGCCGTGTTAGCCCGTTCCCTGAGCGTTCGGAGCATGGGGGCATGCTCATGCTCCAGGACCTATCGCTGACGGATCTCGTCCTCATTCCGCCGTGCGATGGCCTCGGTGCCGTCAACCCTCTGTTGGAGAAGAAGCAGCTCAGCGCTGGAGGAGGTCAGCTCCGCCTGTGCTGCGCCAAGGGCGGCTGCGGAGGAGTCCACACCCCGGGTCACTTCAGTCAGTTTGGCCCTGAGGGCCGCGGTCCTACCCTCAGCTTCGGCCCTGATCAGCTCCAACCTCACTTCGTATTCGCGCTCAAGATCCGAGCGAGCTTCCGCCACACGACGGTCGACCTCTTCTTGGACTCGGGCTTCCCGCGTGGCGACGTCATCCTCCGCCTGAATCACCAGGCGCTACCTCGTCTCCAACCGCTCAAGGTCAAGGTTGCGCTCGGCGGCCTCCAGCGTCAGCGCCTCCTCGCGCTTCAGGAGCTCCGCCTGGTCGACGGAAGCCCCCTTCAGCGACACAAGGGCCGCCTGGCATAGTTCCACTTGCCGCTCCAGAGAGTTGCTCCAGGCTTGGAGCTCCCACACGCGCTCCTCCGCATCCTTGCGCCGTCAGTCTGCTTCCCGGGCCTCCTCAATGGTTTGGGAGCAGGCCTCCCGCGAGGCCACCAGCGACGCTTCAGCCTCATTATCAAGGTCATGTTGGTGACGCGCAAGGGTGAAGGCTACCTTCAGCTTGTGCCTCTCCTCAGCGAGGCGCAGGCCTTCAGCCTAAAGGCACACATCCTCGCTAGCAAGCTCTGTGCCGATCCGGCTCACTGCATCTGCCGCCCAGTGGAGGAACTCTTGACGAAGGGCGCGACGCTCCCGAGCGCGCCTGAGCATGTCTTCCGTGCCGCCCTCTGCCACTGGTGTATGCGGAGGGCCCCGGGGCGGTATGCCCCCTCCCGGCGCGGGGCTGGTGGCTGGCGCCCCAGCAATCGCCGGACGGACCTCGCCAGGAATCCGGCCTGGCGCCGGTCCGTCCCTAGTGGAGGAACTCAAAACTGACTTTAGCCAGTCACCATCCATGATGAGGGAAGGAACACGGGGCAAGCTAATTGTGCCCCAGGAGAGCTCGTGAAGGGAGGACAGCAGGCAGCAGGCTTGAGGTGCCCAGCGGGACGGACCACTTCTCCGACCGGCCCGGCGGTGGGGGCGATGCTCGAGCTCGGCATGCCTAGGGTCAGCGAGGAGGACAAAGCTCGGGGGGATGGCTCCTTGGTTGTCTCCGTGAATTCGGCAGGAAGGGCCCTGAAAGGCCGCGATCAGCTGCAAGAACAGTGAGGTAAAGGAGCAGAGAGAGAAGAGGACTTACTCGTCCATGGCAAAGTACTTCCTGCACTTCAACAGGCGGCAAGGGCGATCGTCGCCACCCAAGGCCTCCTTCCTCTTGCGGAGGGCCAAGAAGTCTACGCGGAACCGGCCTAAGCGCTTGGCGCAAGGGTCGGCCTGTGGCGTGGGGGAGGCGTCAAGGTGATCAGCACTGGGGGAACCGGCATGGGGGACGCCGCCAGGCGCCGCCTCACGAGGGACGGCCGGGGCCTCGGAAGCCCCGGCCTCAGGAGTCGTAGGCCGCAACTCCACGCCTGCCACTTCTCCAGGACGGGCTTCGGGGGATGCCGCCTTCGGGGCCCTGAGCGGCGTCAGCATCTCAACATCGTCCCCGTTAGCTCCCGGCGGTTCTTGTCTCCCCGCTCCATTGCCTGAGGCAGGACCGCCGTGGGTGACCGGAAGAGCAACCACAGCAACTGGGTTCTCGCGAGGCCCCGTGAGACCAACCGGACACAGCCCCCACTCGTCAAAGTTGGGCATCTACCTCACAAAATCAGCCTTGCCCAAGCAAAGATACAAGAGGGCAGCATCGTGTCGAAGGCTGTCTGGGGAAGGATCGCCAGTCATGACCCTGAGCACCGTCTTCAACACTTCAGGCGCCAGATCCTCCTCCTAGAGTCGCATGCGGTCTTTGTGCCCCGCAAAGGCCCACATCCGACGGGAGTGGTGCTGGGGAGGAGCAATGCGGCGTCGGAGGAACTCCTTCACCACCTTCGGCGCCGTCATGTCGAGCGCCCTCAAACTCTGGAAGCGGCGCCAGACAAAGGCGAGCCGGGGGCTCACGAGCGCCTCATGATCCCAGCCTGAGTTGGGAACAATGGGCAAGGTCGGGTGTGAGAGCAGGGGGCTGGGCACTCCGACATCCACATGCAGCCATCGCTTTCTGAACCTGGCCTCAGGGGGAGGAAGGCCGAAATCGATCCCTGAAGCAGCCGTCTCTAGCACGGCGAGGAAGCTCACACACCCCGAGCATTGAGTGGGGTCGCTCAGGCGTAAAGAGAAGAAGTGGCGCAGGAGGGCAACGGAAGGAGGAATGCCCACCATTGCCTCGCAAACAAAGGCGAAGACAGCCAGGAGGGTAATGGACTCAGGCCCGAGGTGCATCATGTGGATCTGATAACGGGAGAGCACCACATTGAAGAAAGAGGAAAAGGGGGGAACCAGACCCGCCCACAGGGAATCGGTGAAGAACCGGACCTCCGCGACGACCCTATCAAAGGAGGCATGGGATGCAGGCCAGACCGTGGTCCTGCCGCACTCGTTGAATATGGAGGAAAGAGCAGAAGGGACCTTGCCCAAGGCTTCGGGGTATAGTATGATAGACCGATCAACGGTGGGGGCCGCCACCGGAGGCGAGCGGGGCGGAGGCGCGGGCTTCTTCCCCCTTTCCTTCTTCGTTGGTGCCATGGCGATGGGAAGGGGGGGAGTTCGAGTTAGATTGGAGGCGGTGATTGGAGCTCGAAGAAGGAGGAAGGGCAGGAAGCGCGCGAGCAGCGAAAGGGGAACAACTTTGTGCAACCACGGGTCCGTCTAGCTGGGCGCGTAATAAGGCATCATGGGGAAGTAGAGACGCCCACGTCCTATCAATCACCACACGGCGCCCAAGGCCGCAGGCTATTGGGGCCCGCGGTGCTTCGCACTTGTCCCTTCGCTCTCTGCTAAGCCAAGTCCGGGCGCGCCTTGGGCCCGGGGGCTACTGTCGGCGTTCTAGGAACAGGGGTCCCCAGACTTGCCTACCTGCGGCCTGCGGCGTCGCTCAAGTGGGGGCCCAGTGCAGCCCAGCTTCATCAGCTCAAGCTTAAGACCCTCGCGAGGGGCCGAGCCTTGCGGGGCGGACGACAGGAAGTTTCTCAGGAGCAGCCTCATCAGGCGGGATCGCGAGGAGGCGGAGAGATCAAGGCGAGGTACCTCGCGAGGTGCCCGTGACGCAAGCCATGACGATCGAGACCAGGCGTGTGCCAGGCGGGCGTCGGCCTATGCAGTGTCCTTGTTTCCCCTTCGATGCAAAGGGGGCAAGCACAGGCCAAGGCATCAGGCAAAGGTTACCGTTTCGGTGCAACAAGACCAAGACCAGCAGAACGGCGGGATGGAGGTCATCGTGGAGCCCAAGACGGCGTCACCGTCAGAGTCTTTGGCAACCGGAGACCAACTTTAGTCAGGATAAGTGTACTAGATGTTCCCCTTCAAAATGGCCAATTGTTGGCGCCCTTCCCGCTCATTATTTGAGAAGAGGCCCAGGGCCTCCCTCTATAAATAGAGCTAACCACCACGGAGTGAGGAGATCGGATCCAGATTCCGGTTAGGCTAGAGAGAGAGGCGACTAAACTCACCCAAGCAGTTCATCGCACTAGCTCAAGAATAGCCCCTCGCAAGGTTGTTCTCCCTTTGTATTGTTCATCATCAGCCCCTGAGGCAATCCACCACACCACACACTGGAGTAGGGTATTACACCACAATGGTGGCCCGAACCAGTATAAACCTCGTGTCCCTTGTGTGTTCTTCTTTCTAGCTTAAATCCCTTGCGAGGCTTTGAGACGTGAGTTGGTAGGGGAAAGATCTTCGCGCGCACCCCAGAGTTCGAACCTCAAGGGTCTGCCGGAACCCGAAATCCGACAGGAGAGTACAGGTCGAAACAAGGAACCGAGGGCAAAAATGGAGGCAAAAGGAGAGGGAACCAAGCCGGCAAGGAACACCAGAAAGCAAATTTTCACCAAAGAGGGGCAAGCCAACTATGGAAAGCAAATGAAAAGCCACGTCTGGCACCTAGTCTAGTCTTCTCACCAGCGCAGAGCTAAGTGTTGCCACTAGGACATGGGAGGGAGCCCCCGAGGCCCTAGGGCGGCACTCCTGAGACTCCGGGGTGTGTACAACCCCACTCATTATTACGCGAGAGTGTCACGAGCGGAGTCCTTCACAGGCACCGGGCCTTGCTTCACAGGCGCTGGGCCTTGCTTCATGGGTAGAACTTCCGGAGGTGCTAGATGTTCCAGGCGTTCTGGATGGGGAGCCCGTCATGCGTCTCCAGGCGCACGGCGCCAGGCCTGGAGACATGGGCAATCCGAAACGGTCCCTCCCACATGGGTGAGAGCTTATACAGCCCTTCCCTAGAGAGCACCCGCCTCTGGACGAGATCACCCACCTCGAGCATCCTCGAGCGGACGCTTCGACAGTGGTACCACCACAGCGCCTGCTGGTACCTTGCCGCTTGGAGCGAGGCTTCCTGACGGTGTTCCTCCCCCAGCATGAGGTCCATCCCCCGCATGGCATCCTGCTGCGTCTCATCGAATGCCAGGACCCGCGCGGAGTGATGCTTGACCTCATGAGGAAGGACCGCTTCTGCTCCGTAGACGAGGAAGAACGAGGTCTCGCTTGTGGTCTTGGTGGAGGTGGTGTGGATGGACCACAGCACAGACTGGAGCTCGTCGTGCCAGCCCCTGCCGCAAGCCTCGATCTTCTTCTTGAAGGTCCTGGTCTTGAGGCCTCTTAAGACCTCCGCGTTGGCGCGCTCGGCCTGGCCATTGCTCCTGGGGTGCGCTACTGAAGCATAGCAAATCTTCGTTCCAAGGTCAGCACAATATGTCTTGAAAAGATTGCTAGTGAAGTGCGAGCCATTGTTGGTGATGATGCAATTGGGGACCCCGAACCGGCTCACAAGGCCCTTGATGAACTTGACCGCGGATCCGGCAGGGATGGTGCGGACAGCTTCCACCTCCGCTCAGTTGGTGAACTTGTTGATAGCGACGTAGAGGAAGTGGTAGCCCCCAGGCGCTAAGGGGAAGGGGCCTAAGATATCTAGCCCCCAGACTGCAAATGGCCACGAGAGCGGGATGGTCTGAAGGCCCTGAGCCGGCTGATGGATCTGCTTGGCGTGGAATTGGTAGGCCTCGCAGGACTTCACCAGCTCGATCGCGTCGTTGAGCGCCGTAGGCCAGTAGAACCCACTGTGGAATGCCTTGCCGATGAGGGTTCGTGACGACGAGTGATGCCCGTAGTCCCCGGCGTGTATGTCAGCTAGCAGCTCATTCCCCTGCTTCCTGGAGGTGCACTGCAAAGGAACAACATTTGATCGTTTCCTGTAAAGCTCACTGTCCTGAATGCAGTACGTCATAGCTTGCCGGGCTACACGCTTGGCGTCCTCTTCCTTCTCTGGTAGCGCTCCTCACACCAAGTATGCCTTGACCTCCTCGGTCCAGCACCCCTCCTGAGGCTCGAGCGCTAGGAGCAAGCGCGCTCCCGAGGTCGGGCCGCAGGTGGGGGCTCCCGAGGCTGGTGGCTGGGGGAGTTCCTCCTAAAGTGGTGCCAGTTCCGCAGGCGGAGGTGCTGCCGAAGGCTCGAAGAGTCGTTCCTCAAAGACGCCGGGCTCCTAGGGCAGGCGCCTAGATGCCCTCTTGGCGATGTCGTCGGCCTCCTTGTTGGTGCCACGAGGCACGTGCTGTAGCTCCAGGTGCAAGAACTGCTTCTCTATTTTTCATACTTCCGCGAGGTATGCCTCCATGTGCTCGTCCTTCGGCTCGTACACCTTGTTGGAGAATTTGACGAGGAGCTGCAAGTCGCCCCTGATGGTGAGGTGTTTCACCCCCAGGGCCACCGCAGCCTTAAGGCCGGCGATGAGGCCCTCGTATTCTGCGATGTTGTTGGAGACCTTCTTGCCCCGCTAGAAGTAGAGCTGCACAGCATAGTAAAGCTTGTCCTGAGTGGGCAAGATGAGCACAGCTCCAGCCCCCGCGCCCTGGCGTGCGAACGCGCCGTCAAAGTACATGACCTATCCATCTGGCACTTCACTTCTTTTTTATGACAGAAAGACTGTAAGGGAACCCCCTACAGTATAATTGGTGCAACAAACCCAAATTGCAAGTACCACGCCTTGAACCTGGGTGGGTGGGAAGGCATCAGCCCCTTCCTACCACTAGGCTATGCCTTAGTCTGCGGCGCTTCACTTCTTGGCGAGAGGGATCGATCCTTGCCTGCTCCGAGCTCCAGGGTGTCGGTCTATTCTGCCATGAAGTCGGCGAGTGCAGCTCCCTTGATGACCCTGGTTGTGCTAAACTCTAGGTCAAACACTTGTAGCTCGATGTTCCATTCGGCAACTCTTCCTGCAGCATTAGGGCTCCTGAGCACTCTCTCCAGTGGGTAAGCCGATATGACCTTGATGGGGTGACCCTGGAAGTAGTGGCGCAGCTTACGCGAGGCCACCAGGAGCGCGAGCAAGAGCTTCTGAGGCATGGGGTATCGTGCTCTCGCATCTTGTAGCACCGTGTTGACGAAGTACACCGGGTGCTCGACGAGGGCGGGAGTGCTGGTGGAGTCCTTGGCTCCCTGGGGCTGAGGTGCTTCCTGTGGATCTCCGGCGGGCTTGATGACTTGCCGAGGCAGCCGCTGCCTCGGGAGCATCGCCTTGGTGTTGCGTTTCCTTGTCCAGCTTGGTGGTTCCACCTGGCAGGCCCTTAACCTGACGATCTTCTCTGAGGGCCACCAGCGCCGCTCTGGCGGAGTGGGGTGTGGCATATAGGTAGAGCACCAAGGGCTCGATAGGATGAGGCGCTACCATCACTAGCGGGCTGGTCAAGTATCTCTTGAGGTCTTGAAATGCCAGGTCGGCCTCGGGGGTCCACTCGAACGAGCCCTTCTTCTTCATCAGCTGGAAGAACGGCAAGGCGCGCTCCCCCAGCTTGGAGATGAAGCTCCCCAACGAGGTCACGCAGCCCGCGAGCTTCTGCATTTCCTTCAGGGTTTGCGGTGAACTCATGTCTTCTATCGCTTTGACCTTCTCTAGGTTGTCCACGATCCCCCTGTGGGACAAAAGGAAGCCCAGCAGCTTGCCGAAAGGGACACCAAACACGCACTTCTCCAGGTTGAGCCGCAAGTCCACCTGGCGCAAACTCGCGAAGGTCTCCTCCAAGTATTGAATCAAAGTTCTTGCCTCCCAAGACTTTACCACAATGTCGTCGACGTACACCTCAGCGTTCCTCCCGAGCTGCTGACCTAGGGCAATGTGCATCAGCCGTTGGAAGGTCGTGCCTGCGTTGCGCGGTCCGAACGATATGCAAGTGTAGCAGTACACCCCGCACGGGGTTAGGAAGGCCGTCTTCTCCACATCTTCTACCGCCATCTTGATCTGGTGATAGCCTGAGAACGCATCCTGGAAGCATAGGAGATCGCACTCGGCGGTGGAGTCAATGATCTGGTCGATGCATGGAAGTGGGAACGTATCTTGGGGACAGGCCTTGTTGAGGTTGGTGAAGTCGACACGCATGTCCTCTTTCCCTCCTTTCTTCGGCACGACGACGGGGTTTGCAAGCCATTCCGGGTACCGGACCTCGCGGATCACACCCGCTGCTTCTAGCTTGCGAGTTTCTTGCATGATGAAGAACTGCTTCTCTGTGGATTGTCGCCGTGCCTTCTGCTTCATAGGGCGCACATTAGGGCACACCCTTAAGTGATGCTCGATCGCACCTCTTGGGACCCCTACCAGCTGCTTGGGTTCCCAGGCGAACACCTCCTTGTTTGCACGCAGGAACTTCACCAATGCTTCCTCCTGGTCCCGGTCGAGGTTGGCGCCAATGGTGAAGGTGGCTCCTGAGGATCCATCCTCCTCGACTGGCACTTGCTTCGTTTTGGCTTGATCCTAGGTGAACAACTGCTTCTTTTTCGCCGGCGCAGCCCCCTCAGCCCCCCAGGGTGGCTCCGTCGGCCGGGCATGCCGCTGCTGCGGCCCTGAAGGCAAGTTGGAGGGACGTCAGGGCCTCCTTGGTGTCACCAGCCACGGTAAGGATGTCGTTGCTCCCTGGCATCTTCATGAGGTTGTAGGCAGGATGGGTAGCCTCCATGAACTGAGCCAGGGCCGGGTACCCGAGGATGGCGTTGTACGGGAGGCTGATGCGGGCGACATCAAAGTCGATAAGCTCGGTGCGGTAGTTGTCGCGGGTGTCGAAGGTCACGGGGAGGCGGATCTGCCCTAGGGGACTGGTAGAGCCGCTACCAATCCCAGAGAAAGGCTTGCTAGGGCGGAGCCGTTCGCACGGCACATGGAGCAAGCTGAAGGCTTCCACCGAGAGCATGTTGAGTCCGTCCCCACCGTCGATGAGGGTCTTAGTAACCGCCACATGGCAGATGGTGGGCGTGCAAAGCATTGGGAGAGCGCATGAGCCCGCGGTGATCATTGGATGATCCTTTATGTTGAAGGTGAGGTTGGCCTTGGGCGCCGCCCATCCTAGAGGAGCTCCTGGCTACGCATGGGCGACGCCCACTTGGCGAAAGAATTGCTTGACGTGGCGACCTGAAGGCGGTGCCTGGGAGCCGCCAAGGAGGGTCGCGACGGCAGGGGGTGCCGGTCCCCCGAAGTGCGCGATGAAGATGTCACGCAGCTCCTCCTAGGAGGCCACAGAAGATCCCGGCAGATGGAGAAGCCAAGCGTGCGGCACGCCAGCGAGGGCCATGGGGAACCAGTTGGCCATGACCTTGTCGTCGCCCTTGGCTTCCAGAACAGCCTCCTCGTACGCCAGCAGGAAGGCCGCTGGATCCGTCATGCCGTCATAGCGGGGCGGCATCTCTGGGTTGAACTTGCGCGGCCACCGCACCTACCGCAGGGCGGGGGCGAGGGCCTGGAGCCCCATGGTGCTGCTGCGTGCGCCCGTCGATCCAGTCGGAGAAGCGGCGTCGTCCATGAGAGCTGGTCGGAGATGCGAAGCCATCGGGGGTGCGAAGCTTCGGCGCACCCCTACCTGGCGCGCCAAATGTCAGATTACGGGTTTCGGCAAAACCCTTGAGGTTCGAACACTGGGGTGCGCATGAAGATCTCTCTCTCCCTCGCTAGCTCGCTCGCTCAAGGATCCATGGCCTAACTCGACGAACTCGAAGAACACAGGGACACAAGATTTATACTGGTTCGGGCCACCGATGTGGTGTAATACCCTACTCTGGTGTGGTGTGGTGGATTGCCTTATAGGCTGGGGATGAACAAGTACAAGGGAAGAACAGCCTCAGGAGGAGAGGTGTTCTTGGGCTTGGTTAGCCATCCAAGGTTCGGGGTCCCTTTGATATGGAGGTGGCTAGTCCTATTTATAGAGGCCCTGGTCCTCTTCCCAAATATTGAGTGGGAAGGGATCCCACAACGGCCAAGTTTGAAGGGGGGCAGCTAGTACAAGCTATCCTGACAAAAGTAGTCTTCGCCCGCCAAAGGCTCTGGTGGTGACGCTGTCTTGGGCTCCACGGTGACCTCCATCCTGTTGTCCTACTGGCCTTGGTCTCATTGCACTGACATCGAAACCTTTGCCTGATGCCTCGGGACTCCTCGCCTGTGCTTGCCTCTTTAGCACCAAAGAGTCAACTGTCGGTTCAATATCCAGCGTATCTCATAGTAGGGGTCCTAAGCTAGGCGTCTGGGAGCGATGGTAACATGGACACAGGGTTTTACCCAGCTTCGGGCTCTCTTGATGAGATAATACCCTACATGCTGCTTTTGATTGTATTCATATGGGTGTAGTACAGAGTATATGTATCTACCACGAGATTGTTGTAATGAATATGAGATTGTCTATTGACTATCCTGGCCTCGGTTTATATATGCACCGTAGGCCTAGGGTTTAGAGGAGTCCTTGTCTTGGGCGCCAAGTCTTGTAGAATCCTCCTTGTATGCGGCATGGGCTGTCCGAACTGGCCCAATAGTGAACCGCCATGGGGGTCCTTGGCCCGATCCAGCTGGTCAGGAGACGACATGGTGAGTACCCCCTAGTCTAGGACACCATCAGAAATGAGGACACTGCACGCGCTGGCGCCCGCATGGCTCTGGTCGTCACGGCTTACGTCACAGGAACCTCATGAGGTGTCCCTTCCCTTGATATCTCCGCCCCTCGCGAGCTAGCCTGGTGAGGCCGCCCCTGAGGAGGTCTTGCATCATCCACCTTGTGAGGCTTGGCCCCTCGTGAGGGTCTTGAGTGTTTGCTGGTGAAGATGGGCCGTTCAGGGCCGCTGGTGGAGCCACGCCGTGGGCCGCAGGCAGGCAAGTCTGGGGACACCCGTTCCCAGGACGCCGACAGATCTCTCAACATCAATCGATCTCGTCAAAATGTGTCGGGTCATGAACCAAATGGGATGTCAAAACTAAGACGGCAAGCGGCACGTACTGGAGGCAAAGTGAAACTTTAAACGAACCGTTTGTTTGTATGCATGTCGGACAAATTACAACATTGGAAAAACAAGCATGGTCTAGGCCCACATGTGAATGATACTCGGCGGAATGTTCAAATGAGGCATGCGGGAGCGACACGCACATCGTTGCTTTACACGGTGGGTTTCAGTGTGCCGAGGTTGGCGTTAGCGCTGTGGCACGACCAGCAGATCAACACCTGGCTCGTCGAGAATGCACGGGGGGCCGAAGTGCGAGCGTGTTGTGACGCGTCCGCGGAGTGGTGTAGCGCGGCCAACTGCATCCCCAGGACTTGAGACCATGCCGGGTCGTCTTGCTTTTTCGATGACATGTGGGGTCGCATGTGAGCAAAGGGCATCTCCAACGTTGCCACGACCGCAGCTGACTATCCTGGCGCACCAAAAACCCTCGTCCCTCGCACCGTCGTGCGGTGCGTTCCCAGCTGGCGCCAGCTGCCCGCATTCATGTCGTCCGTCCATAGGCCTTCGTTAAGAGGCTCGGTGCCCGAGGAACCAACTCCAATGACTTAATGGCACACTCGGACGCTTAGCCTCACCGGAATGCGCTACTTAAAGCGGCAACGCCCAGCTAACCTCCACACCATAGTGCGTCGTCCTGCTACCTGGCACCACATCCGCTATGACCGCGAGCGTGAATGCTCTGTGGGAGAGCTTGTCTTCGGGGATGAAGCTCAAGGTCACCACCCTCGCTCAAGTCGCCGCTCGCGACGCAATAGCGGCGTAGCCGGACACGGACGCGACTGCACAAGTGATGGCCACGCGGGCGGCCGATGACGGGAGCACCATCCGCCACGCATCCTACTTGCCGCCGTCCAACATACGACACCGCCGAGGTCGGGGACTCCTCTGAGGATGAGTAGGGCATGGGAAGCGGCAGGGCATGGTGTGCCAACTGGTCGGTCTGTCTCCCATGTTCTACTCTTCCTCGCCGGAGACCGCACCTTCACTTCACGGGTCTTGAACCCCGCCCCCGTACATGGAGATTGCAGATGGAGGATGTCGGTCGCCGCCGTAGAATAGGTTTAGGGTCGGGTTTCTTTTATTTTTCTGTCCTATAAAAGTTTGAAATGTAATGAAAATCTGCCGTGTTTGCATTAATCTGGCCGGTGTATATGAACTTTCACAATAATATAGTATATTGTAGGAGTACTAGCAAGATGCCCGTGTGTTGCACGAAACATCAAGATCTTGTGGGAGAAAAGGATGAACGAGGGAAGGCCTTATCTGCAAATGTGGAGAGGAGTGTGGGTAAATTGTCATAGTTTCCTTCCTATCCGTTAGATATAGATCGGACGGCCTATGTTGCAGGATGGCAGGCACACCATCATCACCAACTCTGCTTTTTATTGAACCGAGACAAAGCTAACATGCAAAGTAAAAGAAACATATAGTCTACATACACAATTTATCTTAGGCACTCCAATAGTACGTCCACAACACATTCACGCATTTCACATATTTCTACATCTACGGGAACCTACAAAAGGGTTAACGTAAATTGCCTCTCTCTCTCCTCCTTGATTTTCATGGTGATGGGCCCCTCCGCCCCCCCAATCTACAACAACAGTTCACACGTTTCACATTATGTTAATTACATAACTTGGATTACGTAGGTGTAGCATTACTCGTCCTAAAAAAACCAACTAAGCCAACCTCCCGGCATATCGCGCGGGAAAAGACCCGGCCGCGCCGTTTTAGTCGGGATTACCGGATTACTAGTAGTAGTATCGATGGATCGCGCGATGAACCAAGTTTTTTTTCTTGAGGGGCGAAGCGCCTAGTTTATTAAAAGGAAAAAGGTGGTACACTCACATCACCCCTGTCGCGGTGGCATTGCACCCCACACACATTCGGTCCTGCACACGGCTCACGCAAACGGAACGCGCTTCAGCTTGCCTCTTCACTGACACGTGGGACTACACTTGGAGAAATCGAACATGCGCCAAACTCCCCACACCCACGCGCGAAAATCCGCCTCCCCCTCCAAAAAAAATCCCCCCAAATCCCAAATTCAACCGCCCTTCGACCGACTAGCCAATAATATTCCCCAAACCCCCTCCCCCCCATCCCCCTCCACTCCATTCGCTCCGCCAAAGCCGCCCTCCCTGCCGCGCCGATACGTCGGCGCCGCGGTTCATCGAGGGGCGCACGGCGATCCTCTCGCTCCCACAGTATGCTCTTGTAGTCTGCCGTCCTCTAGCCGCGCCGCCACCGGTGGCGATGTTCTCGTGGAGGAGCATGGCGGTCAGCACTGCTACCATTGGCGATGTTCGTGTGGAGATGCGCGATGGTCAGCTTCTCCCATGGTACGCGCATTCTAGACTGAGGCCCCGTGCATGTCATTGTAGCGCTGAATGTTAGCTGATAAACGCTGTTAATCTCACTGTTTGCCGAAGTAGTTTACAGTCAATATGCTCTGCCTAAGAAGCTTCCTTGCCATGTTCTGCACTCAATCTACTTAGCTGAGATGGCATGCCAAGCCCGATTAGTTGCTAAAATATCCTGCCATATATTTATTGTGACGTAGATTGCCATGGTCAAGTAGCCAATCTGTTAGGTGAAATAGTTGTATACCATTTTATACTCGATCTTTGTTGCTGCGATGGCCTTCGATAGTTCGATGGCTGTGTGCTCGGCCTCATTGACTGTTGAAACAGCCTGCCATAATTTAGCACTCAAATCTATTTGGTGAATTAGCTTTACATATATCTCGTTACTTAGATCTGCTCGTCCAAATATCTTGCCATAGCTTTAGACATCGACCTAGGTATTTTTTTCTGGACTTCATAAAAAAGCATATATGTTTTTTTTCCTGTAATATCTAGTAGAAGAACTAATTTGTATGTCTAACAGATGGACATGACTTGGATAACTTCTGCTCAAATATTCTCCGCTGCATATGTCGAGGGGGTTGAAACCTTCATGAACTTTATCAGAGCTGAGTACGGTGATCTGAAATTAGATCTGCTCTGCCAGTGTAGCAGTTGTATGAATTCAGTTACAAGACCCGAGTCAACTGTGCAAAATCATCTACACTTTTATGGGATGTCGGTCACATATACTAGGTGGGTTCATCATGGTGAAGCTATGAACGTCAATGTTACTGACTACGTGGAAGCAGCAGATCACCATCTTGATCTGCCTGATGCTCGGGTGGAAGAGGAGGAGGAGGTGGTGGTGGCGGAGCCAGTGAGTTTGACCAACATTGAAAAAATGCTATGAAACGCTCATGCATTTCATGAACTTTCACCTGCAGAAGAAAAACGGTGGGCCCGCATGTCGGAACAATGCAATGTGGCTGTCACCCCAGGAAATAAGCTGTTAGTATTCTCGGCTATGGTCACCTTTCTTCAGGTGAAGACATCTGCGCGGATGACCAACAAATCATTCAATGCGATGTTGGCTGCTTCCCGCAAATCTTTTCGAGATGCGTCTGAGCTGCCACACACCTATAGTAAAATCAAGAATTTCCTTTGTGCAGTTGGAATTGGATATGATATGATCCATCTTTGTAAGAATAATTATGTTCTGTTCCAGAAGGATTATGCCAACTTAAGTGAATGCCCAAAATGCAAATCATCAAGATGGAAAGATCGCGATGCTGTGAAGAGGGTTCCTCATAATGTTCTGAGACATTTTCCAATTACACCAAGATTGCAGAGGTTGTTTCATGATGCTGAAACAAGAGAGGATGTACTATGGAATTCTAGGAACCATGAGTACAGAGATTAGAATGTAATGAGCCATCCATATCATGGTAGTGAGTGGCAAAGCTTCAATCAGAAAGAATAAAAGTTTGTTGCTGACCCGAGAAACATTAGACTTGGCTTAGCTTCAGATGGATTTAACCCATTTGGCCACCAGAGCGCCACATATAGCATGTGGCATGTGCTTGTTATCCCTTACAACATGCCTCCAAATGTCTGCACCAAAGAATCAAACTACATGATGGCCTTGCTCATCCGAGGTCCAAAAAGTCCTGCAAAGGATTTTGATTTATTCATGGAGCCACTTGTGGAGGAACTTCAATAGCTGTGGATGTCGGCGTTCTGGGAGTGGGAGTCCCCAGACTTGCCTGCCTACGGCCCACGGCGTGGCTATGCTAGCGGGCATGTATGGCCCATCTTCATCAACAAGGCATTCAAGACCCTCGCGAGGGGCTAAACCTCGCGAGGGGACGACGCAAGACCTCCTCAGGAGCTGCCTCTCCAGGCGGGCTCACGAGGAGCGGAGATATCAAGGCGGGGCAAACCTCGCGAGGTTCCTGTGACGTGAGCCATGACGATTGACACCAGGCGGGCGCCAGCACGCACATCGTCCTTGTTTCCTCTTTAGTGCTGAGGGGGCAAGCGTAGGCGCGGAGTACCAAGGCATCAGGCAAAGGTTTCCATATCAGTGCAACGAGACCAAGACCAGCAGGCCAGCAGAACGGAGGTCACCGTGGAGCCTGAGACGCGTCACCACCAGAGCCTTTTGCAGGGGAAGACCATTTTTGTCAGGATAGCTTGTACTAGCCGTCCCCTTTCAAATTGGCCGCCGTTCTTGGATCCCTTCCCGCTCAATATTTGGGAAGAGGACCAGGGCCTATATAAGTAGAACTAGCCACCGTAGTAGGGGGAACTGATCTGGGACTGGATCCACTCCATCCTCACACCCACAAGTTCACAGAGCACAAGAACACCCCAACTTCAGGAGGTTGTTCTTCCCCTTGTACTGTTCATTATCAGCCCAAGAGGCAATCCATCCGCCACCACACTGGAGTAGGGTATTACACCACAACGGTGGCCCGAACCAGTATAAATATCGTGTGCCTTGTGATGTGAGTTCGTTGAGTTCGTCCGCGAGACCTTAGCGAGCTAGGGTCTAGATCGGTAGGAGGGAAAGAACTTCATGCGCACCCCAGAGCTCGAACCTCAAGGGTTTTTCCGGAACCCATGATCCAACATTTGGCGCGCCAGGTAGGGGTGCGCCGTAGCTTCCCTTCCGCGATCCGTCGCTCCATCGCTTTGTTGTCTCCATGGCGGACGCCCGCCGCGCTCGAGCTGGGCGCTAGGCTGCCCTCACCGCCCGCGTTGCTCAGACGGCTCCTGTCGGTGGGCCACCTCGTCGTTCTCCATCTCCTGCCACCAATGCCTCCACCGGCCCGGCGGGGAATGAGCAACAAGCATCCTCGCTGCACCCGTCGGTGTGGCAGGACGGCCGTACCGCCACTCCATCATTGACCCCCGCCGGTTCCTCGTCCCACGCACGACGCGATCCCATGGACGCGCAGGCCGCACTCCTCATGGAGAACGAGCTCCTGCGCTACCGCCCGGTCGACGACCTCTACGAGGACTGGCTGGACCATGTCGCCGAGCTCGTCCGTGCCGCAGGGGGATCCCCGACGCCATCCCTCTCTCTGCCTCGCCCTCTGCCAGCCACGTGCGACGTGGCTCATGGAGCGCCTCCACCACCTCTGCCTCAAGACGGTGTCTTGGCACCAAGGCGTGCGGCCCCACGGCGCGACCCACTACGCCCGGTGCCCGCGCGCGAAGAGAGAAGCTGGCGAGAAATTCCTCGGCTGCGAGAAGCTGCACCTGCGCTTCCCACGCTGCCTCGCTAAGACCGCGCGCTACCTGCGGTGGCGGCGCGCGGGCCTCATCAAGACCAAGCTCCACCTCCGAGGTGGGCCCCGACGACCATGGCCGGCTGCGGTGCCTTCACCTCCGAGCTGCGTAGCGTCGCCTGGCTAGGAAAGTTCAAGCCGGATCTGCCTCCTCGCTACGGCGGCACACTCGACCCCACGGAGTTCCTGCAGCTCTACGAGCTGAGCATCGAAGCCGCCAACGGTGACGAGAAAGTCATAGCGAACTGGTTCCCAATGGCGCTCAAAGATGGCGCCCGTTCGTGGCTCCTGAACCTGCCTCAGGGCTCGATCTCCTCCTGGGATGAGATGCGCGACCGCTTCGTCGCCAACTTCCAGGGCACTCGTGACCGCCGGCCGGCCGCGGGTGACCTGCATCGCATCAAGCAACAATCAAGAGAGACCCTCTAGAAGTACATCCAATGCTTCAACAACACTCGCCTCAAGATCCCCAAGGTCACGGACGAGGCCATCATCTCCGCATTCTCTGACGGTGTCCGCGACATCAAGATGAAGGAGAAGCTCGCTATCCACGAGGAGTTGTGCAGATCTCAGGAGTTGTTCAACCTGGCGACAAAGTGCGCAAGAGCTGAGGAGGGGCGCCTCTCCCGCCTTCAGCTGCCAACAGCGGGTGCAGAGGAGAAGAAGGCCAAGGCCAAGGACGTGAAGCGCAAGGAAGCAGCCGTGCTCGCAGCGGAGCCAGACACAAAGCAAGGCTGGGACCAGCCCGAGTCATCCAAGGGCGGCCGACCGTTCTGCGCCTTCCACAACCTGAACATCCACAACACCAGTGAGTGTCAAGAGCTCAGAGTCATTCGCGAGGGACGCTTCAGTCGACGCCCCAAACACAGCGACCGGGGCTACGGCCGAGGAGTAGGACGTGGTGGTGGACGCTGGGACGACCGTGGCATGCGCCAGGAGTGGCGTGACCGTCCTCGTGAGGACCGCTGGCAGGATCGTCCTCGCGAGGGCGCCTGGAGGGACCAGCCTTGTGAGGATCGTCCTCAGGGCAACGCCAGTCTTCCCCCGCTGCCGCCACCACCAAGGAGGAATGACTACCACCATCAAGACGAGGGGGCTGGGGGCTTCCAGGAGCCGCGTGCAATCGCCTGCACTACAACAAATATGTCAACTTGTGACCACCACTATTGGTCACTGAAAGGTCATAGTTTTTCATTTGCAACCTTTTTGTGACCAAAAACAGAAGCTCAAAAGCTGGCGGTCGTAAACTGAAATTAGTGACCTTCTTTGCGATATGTAAAAGGTCGTTGGTTCCACGACCAAATTTTTAGTCGCAAGCAACCTCCCCAGACCACGTAGGCATCTAGTATGGCAAGCTGATGTGGCACAAGAATCAGCCCAGTCCGATTCAGTGTTTTACATGGGCCGAGCCCAACAATTCAGCCTATTTGTGTTTTTTTCTATCTGTCGATTTTTGGTTGGGTTCATGGGCCAAGCCCAATGTTGCAGCCTTTTTTTTTGTTGGGCCATGGCCCTCTTTCCATCAATTGATTTTCTATTTTTCAATCGTTTTATTTTAGAGCTGGTCCCACTAGTCAGATAGGTCCCACAGGTCAAAAATTTCAAAAATTCTTAGATTATATTCATAAGTGGGACATAAATTGGTCCCGCTCGTCAAGTTTCCATTTCACATATTTTTAACATACATAATCACTATTTCAAATAGGACGGGACAAATATAATTCATCAAATAACACTACATTAGTCTTTTACAATCTATTACAATATTACAATTTACAGTCTACTACAGAATCAAAAAACTCTTTGCTAAGTAGGGCTTCACTGATTCGCACTTGGCTTCACGGCTTCACACTCCAAGAAAATTAGGCCTGGAGCTCCTGTAAAAGAGTGAACAACTTCAATATTAGTGCACTACTACTGAGGTCAGAACCAAACAACTTCGATATTACAATCGAAAGAAGTCTCAGGTTTATCAAGCACAACAAAACAGCAGTGTGACTGAAAACAAAAAAAGGTCACAGGTTTAGACTGAAAAGAAAGTGCTAGTTATGCATGATGTCCCAGGTTTAAAGAAAAGATCAAGATCACAATTTTAACCAGAGATATGGTCAGTCCAATTGAACAAAGGTTGGACAAAAGCATTATGAGTATTTAAGTGCAGATGTAGCAGACAATCAAATGAATATATTGTGGAGACGATGAATAAAATTAGGCAATCATCGATGGAGAGCGTCTAATGCTCCAAATAAAACAAACAAATATGTTTAGCCAACCAAGAAGGAAACACTAACAAAATAGTGGCAATTTGAGGTGGTGAGCTAGATGAGGTACAAACTGAGATGACATTCAATCATCTGGTAGCAAAACAAGCTTACTAGCTAGCTAGTACACTAGAATGTGACCATCCAACATGCTCACACACATCATGCAGGAACATATATGAACGTTTTCTGGAAGGGGGACATCAAGACCTTGTTTTGGAATGAC
The DNA here is from genome assembly GCF_018294505.1 of Triticum aestivum. NCBI lineage: Eukaryota > Viridiplantae > Streptophyta > Magnoliopsida > Poales > Poaceae > Triticum > Triticum aestivum. The sequence continues at coordinate 513,187,517 of NC_057807.1, forward strand.
TAAAGAGCACTTGAAGGAGTTCTGGTCATCAGCTGCTTCTTCACCATCAGGCTCATTTTTTGCTGCTGCTTATCCTCCTACTCCATCTACATGTACAAGAGCAAGTTAGTTGTTTTGCATGGCATTCACTTAATAAAACTGCATGTATATTCATCTACATTACTTCTTTAGTATAGTACAGTACAAAGGATGGATGGGCTTGAGTTCAAATGTTTGCTTGCACATGTACTACAAATATACTTAGGCAGATGAAAAATCAACTACAAGCAGGAACACGATGAGCCATAACAAGCTAGTAAGACACTAGCAGTAGAGCAACCATAATATGAAGCAAACAGAGGAATCACAAGGCAATTCTACTAAATTCATTAAAAGAATAGTGGCAATTTTAGGCAGTGTGCTAGATGAGGTACAAACTGAATACTAGTACAGATTAAAGTAGGTTGAATGTTGAGCGGCACATATAATATAATGGTAAGAAAATGATAGCATCAAACAGATTGACAGCGAGAATTTTTCATCTTGGGCATGGAGAGCTCTGTATAATTCAACCATTCAAAACTATGCACTGCATAGCAAGCACTATACGGAATACTAGAAAGCATTTAATTTGCTTGTGTTTGATTGTTTGACAGCCATTGTTACCAAGTCAAATTAAATCACAGCAGCATATGCAGTGAGGACAAACCATCCTAGAGACCGCAAACTGCAGTGCTTCTAGAGGAGTTACAAGCAGTTTTGTGAAACTAATAATTGTAGAATAGCAACCAAAGAGTGCCCCTGATTAGATAAGAGTCCTAGGTTACGTATGTACAGAGCAGAGCAGCGGCGAGGGTAATGCAAATCACTGACCAAAATAGTGGATCAAGCTGAAAATCTGTAACAGAAATTGCAGGATTGAGTATATAAAAACCTGTCAGCCATTGGTAACTCCAGTAAGAAGAAACCTAAAGCTTGATGCTACTGAAGCTAGTACTGCCATTTTCACTGTAATAAAATATAAAAAGCTATAAATGGATGGATCTTCCCAGCTTAACACAGACCAGCTGGACACATCCACAACACATTTTCTCTTTGCACCGAAGCAGACCTCCTCCATGAGCCTGTAGTTGTCGGCCGACAAGGTGAACTCCAGCGCCGCTGGAGGTGGGGTCGAGGCGATGGGCCTTCTCGAAGGCATAGAACCGACCTAGCACCGCGCCAAGAGACATACATATTAATACATTGTGTGGGTGAGGCAAGGAAACAGATACTAGCACTCTGTAACACATCTAGAGAATTATGCCCACTTCACTTCACTTCACTTGGAGTTAATAAACTAGATGGACTGTCGCTAGTGTACAACTACCAGTGTTGTAGTACTTGAGGAAGATGAATATAGTACAGCTCACACACACAGGTACAAAGTAATAGAATACAGACAATTACTAAGTGGAGTAGTAGTAGAAGGGACCTAAGCTAGCACCCAAGCCAAGAGACATACTACTAGTAAATTGTTGTTATGGGTGAGACAAGAGCACATGTGGTGCTGCTGGAGGGAATTATGGGCACTCGGAATAAATTAACGGAGTTTGTCCATGGACTGTCACAGGCAGCAACATAGCACTAGTGCTCTTGCGCTTGAGCAAGAAGAATATATATAATACACAGGCAGCAGAGTTGGTGCTAATAGAATACAGCAACAGTGAGTAGTAGTAATTAAGAGGCACACACTTAACCTGACAGAACTATGCATCAACTAGGCACGATTTCAGAACTGATCGCGCCGTGCAGCCGAATAATTCAGGAGGCGACTCTGCTAAATTCCAATCCACTGTTGTAGTCGATCTAAAGTATTGACTGGAACAAACAAGTTGCACTCATCCGTGACCATCTAAAATTCAGTAAGTATGCGATACTGCTTGTTTTTTGTTAAGCCGATGAAACTAAACAAACTAGCACAATTTCACAAAGCAACATACGAAGGTGTCCTCTCCCTCTCTGCTCTCTCCCCACCCCCCAAATCCAGCAGCAGCGGGAGCATGCCCACAGCAACGACAAACACATGCCCCGGCGCACGAGCTACTCCCTTGGAAACCAAACGCGTCAGCGAAAGGAATGGAAGGGATGGGGAGAAGATGGCCGAGATAGTGGCTACCTTGACGTGGGAGCAGCTGCGTTGTGGCCTCTCTAGCACTCACATGGCGTCCGAACAGAAGCACACGGAGGAAGAAGGACCCCGCCTCGATCTGGACCCTGTGCCGGCACTGCTCTGCCTCCTCCGTTGGGTGTAGTCGTAGCAACACCTTGCGGGCGGCCGCCTCCGCGGGCCGTAGCGCCGGCGGGATGGTCGGGGGCCGCAGACGCAGCGCCATCAGCATCATCCCGCCCGGCTGCTCGCCCGGGACCCAGCCGAGGCCAGCGTGTGACTCGGGCCCACGCCATGGGGTTGGAGGAAGCCATGGCGCCGCAGCCCCCCTGTTCGAGTTGCTGATGGAGGGGCCATGCCGGTGCCGGATCCAGCGCCCACTGGCCTCGACGGTGCCGGATGTGGCAGACCGGTGGCGAGGGAAGAGGTGGGTGGCGGAGAGGGAGGCGGCGGCGAGGGGAGAGGTGTGGCAGAGAGGGAGAGGTGCGGCTGCAAGGGGGATCTGAATCGGGGCAGTTGGGGTTTGGGAGGAAGGAGCGGAGGGAGTGGGAGATAGGGTCACTGTGGTGTGGGATGGATGGATGGATGGATGTGAATGGATGGATGGATGGATGTGTGCCATGTCATCTATCCGTGGCACACACCTTTCCACCAATGAGAATTTAATTTTATTTTCTGTGTGTAAAAATGGTTTTTTTAAGAATATATGAAATCTGTGATGGAAAATTGGATCATATTTTGTGAAAATGATCCGATATTGTGTACATGTGTGTATACTGGGATGGGCTTTTTATTTCTTTGCACAAAAAAATATTTTTCAATTTTTGGAGTGCCAATAATCGGGTTTTTTGTGAAGGACCTAGCAAATAGTTGTTGCAAAATTGGACCAAATAAATTTTCTAAAATACTAGGACATATTTAATGCACAGTTGACCAAATGGTTGGGTGTGAAAAGTTTTGATCCACCTCTCGTGAAAAAGACAAATTCCTGCCGATTCAGGTGGAAGCGGGTCAAATTTGAACTGTAGCTGCCTCGTAGTTTGCCCTTTATTTTTTCCAAAAATCATTTATAGGTACATAAGTATCTATTTAATCATAGAAACACCAAAAAAAATTCAAGATTCAACCACTAGCTAGGAACGGTCATTCCCGCCGTTTTGACCGCATTTTGAAACGGGCATAAAAATTCAAAAAAAACAAAAATTGGAAAAGCTTCGCATTGTGTCATTATATGTGGCCAAGTTTCCAGGAAAAATAATAAACTTGTAATACGGAAATTATTTTTAAAAAGTGTTCTCAGAAATAAGCTATCATGCGTGAAGATTCATGGCATTCAAACCAAATGATCAATCTTATGGCCACATTCATGGCGTAGTTTGTTCAAATGATCTCATATTGTGCACAAGGGTGCATCTTGGAATTCCAAACAATGTTGCCTAAGGGAGTTTTCATTTTCTTTGCACAGGAAATTCATTTTCCATTTTCCGAGTGCCTGAAATGAGTTTTATTTGTGAAGGACTTACCATATATTTGTTGCAAAATTGGACCAAATAAATTTTCTAAAATACTAGGACTTATTTAATGCATAGTTGACCAAGTGGTTGGGTGTCAAAAGTTTTGATCCACCTCTGGTGAAAAAGACAAATTCCCGCCGATTCAGTTGGAAGCGGGTCAAATTTGAACTGTAGTTGCCTCATAGTTTGCTATTTATTTTTTCCAAAAATCATTTTTAGGTACATAAGTATCTATGTAATCAGAGAAACATCAAAAGTTTTCCAAGATTCAACCACTAGCTAGGAACGGACAAGCCCGCCGTTTTGACCGCATTTTGAAACGGGCATAAAATTTTCAAAAAAAACAAAAAAATCGAAAACCTTCGCATTGTGTCATTATATGTGACCAAGTTTCCAGGAAAAATAATACACTTGTAATAGGGAAATTATTTTTAAAAAGTTTTCTCAGAAATAAGCTATCATGCGTGAAGATTCATGGCTTTCAAGTCAAATGATCAATCTTATGGCCACATTCATGGCATAGTTTGTTCAAATGATCTCATATTATGCACAAGGGTGCATCTTGGAATGGTAAACAATGTTGCCTAAGGAAGTCTTCATTTTCTTTGCACAGAAAATTCATTTTCCATTTTTCGAGTGCCTAAAATGAGTTTTTTTATGAAGGACCTACCATATATTTGTTGCAAAATTGGACCAAATCAATTTTATAAAATACTAGGCCATATTTAATGCACAATTGACAAAATGGTTGGGTGTCAAAAGTTTTGATCCACCTCTAGTGAAAAAGATAAATTCCCGCCGATTCAGTTGGAAGCGGGTCAAATTTGAACTGCAGCTGCCTCATAGTTTGCTATTTATTTTTTTCCAAAAATCATTTCTAGTTACATAAGTACCTATTTAATTATAAATACATGGTTTGGTGGCGATACGTCGAGGTTTGGATGGTGGCCGAGGGCCCCAACTCTAGAGCGCGTAAACTCGCATGCCCGCCGCGTAGTCACCGCGTGACCGTGGCGTTGCCATGTGTTCTGGCCTGCCTAGGCATGTCTAGTGGGTTCGGCACTCCCTAGGTAGGTGCTAGGAAGAAAATCACAACATATGATTCTCACGAGGAGACCGATCGATGCTCAAATATGAATAAGCAGCCAAGTGTTTGATTAGCGGTACGGGAAATGCACATGGCTAATGGGTGTGAGTTTTGGCTGAGGATGATGAATTACTAAGAAGACCGTCTTCACAAATTTTTAGCTCAAAAGGAGGAGCCTAGGTGGTACTTGCTTTGCAAAGTACCACACTGGACATAAATACGAATGTTGAAGTCGGGCACAAACTAATGAATGGATTGAGCTGGCATTTGGTGGAGGATGGTTATTTGGGCAAAGGAAATCACTGTAGAAAATAGATACCATTTGGACATGCCAAAGTGGTACTTCCTTCACAAAGTGTTTTTCTGAACAGAATAGGAAAATGAATATTTTTGAATTATTTTTGAACTACGCAAGGAAGGTTTTTTACATATTTGACAAAGATATGACCCAAAGAATTTATGATATTTTTTGGGAATTTTGGGAATGACAGATATATAGGTTGCTTGACAATCTATGGCAAAAACTGCCACATGGACATGACACATAGGCAAAACTGATGAGGTGGCGCCTAGTCATAGCAATAAGTACTAATGCATCCACGTTCACAACCTCATGACCATTTATATTGGTCATAATCAGGTAGAAATAAGGTCATGGACCACTTTTGTCTGCTTTATGACCATTTCGTGTAAGGCAATTCAGGGTTTGAGCCCTTCCAAGCTAAATGGTCGTGGATTTACGACCAATTCAGCTAGGGTCACTAAGAGAAGGTCACTAGTTGACATATTTCTTGTAGTGTTGCATCTTGGGCGGCACTCAGGCCCCAGCCTCACAACGTATCTTCAAATAGTTTGCTCGTGAGGTGAATGCAGTTCTAGCCAAGCTCGAGGCCACATGCCCGCTCAGGTGGTCCTAGTGCGCCATCACCTTCAACTCGGGAGACCAGCTCCAGGGCGCAGCTACCGCTGGCGCTCTCCCAATGCTTTCCTCACCAGTCATCAGCAACGTGCAAGTTACCAAGACCCTCATCGACGGCGGCGTGGGGCTCAACGTCCTGTCCGTCGACATGTTCGACAACCTCCAAGTCCCATATGAGCAGCTTCAGCCCACTAAGCCTTTCTCAGGAGTGACCGATGGCTCCACCACACCGATAGGGAAGGTCCGCCTCCCTATCACCTTCGGGGAACGCAAGAACAATGCACCGAGCTCATCGACTTCGATGTCATGCACATCCTCCTGCCATACAACACCATCCTCGGGTATCCAGCCCTGGCCAATTTCATGGCCGTCACCCATCACGGCTACAACATCCTCAAGATGCCGGGAAGTGGCGGAATCATCACGGTCCCATGTGAAGAAAGAGATGTGGTGTGCTCCCTCGAGCGCGCCTTCCAAGCTGCAGCAATGGATGACCCCGACAGCAAAAGTGAGGGCCCTCCGGAGGCCATCCCCAAGAAGAAGAAGCAGCTACGTCGTGCAGAATCTCACGAGGATGGCGTCGTGGCTGGAACCTCGTCAGGATCAGCGCCCGCTCCAGGGGCACCTCCCTCCATCGCATAGGAAGGCGCGCCCGACGCCCTCCTCGGGCAGGGCTCGGGGCTCTCTTCTAGAGGGCCTCAGACCTTGCCAACATCACGAGGGAGGCGCTTGGGCACCACTTGGAGGCGTGCTTCACGGCACGTTTCCCTCAGGAGAACACAGGGCAAGGAGTGCCCACCACTCAGGAGTTCATCACCAAGACCACACAGGAACTGCAAGACGCAAGGGCCATGCTCGGCGATCGCCGTTCATGAGGCGCAGCTCCCCATCCAAGCGAGGATGCCGGGATGCGCGTCTGCATCGACGTTCCAGGGCTCAACAGGGCCGCATCTTAGGAGCTTTTCTGGCCTTCGTGCGTGGGCCGTTGCGAGGGTCCACCACACAGCTACGTTCGCATACCCTTCGGCTTGCCGAGTGTGTCGTCAGCCTATCAGTGTAACCTGCGGCGTGTCCTGGCAGCTCATGAGGCCAGGCATCATACCATCCTGATAGAGATGGAGACGGTCCTCAGGGAACCACCTGAGCCCCCAGAACCTCCCGAGGCTCAGGGCCCTAGTGGCTCGTGAGGAGCTACCCCTTCGTTGCACACCTTTAGCTGCACCAACTCTCCTTCGTTTCGACGGAACCAGGTGACATTTTCCAAGTTCATTTAGCTGGGAGCACCCCTCAGGCTGCATTATTCCCAAGCCGCGTGGGTCCGTCCCTGTGGCATGTATCGCTTTTGCTTATGTATTAAGTTTACCCTGTTGGGGGCGCCCCTCGGGCTGCATCATCCTCAAGCCGCTCGGCCCTGACGCAGTGGCATGTATCTTTCTGCATTTACCCAAGCTGATTTGCCTTCCATGCTTAATCTGCCTGTGACTATCACCTGCTCAATTGCCACCCGCCACGGGGTACGTCCCTTCATCATGCAATTTGCTTGCGCGTTAAAAGGGGGGCTCCTGAGCATCGCGACTCAGGAGCTCCTACTGGCTCTCCAGCCCTCACCCCCTGGCCTTGACCACGACATCGCAACCTGGCATACCAGCGGCGGCTGAGCTCGCTCGAGGGTCGGGACCTGAGGACGTAGAGCGCTTACACCTAACCATCTCGCAGGAACACACAGATGTCAAAGACCCAAGACCAGGTGCAACCCGCCTTGAGGTAGGGCCTCGTGAGTCCCGCGCTGGCTCACGAGTGCCCAGATACACCTCGCAGCCCTGTCGTGCAAGCCATGTGTCAAGGCGGGGCTGTACACGCCCCGGGGGCTCCTCCCGGAGGGGGCCCCCCTCCCACGCACAAGTGGAAGCACCATGCTCCGTGCTGGCCGTCGACACTGCCGAGGAGCGGCTATGCCCGTGCACAAGCGGAAGCACTATGCTCCACGCTGGTGATAAACAACAGAGGGCGGCTCCACGGTCGTACCAACCTCAGGGAGCCCCAAAGCTCAGCGTTCGGCCTCACCACAATGCCTCCCCTCGAGAGAGCCGCGCGAGGGGGCTGGACACGGGGGCTACGCTCGGGTCACGTCCAAGCGTACGCCACCCAACCAGGTCTCCCGGGCCTGAGGGCTGCTCTCGGGTCACACCCAAGCGCACACCGCCCAAACAGGCCCCCCGGACCTGGTCGTCGCACGCCCCTCCCGAGGCCTCGGCAAGGGTAGGTATGGAAATTTTTTGCGCGTCAAGGGGGACTCCAAAGCATCGCGACTCAGGAGCCTAACTGGTCACGTAGCCCCTCACTCCTTGGTCCGTCCTGGTCTCCGGTCGGCCCAATGGTGGTTGAGGTATGCGCGGGGCCAGGCTCTGCCGACGTAGAACATTAATCTATCCTCACGTACTCTCCCTATAAGCTGTTTGCGCGTCAAGGGGGACTCCTGAGCATCGCGACTCAGGAGCCTAACTGGTCAGGTAGCCCCTCACTCCTTGGTCCGTCCTAGTCTCCGGTCGGCCCAATGGCGGTTGAGGTATGCGCGGGGCCAGGCTCTGCCGACACAGAACACAAAGCGAATAGGAAGGAAATCACAAAATCTCGAAGCAAATATTACAAAACATATTGTCCTCACAATATCAAATGAAAAGTCTAACGCCTCCACGAGGCCTGATGCATATTACAGGAACGAAGCAGGGGAACAGTCACAGGTCACCCCTGTATACCACCATCACCTGCAGAAGATGCTCCTCCCCGGGTAACATCGTCTTCACCTGCACCACTATCCGCGGGATCGGCGGCATCGCCGGACAAGGGTACAGAGAGAAAGCTGCGGAACTTCTTCAGCAGGGCCTCCACCTGACCTTGCACGGCTGTGGCAGCCGCCGCGCAATGATCACCAGCCACAGGCTCCAGCAGCTCGTCAAGACAAGCATTGGGGCCGCGGAGGTGCAGATGGCTGAAGACGCGAGTCAATGCCGCTAAAGACAGGACGCGAGCTTCTGCCTCCACCATGGGACCGATACCATCCACGACTTCCTCGAGGGCCTTCACCGAGAGAGGAAGCAGCAGGGCGGGGCCATCCCCATTGGTGGTCAATGGCCTCTCCAAGCCGTGCTCGTAGAGCGTCTTCAGTTACATGTGAGACCTCTTCTCGTGATCGGCAAAGGCCACACGGTCTTTGGCCAGGACCGGCGCCTTGGCATCAAGATCGGACTCCCTCGCCTTCACCTTCTGCTCGAGCTCTTCCAGCCGGCTGTGCTCGGCGGCCTGCGTCTTCCGCAGCTCCTCCAGCTCAGCATCACAGTTCTTGACGGCGTCCTCCCGGGCCTTCATCTCCTCCTCCTTCACCAGGCGGCCGCATGCTTCTTCGGCATGCTTGTCGTGCAGGTTCTTCAACTCGTCCTCCGGCTCTTGGTAGCGGTCGCAGGCGGCCTTAGCGTCTTTCAGTGCCGCCTCACGATCGACTTCAGCATTGGCGGCGCTCTGCTTCTCCTTCTCGGAAGACGCCGCGACGTGGCTTAGCGTCGCGCGAACCGCCAAGTCGGAGTGAAGCCAGCCATAGGCCAGCTCCAGTCGCCCGGCCACCAGACGCGGGTCTGTTGTCGGTGTCAAAACCGGCGGATCTCAGGTAGGGGGTCCCGAGCTGTGCATCTAGGATCGATGGTAACAGGAGACGGGGGACACAATGTTTACCCAGGTTCGGACCCTCTCTGTGGAGGTAATACCCTACTTCTTGCTTGATTGATCTTGATGAATATGAGTGTTACAAGAGTTGATCTACCACGAGATCGTAATGGCTAAACCCTACAAGTCTAGCCTATGAGTATATGGTAATGAATCTGTCCTATCCGGACTATGCTCTCCGGTTTATATAGACACAGGAGAGATCTGGGGTTACATGAGGTCGGTTACATAGGAGAAAATATTCATAACAAATCGCCTAGCTTGCCTTCCACGCCAAGTAGAGTCCAATCCGGACACGGGTATTGTCTTCGGCCTTCGTGTCTTCACAACCCATCAGTCCGGCCCATGGATAACAGGCCGGACGCCTGAGGACCCCTTAGTCGAGGACTCCCTCAGTAGCCCCTGAACCTGGCTTCAATGACGAGGAGTCCGGTGCGCAGATTGACTTTGGCATTGCAAGGCGGGTTCCCACCTTCCGAATCCAAGATTAGTGTTCGGATGTGATGATTGTATCCGGACCTGTTACACACCATGCACAACCGCAGAGAATATATATATATATATATATATATATATATCTTACATGAGTTCTATCTGCTGACAGCTTTTTAAAACACGACGTTACGTCTGTCCGGCCATAATCACGAACCGTTTTTTTTCCTGCCATCCCACATTCCAAAACACGGTTGCTACTGGCATGTTTTGTCGAAGCAGAGATCGTGTCCCCCTATCACGGGATTCTCATCAATGATGGTATGGGTAACCCAACCATGCCGTTTGCACGGCCCTTGGGAATAGGCGAGTTTAAGGCAAGCGGGGAGGCGCTTGACATTCACAGCCTCTATAAGGGGGTAAGGATTCCCCTCTTTTACCCACGCCCCTCCTCTTTCTCAGTCCTTCCGTCCTCGAGCTCCAGCACCCAGGCCTTAGCTTTTCCCTCGTTCGAGAAAGTACTCCAAAGATGTCCGGATCCGGAGCTGGAGGTAAGTGGATGGCCTCTTCCATCAAGAAGAGGGGTATCAAGGAGATCCGGGAGGCCGGATATCTGGCCAAAGAGATCGCCCATCGACTCCCTGCCAAGGGACAGGTCATCCCCTCTCTCGAGCCCCACGAGAGAGTTGTATTTCTCACACACTTCGCCCGCGGTCTTGGGTTCCCTCTTCACCCATTCGTTCGTAGGTTGATGTTTTACTATGGGCTGGATTTTCATGACCTAGCCCCCAACTTCATCCTCAACATTTCGATGTTTATCATCGTTTGTGAGGCTTTTCTCCGCATCCCGCCTCACTTCGGTCAATGGCTGAAGACCTTCAATGTGAGGCCGAAAGTAGTGCGTGGTCAACAAGCAGAGTGCAGAGGCGCTGTGATGGGCAAGATGCCCAACGTCACCTGGCCCGAAGGTTCATTTGCGGAGACGGTAAAGGGGTGGCAGTCGGGGTGGTTCTACATCAACGAGCCGCCCGACGCTGACTGGTGGGCGGCCCCCGAATTCCGATCCGGAATCCAGATGGGGCTCACCTCCTGGCAAGAGAGGGGCCTAACCAGGGGTCCCTCGGACAAGCTAACTGGGCTCCAGACGTCCATCTAGAACATGATAGAAAGGAAAATCAAGCTCGTCAACATGGTGCAGGTCATGCTTGTTCGTCGGGTCCTTCCATGCCAACGCCGAACTTGTAATTTGTGGGAGTTCGAGCCGGCTAAGCACCATACGCTACTGGAGCTCTTCGGCACGACGCACGAAGAAATCTGGAAGGTGCTCTTCAAGGCCGGCAAGACGCCACCGCCTACAACCGAAGACCGCGGGCTTAGCTTGAAACGCCAGCCCAACCCGGTCAGTTCCTTTAATGTTTTCAAGGAGTATCCCCTACTAGCATATTTTGAGAGGAAATTTAGGCTTCCTTCCCCTATTTTCACGCCTGGATTAAGTTGGCTGAGGAGATTAACTATCCGTCTCCGTTGCCCGAGGACTAAGAGTTTCCATTATTGGAGAAGATGTTGTTCCCTGCACCTTACGAGGTGTCGTAGAAGACGGCTAAGAAGGCGGCCCAAGGGGCCAAGAAGGGCCTTCACCGGAGAAGCACTCCGGACGAGACGCCCGAAAACGAAACTTCCTCTTCGTCTGTTGACGATGGCGATGAAGAGGAAGAAGAAGACGAATCCCCACCTGACACGGGGAGGAAGAAGAGAGCGGCACCCACAAGCCCGTAGGCGGAAGCGCCTAAGAGGGTTAAAGGCTCCCTTGCGGATAACCCTGCATGGGATGTCGACAGCAGTCCGGAACGACCTCGCCAGACCAAGCCTCGGGCCGCTTCGTAAGTACCAGAATTTGCAAAAGTCTGGCCTTCCTGGTTAATAGTATTGACATATTGTAAACTTTTGTCATTGCAGTCCGGCGCGCGATGGCTCCCCGCGATCCTCGACAGAGGATTCGCTAGACACAGAGGAGATGGCTAGCATATCTCCGCCACCTGCTCATTCCATCTTACCCAGGGGTGATGACGAGGCGGTGTCCAAAAAGGCCTTCCCAGGCCGGGGGGAGGTTCCGGAGATCATAGGGGTGAAGCCCCAGGATGACTCCACGGATGCCAGACACACGGGGGCAAAAGCCCCCATGGAGACTGGCGATGGGGTCCGAGTTCCCTTTGGATCTCAGCCGATACCATTCTAGAAATCTATACGGCTCCGGTGTCCAGTGAACGGCATTCCCCCCAAGGAGGGAGCATGCCTGCTCCACCGGTGAGATCTGTCCAACCAGAGGCACCGGATAACCTGCTAGAGGCGCTGCGAGGCGCCTCTATCGTGGATGAACATTGTGTCCTTATGGACATAGTAATAGAGAAGGTTCAGTTTGCCAAAAGCGGACTGACCGAAGCCTGCACTAGCCTTCTAACAGGCTTTGAGGTAAGTAATGTCATTATAGGAAAAATATCACGGTATAGATAGTAGCCCCTGATACTCTGTTTGGTGTTCGGGAAGAAAAGTCGAACAGAGGATCAAAAATTGTAGGAGTCTAACATGAGTTGTCAATGTGAATACGTAGGTATCCCTGCAGGCTGCCACTGCTCATGCTGCGGAGGTCTTCGTACTGAAGCAGAAATTGGAGCGGGCCAAGGAGGAGCTCGGCCGCGTGAAGAAGCAGTTGGAGGATAGCCAAGGTATGCGGTAACCTGTGGGTACATTTCGAAAAGAAATGAATAGTCTGACTGGGCTAAAGTGTCATAAACTTTATTAGGGGCCACGGTCGAGGTGGCAGCCCTAAAGAAGGCGCTAGCTGAGGCCGAGGGCAAAGCGGCCAAAGAGCGTGTCTCGCGCGAGAAGCACGAGGCCCGGGTTGGCGAGGCGCAACAACAGCTCCAGGGCGCGATAGGGAGATTTGAGGCCCTGGAGCGCAGTTGTAAGGCGCAAGAGTCCGAATTGGTGAAGGCTCGCCAGAGCGCTCAGGATGCACGTGCCGAAGCCCAGAGCACCCTCAAGGAAATTGGATGACCAAGAAGATTGTGGCGGGTAAGTTCTTCACCATGCAGAGCAAGCGTGTAGAAGCAACGTCCCTTGTACCTATCCTGAATTTTTGTTTTCCAGGGGCATTTACAGGTTTGCCGCACAGTGTGTCGGATGCGGCCGAGCATTATAGAGCCGAGGAAGGGATGTCTATGGAGAAACTGTTCTGGTCCCAATATGTGGGATCCGAACATCCGGTGCCCTTCAGTGACCAGCTAAAGCGGTTGGTCGAGCTGCACATGTTGGCAGAGCTGGCTATAAAGGACTTTATAGTCCGGCTGTGTCCTGCTGATCCTATGCCTGGCAGCTATTTCGGACTTGTGCAGCAGCTTGTGAGTGCCTGTCCGCGGCTCGAAGCCGTGAAGCGGTCGGTCTGTATTGAAGGTGCGTGCATGGCCTTTGCCCACGTCAAGACGCATTGGGCGAAGCTAGATACCAAGAAGCTGATGACCGAGGGACCACCGGAGGGCAAGGAGCATCGTCGACCCGAGCATTATTTTGATGGTGTCCTGGAGGGGTCCCACTTTGCGGCGGAGCAATGTTCGAAGGATATTATATTCCCATAAGAACATGAGTGTTATCTTGCCCTATAATATGGAACAAAGTGTTGGAAATATGCCCTAGAGGCAATAATAAAAGTATTATTATATTTCCTTGTTCATGATAATTGTCTTTTATTCATGCTATAACTGTATTATCCGGAAATCGTAATACACGTGTGAATACATAGACCACAATATGTCCCTAGTGAGCCTCTAGTTGACTAGCTCGTTGTGATCAACAGATAGTCATGATTTCCTGGCTATGGACATTGGATGTCATTGATAACGGGATCACATCATTAGGAGAATGATGTGATGGACAAGACCCAATCCTAAGCCTAGCACAAAGATCGTGTAGTTCGTATGCTAAAGCTTTTCTAATGTCAAGTATCTTTTCCTTAGACCATGAGATTGTGCAACTCCCGGATACCGTAGGAATGCTTTGGGTGTACCAAACGTCACAACGTAACTGGGTGGCTATAAAGGTGCATTACAGGTATCTCCGAAAGTGTCTGTTGGGTTGGCACAAATCGAGACTGGGATTTGTCACTCCGTGTAAACGGAGAGGTATCTCTGGGCCCACTCGGTAGGACATCATCATAATGTGCACAATGTGATCAAGGAGTTGATCACGGGATGATGTGTTACGGAACGAGTAAAGAGACTTGCCGGTAACGAGATTGAACAAGGTATCGGTATACCGACGATCGAATCTCGGGCAAGTACAATACCGCTAGACAAAGGGAATTGTATACGGGATCGATTGAGTCCTTGATATCGTGGTTCATCCGATGAGATCATCGTGGAACATGTGGGAGCCAACATGGGTATCCAGATCCCGCTGTTGGTTATTGACCGGAGAACGTCTCGGTCATGTCTGCATGTCTCCCGAACCCGTAGGGTCTACACACTTAAGGTTCGGTGACGCTAGGGTTATAAAGGAAGCTTGTATGTGGTTACCGAATGTTGTTCGGAGTCCCGGATGAGATCCCGGACGTCACGAGGAGTTCCGGAATGGTCCGGAGGTAAAGATTTATATATGGGAAGTCCTGTTTTGGTCACCGGAAAAGTTTTGGGCGATATCGGTAATGTACCGGGACCACCGGGAGGGTCCCGGGGGTCCACCAAGTGGGGCCACCTGCCCCAGAAGGTTGCGTGGGCCAAGTGTGGGAGGGGACCAGCCCCTAGGTGGGCTGGTGCGCCCCCCACAAGGGGTCCAAGGCGCAAGGGAGAGTGGGAGGGGGCAAACCCTAGTCCAGATGGGCCTTAAGGCCCACCTAGTGGGCGCCTCCCCCCTCTCCCCCTCTTGGCCGCCTCCCCAAGTCCCATCTAGGGCTGGCCGCACCCCTTGGGGTGGGAAACCCTAAAGGGGGCGCAGCCCCCTTCTCCCCTATATAAATAGAGGCCTGGGGCTGCCCATAATAGATGAGAACTTCTCCTCTTGGCGCAGCCCTACCTCTCTCCCTTCTCCTCATATCTCGCGGTGTTTGGCGAAGCCCTGCTGGACTACCACGCTCCTCCATCACCACCACGCCGTTGTGCTGCTGCTGGATGGAGTCTTCCTCAACCTCTCCCTCTCTCCTTGCTGGATCAAGGTGTGGGAGACGTCGCCGGGCTGTACGTGTGTTGAACGCGGAGGTGTCGTCCGTTCGGCACTAGGATCTCCGGTGATTTGAATCACGACGAGTACGACCCCTTCAACCCCGTTCTATTGAACGCTTCCGCTTAGCGATCTACAAGGGTATGTAGATGCACTCTCCTTCCCCTCGTTGCTGGTTTCTCCATAGATAGATCTTGGTGACACGTTGGAAAATTTTGAATTTCTGCTACGTTACCCAACAGTGGCATCATGAGCTAGGTCTATTGCGTAGATTCTTTGCACGAGTAGAACACAAAGTAGTTGTGGGCGTTGATTTTGTTCAATATGCTTACCGTTACTAGTCCAATCTTGTTTCGATGGTATTGTGGGATGAAGCGGCCCGGACCGACCTTACACGTACTCTTACGTGAGACAGGTTCCACCGATTGACATGCACTTGGTGCATAAGGTGGCTAGCGGGTGCCAGTCTCTCCCACTTTTGTCGGAACGGATTCGATGAAAAGGGTCCTTATGAAGGGTAAATAGCAATTGGCATATCATGTTGTGGTTTTGCGTAGGTAAGAAACGTTCTTGCTAGAAACCCATAGCAGCCACGTAAAACATGCAAACAACAATTAGAGGACGTCTAACTTGTTTTTGTAGGGTGTGCTATGTGATGTGATATGGCCAAGAAGAATGTGATGAATGATATGTGATGTATGAGATTGATCATGTTCTTGTAATAGGATTCACGACTTGCATGTCGATGAGTATGACAACCGGCAGGAGCCATAGGAGTTGTCTTAATTTATTGTATGACCTGCGTGTCATTGAACAACGCCATGTAATTACTTTACTTTATTGCTAACCGGTAGCCATAGTAGTAGAAGTAATAGTTGGTGAGACAACTTCATGAAGACACGATGATGGAGATCATGATGATGGAGATCATGGTGTCATGCCGGTGACGATGATGATCATGGAGCCCCGAAGATGGAGATCAAAAGGAGCAAAATGATATTGGCCATATCATGTCACTATTTGATTGCATGTGATGTTTATCATGTTTATGCATCTTGTTTACTTAGGACGACGATAGTAAATAAGATGATCCCTTACAAAATTTCAAGAAGTGTTCTCCCCTAACTGTGCACCGTTGCTACAATTCGTCGCTTCTAAGCACCACGTGATGATCGGGTGTGATGGATTCTTACGTTCACATACAACGGGTGTAAGACAGTTTTACACAGCGAAAACACTTAGGGTTAACTTGACGAGCCTAGCATGTACAGACATGGCCTCGGAACACGGAGACCGAAAGGTCGAGCATGAGTCGTATAGCAGATACGATCAACATGAAGATGTTCACCGATGATGACTAGTCCGTCTCACGTGATGATCGGACACGGCCTAGTTGACTCGGATCATGTAATCACTTAGATGACCAGAGGGATGTCTATTTGAGTGGGAGTTCATAAGATGAACTTAATTATCTTGAACATAGTCAAAAGACCTTTTGCAAATTATGTCGTAAGCTCGCGCTTTAGTTCCACTGTTTAGATATGTTCCTAGAGAAAATATAGTTGAAAGTTGATAGTAGCAATTATGCGGATAGTAGAAAGCTTATGTCCTTAATGCACTGCTCAGTGTGCTGAACCCCAAACGTCGTTTGTGGATGTTGCGAACATCGGACATACACGTTTTGATAACTACGTGATAGTTCAGTTAAACGGTTTAGAGTTGAGGCACGAAAGACGTTTTTGAAATGTCGCGGAACATATGAGATGTTTCGAGGGCTGAAATTAGGATTTCAGGCTCGTGCCCACGTCAAGAGGTATGAGACCTCCGACGATTTTCTTAGCCTGCAAACTAAGGGAGAAAAGCTCAATCGTTGAGCTTGTGCTCAGATTGTCTGAGTGCAACAATCACTTGAATCGAGTGGGAGTTGATCTTCCAGATGAGATAGTGATGTTTCCCCAAAGTCATTGCCACCAAGCTGCTAGAGCTTCGTGATGAACTATAACATATCAGGGATAGATATGATGATCCTTGAGGTATTCACGATGTTTGACACCGCGAAAGTAGAAATCAAGAAGGAGCATCAGTTGTTGATGGTTGGTGAAACCACTAGTTTCAAGAAGGGCAAGGGCAAGAAGGGACACTTCATGAAACGGCAAATCAGCTGCTGCTCTAGTGAAGAAACCCAAGGTTGAACCCAAACCCGAGACTAAGTGCTTCTGTAATAAGGGGAACAACCACTGGAGCAAAATTACCCTAGATACTTGGTAGATGAGAAGGCTGGCAAGGTCGATAGAAGTATATTGGATATACATTATGTTAATGTGTACTTTACTAGTATTCCTAGTAGCACCAGGGTATTAGATACCGGTTCGGTTGCTAAGTGTTAGTAACCCGAAATAAAAGCTACGGAATAAACGGAGACTAGCTAAAGGTGAGCTGACGATATGTGTTGGAAGTGTTTCCAAGGTTGATGTGATCAAGCATCGCACGCTCCCTCTACCATCGAGATTAGGTGTTTGCGTTGAGCATAGACATGATTGGATTATGTCTATCGCAATACGGTTATTCATTTAAGGAGAATAATGGTTACTCTATTTATTTGAATAACACCTTCAATGGTCTTGCACCTAAAGGAATGGTTTATTGAATCTCGATCGTAGTGATACATATTTTCATGCCAAAAGATATAAGATAGTAGTACCACTTACTTGTGGCACTGCCATGTAAGTCATAATGGTATAAAACGCATGAAGAAGCTCCATGTTGATGGATCTTTGGACTCACTCGTTTTTGAAAAGTTTGAGACATGCGAACCATGTCTATTGGTGTATACGCATGAAGAAACTCCATGCAGATGGATCATTTGGACTCACTTGATTTTGAATCACTTGAGATATGCAAATCATACCACATGGGCAAGATGACTGAAAAGCCTCGTTTTCAGTAAGATGAAATAAGATAGCAACTTGTTGGAAGTAACACATTTTGATGTGTGTAGTCCAATGAGTGCTAAGGCATGCAGTGAACATCGTTATATTCTTACTTCACAGATGATTCGAGTAGATGTTGAGAATATTTACTTGATGAAACACAAGTCTGAATTATTGAATGGTTCAAGTAATTTCAGAGTGAAGTAGAAGATCATTGTGACAAGAGGATAAAATGTCTATCATATGATCATAGAGATGAATATCTGAGTTACGAGTTTTGGCATGCAATTAAGATATTGTGGAAATTGTTTCACAATTAATAGCGCCTGGAACACCATAGTGTGACGGTGTGTCCGAACATCATAGTTGCATCCTATTGGATATGGTGCGTACCATGATGTCTCTTATCGAATTACCACTATCGTTCATGGGTTAGGCATTAGAGACAACCGCACTCACTTTAACAGGGTACCACATAATTCCGTTGAGACGACACCGTTTGGAGAAACCTAAGTTGTCGTTTCTTAAAAGTTTGGGGCTGCGACGCTTATGTGAAGAAGTTTCAGGTTGATAAGCTCGAACCCAAAGCGGATAAAATGCATCTTCATAGGACACCCAAAATAGTTGGGTATACCTCCTAATTCAAATCCGAAAGCAATAGGGATTGTTTCTTGAATCGGGTCCTTTCTCGAGGAAAAGTTTGTCTTGGAAAGTTGAGTGGGAGGATGGTGGAGACTTGATGAGGTTATTGAACCATCACTTCAACTAGTGTGTAGCAGGGCACAGGAAGTTGTTCCTATGGCACCTACACCAATTGAAGTAGAAGCTTATGATAGTGATCATGAAACTTCGGATCAAGTCACTACCGTACCTCGTAGGGTGACAAGGATGCATACTACTTCAGAGTGGTACAGTGATCCTGTCTTGAAGGTCATGTTGCTAGACAACAATGAACCTACGAGCTATGGAGAAGCGATGGTGGGCCCATATTCCGACAAATGGTTAGAAGCCATGAAATCCGAGATAGGATCCATGTATCATAACAAAGCATGGACTTTGGTGGACTTGCCCGATGATCGGCAAGCCATTGAAATAAATGGATCTTTAAGAAGAAGACGGACATGGACGGTAATGTCACCGTCTATGAAGCTCGACTTGTGGCAAAGAGTTTTTCACAAGTTCTAGGAGTTGACTACGATGAGATTTTCTCATCCGTAGCGATGCTTAAGTCCGTTGGAATCATGTTAGCATTAGCTGCATTTATGAAATCTGGCAGATGGATGTCAAAACGAGTTTCCTTACCAGTCTTCATAAGGAAAGGTTGTATGTGATACAATCAGAAAGGTTTTGTCGATCCTAAGGATGCTAAAAGGTATGCTAGCTCCAGCGATCCTTCCATGGACTGGAGTAAGCATCTCGGAGTTGGAATGTACGCTTTGATAAGATGATCAAAGATTTTGGGTCTATACAAAGTTTATGAGAAACTTGTATTTCCAAAGAAGTGAGTGGGAGCACTATAGAATTTCTGATGAGTATATGTTGTTGACATATTGATGATCAGAAATGATGTAGAATTTCTAGAAAGCATATAGGGTTATTTGAAAGGTGTTTTTTAATAGAAAACCTGGATTAAGCTACTTGAACATTGAGCATCAAGATCTATGAGGATAGATCAAAAACGCTTTATGGTACTTTCAAATGAGCACATACCTTGACATGATCTTGAAGGTGTTCAAGATGGATCAGTCAAAGAAGAAGTTCTTGCCTGAGTTGTAAGGTACGAAGTTAAGACTTAAGGCTCGACCTCGGCAGAAAAGAGAGAAAGGACGAAGGTCGTCCCCTATGCTTTAGACGTAGGCTCTACAGTATGCTATGCTGTGTACCGCACCTAAAGTGTGCCTTGCCATGAGTCAGTCAAGGGGTACAAGTGTGATCCAAGAATAGATCATAGTACAGCGGTCAAAGTTATCCTTAGTAACTAATGGACTAAGGAATTTTCTCGATTATGGAGGTGGTAAAAGAGTTCGTCGTAAAGGGTTACGTCGATGCAAGCTTAACACCTATCCGGATAGCTCTGAGTAGAGATACCGGATACGTATAATGGAGCAACAATTTAGAATAGCTCCAAGTAGAACAGTTATTTGGAATAGCTCCAAATAGAGCGCGGTAGCTGCATCTAGGAGATGACATAGAGATTTGTAAAGCACATACGGATCTGATTGTTGTAGACCCGTTGACTAAAACCTCTCTCACAAGCAAAACATGATCAAACCCCAGAACTCATTGAGTCTTAATCACATGATGATGTGAACTAGTTTAATGACACTAGTAAACTCTTTGGATGTTGATCACATGGCGATGTGACCTGTCAGTATTAATCACATGGCGATGTGAACTAGATTATTGACTCTAGTGCAAGTGGGAGACTATTGGAAATATGCCCTAGAGGCAATAATAAAAGTATTATTATAT
The DNA here is from genome assembly GCF_018294505.1 of Triticum aestivum. Classification (NCBI taxonomy): domain Eukaryota; kingdom Viridiplantae; phylum Streptophyta; class Magnoliopsida; order Poales; family Poaceae; genus Triticum; species Triticum aestivum. The sequence goes on from NC_057807.1 coordinate 513,207,924, forward strand.
TTCCTTGTTCATGATAATTGTCTTTTATTCATGCTATAACTGTATTATCCGGAAATCGTAATGCACGTGTGAATACATAGACCACAATATGTCCCTAGTGAGCCTCTAGTTGACTAGCTCGTTGTGATCAACAAATAGTCATGATTTCCTGGCTATGGACATTGGATGTCGTTGATAACGGGATCACATCATTAGGAGAATGATGTGATGGACAAGACCCAATCCTAAGCCTAGCACAAAGATCGTGTAGTTCGTATGCTAAAGCTTTTCTAATGTCAAGTATCTTTTCCTTAGACCATGAGATTGTGCAACTCCCGGATACCGTAGGAATGCTTTGGGTGTACCAAACGTCACAACGTAACTGGGTGGCTATAAAGGTGCATTACAGGTATCTCCGAAAGTGTCTGTTGGGTTGGCACGAATCAAGACTGGGATTTGTCACTCCGTGTAAACGGAGAGGTATCTCTGGGCCCACTCGGTAGGACATCATCATAATGTGCACAATGTGATCAAGGAGTTGATCACGGGATGATGTGTTACGGAACGAGTAAAGAGACTTGCCGGTAATGAGATTGAACAAGGTATCGGTATACCGACGATCGAATCTCGGGCAAGTACAATACCGCTAGACAAAGGGAATTGTATACGGGATCGATTGAGTCCTTGACATCGTGGTTCATCCGATGAGATCATCGTGGAACATGTGGGAGCCAACATGGGTATCCAGATCCCGCTGTTGGTTATTGACCGGAGAACGTCTCGGTCATGTCTGCATGTCTCCCGAACCCGTAGGGTCTACACACTTAAGGTTCGGTGACGCTAGGGTTATAAAGGAAGCTTGTATGTGGTTACTGAATGTTGTTCGGAGTCCCGGATGAGGTCCCGGACGTCACGAGGAGTTCCGGAATGGTCCGGAGGTAAAGATTTATATATGGGAAGTCCTGTTTTGGTCACCGGAAAAGTTTCGGGCGATATCGGTAATGTACCGGGACCACCGGGAGGGTCCCGGGGGTCCACCAAGTGGGGCCACCTGCCCTAGAAGGTTGCGTGGGCCAAGTGTGGGAGGGGACCAGCCCGTAGGTGGGCTGGTGCGCCCCCCACAAGGGGTCCAAGGCGCAAGGGAGAGTGGAGGGGGCAAACCCTAGTCCAGATGGGCCTTAAGGCCCACCTAGTGGGCGCCTCCCCTCTCTCCCCCTCTTGGCCGCCTCCCCAAGTCCCATCTAGGGCTGGCCGCACCCCTTGGGGTGGGAAACCCTAAAGGGGGCGCAGCCCCCTTCTCCCCTATATAAATAGAGGCCTGGGGCTGCCCATAATAGATGAGAACTTCTCCTCTTGGTGCAGCCCTACCTCTCTCCCTTCTCCTCATATCTCGCGGTGCTTGGCGAAGCCCTGCTGGACTACCACGCTCCTCCATCACCACCACGCCGTTGTGCTGCTGCTGGATGGAGTCTTCCTCAACCTCTCCCTCTCTCCTTGCTGGATCAAGGCGTGGGAGACGTCACCGGGCTGTACGTGTGTTGAACGCGGAGGTGCCGTCCGTTCGGCACTAGGATCTCCGGTGATTTGAATCACGACGAGTACGACTCCTTCAACCCCGTTCTCTTGAACGCTTCCGCTTAGCGATCTACAAGGGTATGTAGATGCACTCTCCTTCCCCTCGTTGCTGGTTTCTCCATAGATAGATCTTGGTGACACGTAGGAAAATTTTGAATTTCTGCTATGTTACCCAACACAAAGATGTTATGTAGTATAATGTTTATGATTTTAAATTTTACCTCATGCGCGGCCGTTTATTAAATCTGAGGGATGACTAGTCGTCGGCTTCTACCCCCACGTATATGTTATGGGGGTGTTCGGGATAAATGTAAACACTCTTTACTCCACATTCTGGTCCTTAAAGGAGGTGTTTAGTGCAACGAATAAGGCAATCAGACTATGCGGCCTTTACCGCCCCCACTTAGCCACAGGAGTTTTGAAAATTAATAAAGTTGGCGAAGCCCCTAGTGTTTGGAGAACCGAATTAGAGGCGCTATACACGCCTAATCGGAAGGACCGATTCTTCGCAAGAAGCGGGAAAAATCTCCAACGATTTGAAACCTCACGAACAGCTGACCGGCTCTCGTCGCATCATGACAGTCAGTTTTCGGCTTTCTCTACTGAGGTGCTCGTCCGGAAGAACCGGAACACAATCGCAGTAGTTCTCCCTTTACTACCCTATCCGATATAGCGGAACGTAAGGTAGTAAGCATAGGAGCCGGGCAACCCAACTATTGACCAAAGACATGATTCGAAGCCGATGCATATAATGCTATAAGTTCGGGGTGCCGAACTATACTGTAAAAGTGTTCGGACTTTTATTGCCATGACGTGGGGTGTAATTAAGCCCCTGGCGTATTAGTGCATACCATGGTGTACGTGTGCAATGAGTAATAGATACTGAGGTGAGGAAACGGAAAAAATGAAGTAATGGGCTGACGCCACCATTTATTCGCTGTTGTGATGTGATCAGTACGTCAAGGCGTACTTTGTACAAGTAATGCTATAAGCGAGTAAGGCTATTAAAAATGTCGTAACCAAGGGCGAGCTGCATGCGGGTATGTAAAACAAGTATGGTAATCATTTAATAGAAACCACCTAGGGGTTCCCTTGTACGTCAGAGCTCCTTGCCTCCTTGGTGTGTTCTGCAAGCAGGTCGTCCGTATAGCCCTTGAAAAGAGAAGAAGACCTGTACAAAGAAAAAGCAGAAATTTGCGAATCCCAGGGTCTATCAAGCCGTACTATGGATTGCGAGCGAGTTGTGCCTCCGTTAGTGTCCATGAGTACGTAGCTTAAATGCGCGTGGTACTAATACCATTGCCTCGTCGGGGCTGCGATGGAGGTCGAATTTGCTTGATTAGCTTGTAACGAGCCGAGTTGTCCTGCTGCAGTGTAGTCTGGACCCTCTTAATGATGTCCGGGTGCTCGGCAACCGGATTATAGTGTTGCTTGAGAAGGCCACTTTGTGCTTCTGCTGCTAGGGCAGTGGTGCGCCCCTATGTTCGGAGGGAGCATTCCGTGTTTCCATTTACTGTAATGACTCCACGTGGACCGGGCATTTTGAGCTTGAGATAAGCATAATGCAGCACCGTGTTGAATCTAGCGAATGCGGTTCGTCCGAGCAGCGCGTGATAGCCGCTGCTGAATGTGATGATATTGAAGATTAGTTCTTCGCTTCAGAAGTTATCCGGGGAACCGAATACTACTTCCAGCGTTATTGAGCCCATACAATGGGCCTCTACGCCTGGTATGACTCCTTTAAAGGTAGTCTTCGTAGGCTTGACTCGTGAGAGGACAATGCTCATTTTTCGTAATGTATCCTGATAGAGCAGGTTGAGGCTGCTACCACCGTCCATTAGGACTCGAGTCAGGTGAAATCCGTCATGTCGGATGCTAATTGGATGGTCTCGGCAGTCGAAGGTGATCGGGAATGATGACCACGGATTGAACTTCGGGGCGACGGGCTCTACCGCATAGACATCCCCGAGTGCGCGCTTGCACTCCCTTTTGGAAATAAGTGTAGCGTATATCATGTTCACCGTTTTGACTTGAGGGGGAAATTTCTTTTGCCCCCGGTGTTTGGCTGCCGGGGCTCTTCGTCATTGTCCTTGCTCTGTTTTCCCCTCCTTTGTTTCTGCTACTTACCTTGCTGGCTTGTTTAAAGACCCGGCAATCTCTATTAGTATGGTTGGCCGATTTGTCTGGGGTGCCATGTATTTGGCAAGGACGATCGAGTATGCGATCCAAGATGGATGGTTTTTCGTTGCTCCTTTTATAGGGCTTCTTTCCCTGGCCGGACTTGGAGCCACTAAATTCGGCATGAACTGTGGTATCATTGGTGTTATCGTCATTGCTTTGGCGTTTGTTTCTGTTGTGCTGGAGCTTGTCGGTGCTGTTTTTAGCCTCGGAGGGGCTTGTTTCGTTGGCTGTGTTCATACTACGAGCTAGCCAACTATCTTCTCCCGTGCAAAAGCGGGTCATAAGTGCCGTGATGCCTGCCATGGATCTCGGCTTTTCTTGGCCAAGGTGGCGGGCGAGCCATTCGTCCTGGATGCTATGCTTAAAGTCCGCTAGGGCTTCGGCATCCGGACAGTCGATGATCTGGTTCTTTTTGGTTAGGAACCTAGTCTAGAATTTACTGGCCGATTCTTCGGGTTGTTGAACTATGTGGCTTAAGTCGTCGCCGTCTGGTGGCCGGACATAAGTTCCTTGGAAGTTATCAAGGAAAGCCCCTTCCAAGTCCTCCCAGCTGCCGATGGAGTTTTCAGGCAGGCTGTTAAGCCAGTGCCGAGCTGGCCCTTTAAGGTTTAGTGGGAGGTATTTAATGGTGTGGAGGTCATCTCCTCGAGCCATATGGATATGAAGAATAAAATCCTCGATCCATACTGCAGGATCGGTTGTGTCGTCGTATGATTCAATGTTGAAAGGCTTGAACCCCTCGGGGAATTCGTGATCCAGTACCTCATCTGTGAAGCAGAGAGGGTGTGCGGCACCTTGTACCGGGCCGCATTGCAGCGTAGCTCTAATGGAGTCTGTCTGCGGCATTCGGCCTGGGTTAGATTTATCACGTCCGAGTAGGTGGCCGTCTTCGTGCCTCGAGGCACGTGCTCGCGGTTCGTAGATCGATCTTGTGTGCCCTGCTCTACTGTCCAGGGTCTGCCGAAGGTCGTACGTGTGACCCTGAACTCTTTCGTCTTTATTTTTGTAGGGTAGTGGGGCAAGCTGTTGTTCGGCCTGAGTTGCCGCTTTATCCCGACCGCGGGGTGGCCGGTGGGCTGCCCTGTCTCGACCACGCAGTGGTCGTTCCGCATTACGCGAGGGAGATATGTGTTCCGGTGCCTCCTCGTCGAATTGAGGTAGCAGTCTATGTTTTGAGTAGCTCTTGGCTGGCCGCTTGAGGCCGTATTCTTCGGCTGTCAGGACGTCGGTCCATCTGTCGACGAGTAGGTCTTGTTCAACTTGAAGCTGCTATTGTTTCTTTTTCAAGCTCCTTGCGGTGGCTACGAGCTGAAGCTTAAAGTGCCCCTGCTCCAGAGGGTCCTCTAGCACGATGAAGTCCTCGTTGCCGAGGCTTGTCTCCTGCTTGGAGGGTGGATGATAACTATCATCCTTCGTGTTATCTTATATGACCTGTTCATCAAGGTTGTCTTGCGTGTTGTCATGTTCCTCCTGTTCGGATGCAGTGCCGACAGGGTCTTCATTGTTTTCAGTGTCGCCCGGAGTACTATTTTCTCTGGTGCCAGTATTGCCATCCTTTGAGCGACGAGGCTTAGAACGGTGTTTGGGGCGACGGCGCTTGGACTGCATCTCGGAGGGTTTGTTCTTATCCGGCTCTTCTTTGTCATCACCAGATCTTTTGGGTGTATCAACCATGTACACGTCATACGAAGAGGTGGCCGTCCAACGTCCAGTGAATGGCGGGCATTGGCCTTGCTCATTGCCGGCATCGTCGTCCATACCGGTGATGTCTTCGGAGCCGTAGTCAAGCACGTCGGTTAAGTCGTCGACGATGGCAATGAAGTGGGTGGCAGGTGGGAAGCAAAATTCCTCGTCGTCCGCCTCTAGCTCAAATCAAATATAATTCGGCTGTGAGTCTTCCTCCAGGGTCAAGTTCTTCAAAGAATTTAGTACGTCACCCAAAGGCGAAAGCTGGAAGATGTCTGCGGCGCTAAATTCGAAAATCAACAACCGATCCAGCTCGGTGTCCGCAGGTGTATCCGGTCCGGAACGTGTAGCCGGAGACGAGTCCGGGGTTCCATTGACACAAGCATTATAGGATGTCGAGTCCGTGTGCGGCTCCAACGTCGCGGACTTTATGGCCTCGGAGGGCGCGATCTGCTTTGGCTCTAAGGCCGTTGTAGCAATAGGATCCATCTCATGGATGTGATCTGATGACAAATTTAAGTCAAGTTCATCGGAGAGAGGGGGACTGATCGCCGCGGTCTCAAATCCATCGAAGATCAAGTCTCCACGGATGTCCGCGACGTAGTTCAAGCTTCCAAATCCGACCTGATGGCCAGGGGCGTAGCTATCGACCTGCTCCAGATGGCCGAGCGAGTTGGCCCGCATTACGGAGCCGCCGAATACAAAGATCTGTCTGGCGAGGAAGGTCTCTCCCTGGACCACGTCATTACTGACGATTGAAGGAGCCATTGAACCTTTCGTTGACGGCACATTGGAACTCTCAATGAAAGCACCAATGTCGGTGTCAAAATCGGCGGATCTCGGGTAGGGGGTCCTGAACTGTGCATCTAGGATCGATGGTAACAGGAGACGGGGGACACAATGTTTACCCAGGTTCGGGCCCTCTCTATGGAGGTAATACCTTACTTCCTGCTTGATTGATCTTGATGAATATGAGTGTTACAAGAGTTGATCTACCACGAGATCGTAATGTCTAAACCCTAGAAGTCTAGCCTATGAGTATATGGTAATGAATCTGTCCTATCCGGACTATGCTCTCCGGTTTATATAGACACCGGAGAGATCTATGGTTACATGAGGTCGGTTACATAGGAGGAAATCTTCATAATAGATCGCCTAGCTTGCCTTCCACGCGAAGTAGAGTCCAATTCGGACACACGTATTGTCTTCGGCCTTCGTGTCTTCAGAGCCCATCTGTCCGGCCAATGGATAACAGGACGGACGCCCGAGGACCCCTTAGTCCAGGACTCCCTCATCCGCGCTCAGGAGATTTGCCTGCGACTTGGTCATCTCCAGAAGAGCGCGCTCCAGAACAGCAGCAGAAGCGGAAGAACCTAGGAGTGGAGGTGCAGCAGTGGGAGGAGGCAACGTCGTCACCAAGGCCTGGGAGACTGCGGGTTCCGGAGCAGTCGGGACCTCTTCAACCGAGCAAGACGCCGGCACCTCAAGAGCCAGAGGGGTGTCACGCCCAATATGCGACCCTATCCTAAAGGAACTCGAAGGTCCCACCAAGGATAGAAGCGCATATTGGAGACGCTTTTGCAAGGTGGATATCATTACATCATACCATTACATAATAGTTGGGGATACATACAAGAGGCATACAATGCCATACGAATACAACAACATCATACATAAGAGCAACATCCGACTACGGAAGAAACACAAACAGAAACTCAAACGACATCCACCCTGCTAGCCCAGGCTGCCAACCAGGAACCTATCCCCTGATCGAAGAAGAAGTAGAAGAAGAACTCCAAAACAAGTAAACATCACTCTCGCATCATGATTATCACATAATCTGTACCTGCAACTGTTGTTGTAGTAATCTGTGAGCCACGAGGACTCAGCAATCCCATTACCATGGGTATCAAGACTAGCAAAGCTTAATGGGTATGGAATGGATAAGTGGTGAGGTTGCAGCAGCGACTAAGCATATATGTTGGCTAACATACGCAAATAAGAGCGAGAAGAGAAGCAACGAAACGGTCGTGAAGCTAGCAATGATCAAGAAGTGATCCTGAACTCCTACTTACGTCAAACATAACCCAATACTGTGTTCACTTCCCGAACTCCGCCGAAAAGAGACCATCATGGCTACACACACGGTTGATGCATTTTAATTCGAATATGGTGTCAAGTTATCTACAACCGGACATTAACAAACTCTCATCTGCCACATAACCGCGGGCACGGCTCTCGAAAGTTTATACCCTGCAGGGGTGTCCCAACTTAGCCCATCACAAGCTCTCACGATCAACGAAGGATATTCCTTCTCCTAGGAAGACCCGATCAAACTCGGAATCCTGGTTTACAAGACATTTCGACAATGGTAAAACAAGAGCAGCAAAGCCGCCCGATGTGCCGACAAATCCCGATAGGAGCTCGACATATCTCGTTCTCAGGGCACACCGAATGGGCAAGACGTTGGGTTGGCATAGACCCTGGTTGCCCAGGGGGCGCCGGACATCGCCCAGGTTGGGCCAGCACTCGTAGGAGCACTGGCCCGGGGGTTAAATTAAAGATGGCCCTCGGGCTCCGGAAACCCAAGGGAAAAAGGCTTAGGTGAGGCAAATGGTAAAACCAAGTTTGGGCCTTGCTGGAGGAGTTTTATTCAAAGCGAACTGTCAAGGGGGTCCCATAAATCACCGAACCGCGTAAGGAACGCAAAATCAAGGAACATAACACCGGTATGACAGAAACTAGGGCGGCAAGAGTGGAACAAAACGCCAGGCCTAAGGCCGAGCCTTCCACCCTTTACCAACACTACTAGGGAAAAGCCTAGCAGCAGCGCGAGTTTTGGGCCTCTCAGTAGCGTGGGGACCGGCGCTACTAATAAGGCACTACAGCTAACGTATAGCAATAGTGTTTGTTGTCCCATGCTACTGCTATACATGAATAGTTGTAGCGCTCTTTAGAAAAGGGCGCTGCTGATATTATCTGCAACGCTGTTTACGAGGAAGCGCTACTGGTAAGGCGGCACTACTGCTAAATTCCCCCCCCCCCTCACTACTACTAGTTTTATTAGTTTTTTCCCTACATATTTGTTTTGTATTTGAATAGTCTTTATAGAATAATCTTTAGCATATCATACACATACAAATGTAATCATAGAATATACATACAATTAGTCTCATCAAATCATGTCATCATCATAATCATCATCCAACACAAAGTGGTCTCTTGTCATCATCTCAAAAATAGCGATACAAGTCTCGATTACTTGCAAATACATCGTCATCCATCTAAACAATGATATACGCGAGAAGAGCTATCACTTTGAGTACATGAGTTCATATCCCTCTCTCGCATTAGCGTGAACCTAAACTAACTACTGTCTATCGCTCGGAAACCGGAAACCGGTACACTTGGGCCTGACACTCCGGCCACTCCTCGTGTATATATTCCTGGCGTAGCACTTCTTCGCCATCTATGATCTATGCACCTGCATCGTCACATGAGTCGATGATATGCAACATATATAGTTGAGCAACAGAAAGAGACAGACTTGGCAAAAATAGAAACAACATATCATAAGAATAAATAACAAAGTTCATCGTACCCAAAATGCCCTAACTAGAGTGATTTTCGCTAGTCGAGGAGGAGAACGGTTTAATTACATCACAAATAAAGTTTCACCGTGCATAACTCAAAGTTTTGTCATACAGAAAGTATGGACTAAATGGACACATTGTCATATATCGACAATCACTCCACCATGTCATGTCATCCATCCATGCCAGGGAGATAGTCCTCGAGCTTAGTGAAAGGCTTCATGTCGAGACGCTGAGAGGCTATCCATGTTCGGACGTCTTCCCGCGACATTTGTCCTTCTCTCTAGAACATCCCTATTTTTCCGATGACCTCCTTCATGATGATTTGGGCAAGTTCGTGCTGGATGTTATAGAACTCAGCTCGAAGTTGATGATCCTCGATATCTCCTATGTCCTTTGCCCATTGCAGAATATGGGGATCGCTGGATCTAGGTGACATGCGAAGGTTCTAGTGATCCCGTCTGTACTCCAGCATGTGGTGTAGGACATAGAATCCATCATTAAGAGAATCGTTCGGTTGATGGAAGCAGCAGAAGTCGGTCTTATGGCTGAAGGCGACCCTACTGCCCCTTCTCTTCTTGTCCCTGACCTCTCCACCCCTTGCTTGGTAGTAAAACATAGCACTGTCGAGAACATCCTTGATGTGGGTGTAATCCTTTTTGTGAATGTTCTTCGACGAGTACAAGTAAAGAGCATGGGAGAATCGGGGGTAGAGGATGATGAGGACGGCGTGCCCGCCACCGTGCAAAATAAGTACACCTCAAATTAATTAGCCTCTACCGTGCAAATGAATGATTGAAATCGAAGGAAGGATAGCAGCGCGGATGACTTACACGAGATGATAAGGCACGAGAATCGCCTCCTTGTCCTTATTGGCGAGCATGAAACTGACGATGTAATCCCTCGCATATTCACCGTGCTTTGTGCAGACTCCCAAGAAACCCTCGTGCATGTAGTACGGGTCAGCGACACAGATATGAGGTATCTGCTCAACCCCGATGATGTAGTTCATGTTCAAGGCATAAAGGCGGACAAACGTAAAATCCAGCTTCTTCACGTGAAACATGTCGAATATGTAATCGAATCAGAGGAAGAACTTATCCGCGGGAAAGCTGTCGATGTACGACTTTTGCCGCAAAATGTTAACCACGTAGAGTGGGTATCCTGGATCTTTCAAGGCGATGAGGCCTTTCTCTACCCGCAGCACATCGTCATGAAGTCTCCATAGATTGCTGAATCTGGCCCGTAGCGCTGTTGCAGGTAGGATTGGTTGACCGAGGATATGCCATTTATCCGCATCGGGGATATCTATACGGTCCTGAAGCCGAGGCTGCTGAGGCGGTTGGATCATAGAATTAGCTTTTTTGCCTTTCCTCGCTCTCTTCCTAGACTTCTTTACTACCGGAAGGTCGTCCATAATATGTTGAGACGGCAATTCAGGCACCGACTCATGATGCTCAAACCCTGAGGAGGCGCCAGTATAGACATACTGTTCAACGCCATTGTCATCCTCATCCTCATCCATGGCGACGTCATCAGTGGCTAATGGAGCCTACTCCTTACCCCGTCCGCTATCACCCAACCCGACACCCGACGCTAATTGGGTAGGTGCGGTGTTGATGTTCATACCTTGCTGAGGCTGCGTGCTCGTGGGTGTGCTCCCGGCCGCCTCCAAACAAAGCAGACTCTTTGGCCACAACAGGACCCACCCATTGCAACAATCACCAAGCCGCCGTGGGGTCTCGTCGTCATCCCCCACTAGTATTAGAGGAGGCAAATTTTGGTGGCTCGGTTTGACACTGGCCACGGAAACCTTGAAGACGTTCGGGGGGATCGGCTGATTGTGGAACAATGGTTCCTTCGGCTCCATTATCATCGCCTTCCCCACGTCCACCTTCTGGTCGCCGATGGTGTACAATATGGTGCACGGGGTTTCGTCGGCCTGCAAAGAAAAGTCTGTGATGTGAGACATCCGAAAGGCAACGAAAACGGGAGATTATACATTTATATTGAAGGGGGTCGGTGGGACAGATACCATGAGGGCGTCGAGCTCAGCCAAAGACGAAGCACCGCCGAGCACGTCCGGTGCAGGAGCCGGTGCGGGAGCCGGTGCAGGAGAAGGTGCAAGAGCCGGTGCAGGAGCAGGTGCTGGTGCAACGCTAGTCGAGCTGCTCCCTAAGAAGTAAGCAAGGGGAAAGTCCTCTGCATTTTTTCTGGATTTTGCCTTGTCCAAGTGAAATCGGCCGGAACCAAGGAAGTAGACAAATCTGCAACCACCTGTTTTGCAGCAGCTACCGCTATTGCGACTGTCTGAGATGATTTCTTCTCAACCGCAATCTCAACCTTCTTGACGATGTTTTCTTCAGTTAACCTCCGTCTTTCCTTTCTCTCCTCCGTGGTCTCACGGTAGTACTTCTTCCACGTGGCGCCGTCTCCGACACCGTGCACGCGTCCATATGACGGCCGAGTATCCACCGGTTGTCGTTTCAATATGTTCAACGCCCGGTTGAATGGAGTGTCCCACTTGGGCCTCGCCAATGCCTCAGACGGCGAGTCGCTTTTAGCCGCAATCCGGTGCTGCTCTCTCTGCAAAAGGCACAAGGATCGTTTACAAATATGACTAACATGTGCAGTCGAATTGATCAGAAACTAAAATTACCAGCAGTCTCATGAACTCCGTAATGACCGGTTTTGTCTCGTAAACCTTCTTCATTGGGTCCCAACGGTGCCGGGCTGATACGTCTCCAACGTACCTATAATTTGTGATTGCTCCATGCTATATTATCTATTGTTTTGGACTATATTGGGCTTTATTTTCCACTTTTATATTACTTTTGGGACTAACCTATTAACCGGAGGCCCAGCCCAGAATTGCTGTTTTTTGCCTATTTCAGTGTTTCGAAGAAACGAAATATCAAACGGAGTCCAAACGGAATGAAACCTTTGGGAACGTGATTTTCTCACCAAACGTGATCCAGGATACTTGGACCCTACGTCAAGCAACCAACAGGGAAGGCACGAGGTAGGGGGCGCGCCCTCCCCCCCAGGCGCGCCCTCCACCCTCGTTGGCCCCCTGTTGCTCCACCGACGTACTTCTTCCTCCTATATATACCTACGTACCCCCGACAGATCAGATACGGAGCCAAAAACCTAATTCCACTGCCGCAACTTTTTGTACCCACGAGATCCCATCTTGGGGCCTGTTCCGGAGCTCCGCCGGAAGGGGATTCCACCACGGAGGGCTTATACATCATCATCATTGCCTCTCCGATGAAGTGTGAGTAGTTTATTTCAGACCTTCGGGTCCATAGTTAGTAGCTAGATGGCTTCTTCTTTCTTTTTGAATCTCAATACAATGTTCTCCCCCTCTCTCATGGAGATCTATTCGATGTAATTTTCTTTTTGCGGTGTGTTTGTTGAGACCGATGAATTGTGGGTTTATGATCAAGATTATCTTTGAGCAATATTTGAATCTTTTCTGAATTCTTTTATGTATGATTGAGTTATATTTGCAAATCTCTTCAAATTATCCGTTTGGTTTGGCCAACTAGATTGGTAGTTCTTGCAATGGGAGAAGTGTTTAGCTTTGGGTTCAATCTTGCGGTGTCCTTACCCAATGACAGAAGGGGTTGCAAGGCACGTATTGTATTGTTGCCATCGAGGATAACAAGATGGGGTATTTATCATATTGCATGAATTTATTCCTCTACATCATGTCATCTTGCTTAAGGCGTTACTCTGTTTTCATTAACTTAATACTCTAGATGCATGCTGGATATAGGTCAATGACTGGAGTAATAGTAGTAGATGCAGGCATGAGTCGATCTACTTGTCTCGGATGTGATGCCTATATACATGATCATACCTAGATATTCTCATAACTATGCTCAATTCTGTCAATTACACAACAGTAATTCGTTTACCCACCGTAAAATACTTATGCTCTTGAGAGAAGCCACTAGTTAAATCTATGGCCCCCGGGTCTATTTTCATCATATTAATCTTCCTATGCTTTATTATTGCTTTGCTCTTTACTTTGCCTTTTATTTCACCTTGCATCTTTATATAAAAAATACCAAAAATATTATCTATCATCTCTATCAGATCTCACTCTCGTAAGTGACCGTGAAGGGATTGACAACCCCTATTCGTGTTGGTTGCAAGGAGTTATTTGCTTTGTGTAGGTACGAGGGACTTGCGCCTTGGTTCTCAAAAACTGAGGGAAATACTTATGCTACTCTACTGCATCATCCTCTCCTCTTCAGGGAAAACCAACACAAGCTCGAGACGTAGCAAGAAGGATTTCTGGCGCCGTTGCCGGGGAGGCTACGCAAAAGTCAACATACCAAGTACCCATCACAATCCCTTATCTCTCGCATTACATTATTTGCCATTTGCCTCTCATTTTCCTCTCCCCCAATTCACCCTTGCCGTTTTATTCGCCCTCTCTTTTCCAATCTCCTCCTCTCTTTTCCGTTTGCCTTTTTCTCGTTTGCTTGTTTGCTTGTGTGTTGGATTACTTGTTGCCATGGCGCAAGATAATACCAAATTGTGTGATTTCTCGAGTACCAATAATAATGATTTCCTTAGTACTCCGATTGCTCCTCTTAATGATGTTGAGTCTTGTGAAATCAATACCGCGCTGCTGAATCTTGTTATGAAAGATTCACCAGCCTTCCTAGTGAAGATGCCGCTACTCATCTAAACAACTTTGTTGATTTATGTGATATGCAAAAGAAGAAAGATATGGATAACAATATTGTCAAATTGAAGTTATTTCCGTTTTCACTTAGAGATCATGCTAAAGTTTGGTTTTCGTCTTTGCCTAAAAATAGTATTGATTCTTGGAACAAGTGCAAAGATGCTTTTATCTCTAAGTATTTTCCTCCCCCTAAGATTATCGCTCTTAGAAACAATATTATGAATTTTAAACAACTTGATCATGAGCATGTTGCCCAATCTTGGGAAAGAATGAAATTGATGCTTCGCAATTGCCCTACTCATGGTTTGAATTTATGGATGATCATACAAAAAATTTATGCCGGTTTGAACTTTGCTTCTAGAAATCTCTTAGATTCGGCCGTGGGAGGCACTTTTATGGAAATCACTTTAGGATATGCTACAAAACTTATTGATAATATTATGGCCAATTATTCTCAATGGCACACCGAAAGATCTTCTAGTAAAAAAGTGCATGCTATAGAAGAAATCAATGTTTTGAGTGGAAAGATGGATGAACTTATGAAGATGATTGCTACTAAAAATACTCCTCTTGATCCCAATGATATGCCTTTGTCTTCTTTGATTGAGAATAATAATGAATCTTTGGATGTGAATTTTGTTGGTAGGAATAGTTTTGGAAATAATGCTTATAGAGGGAATTTTAATCCTAGGCCATATCCTGGTAATCCTTCTAATAATTATGGAAAATCCTACAACAACTCTTATGGAAATTTTAATAATATGCCCTCTGAATTTGAGAATAGTGTTAAAGAGTTTATGAATTCACAAAAGAATTTTAATGCTTTGCTTGAAGAGAAATTACTTAAAGTTGATGAATTGGCTAGGAACGTTGATAAAATTTCTCTCAATGTTGATTCTTTAAAGCTTAGATCTATTCCTCCTAAGCATGATATCAATGAGTCTCTCAAAGTCATGAGAATTTCCATTGATGAGTGCAAGGAAAGAACCGCTAAGATGCGTGCTATGAAAGATGCCTTTATTAAAGCATGTTCTTCCAATTTCTATGAAAATCAAGATGAAGATCTAAAAGTTATTGATGTGTCTCCCGTTAAATCCTTGTTTTGTAATATGAATCTTGATAATGGTGAGATTGAATATGATTCAACTTTACCTAGAAGGTGTTCTAAAAATTCGGAGTTTTTAGATTATGATGCTAAAATTGATAAAAGTGGGATTGAAGAAAGTAAAACTCTAGATGTTGCTAAACCCACTATTTTGGATTTAAAGGAATTTAATTATGAAAGTTGCTCCTTAATTGATTGTATTTCCTTGTTACAATCCGTGCTAAATTCTTTGCATGCTTATAGTCAAAATAAAGCGTTTACTAAACATATCGTTGATGCCTTGATGCAATCTTAGGAGGAAAAACTTGAGTTGGAAGTCTCCATCCCTAGAAAACTTTACGATGAGTGGGAAACAACTATTAAAATTAAGATTAAGGATCATGAATTTTATGCTTTATGTGATTTGGGTGCTAGTGTATCCACTATTCCCAAAACTTTGTCTGATTTTCTAGATTTCAGTGATTTTGTTAAATGCTCTCTAAACTTGCACCTTGCGGATTCCACTATTAAGAAACCTATGGGAAGAATTAATAATGTTCTTATTGTTGCAAATAGGAATTATGTGCCCGTAGACTTGAACGTTCTTGATATATATTGCAATCCTTCATGTCCTATTATTCTTGGTAGACCTTTCCTTAGAACAATTGGTGCAATTATTGATATGAAGGAAGGGAATATTAGATTCCAATTCTCATTAAAGAAAGGCATGGAACACTTTCCTAGGAAAAAGATAAAATTACCATATGAATCTATCATGCGAGCTACATATGAATTGAGTGCCAAAGATGGCAATACTTAGATCTATCCTTGCCTTTATGCCTAGCTAGGGGCATTAAACGATAGCGCTTGTTGGGAGGCAACCCAATTTTTCTTTATGTTTTTGTTTTTGCTCCCGTTTAGTAATAAATCTTGCATCTAGCTTCTATTTAGATGTGTTTTTATCTTTTAATTAGTGTTTGTGCCAAGTAGAACCTATAGGATAACCTACGATGATAGTTGATTTGATTCTGCTGAAAAATAGAAACTTTGCGCGCACGAATATAATTTTGTTAAATCACAGGAACGTGCTTTTGCGTTCATTCTTTTTTCTGATGATCAACAAACAAATTTTCCAGGACTTCCTATTTTTGTAGAATTGTTAGAGTTCCAGAAGTTTGCGTTAGTTACAGATTACTACAGACTTTTCTGGTTTTGACAGATTCTGTTTTTCGTGTGTTGTTTGCTTATTTTGATGAATCTATGGTTAGTAAAATAGTTTATAATCCATAGAGAAGTTGGAATACAGTAGGTTTAACACCAATATAAATAAATAATGAGTTCATTACAGTACCTTGAAGTGGTCTTTTGTTTTCTTTCGCTAAAGGAGCTCACGAGATCTCTGTTGAGTTTTGTGTTGTGAAGTTTTCAAGTTTTGGGTGAATTTTTTTGATGGATTATGGAACAAGGAGTGGAAAGAGCCTAAGATTGGGGATGCCCATGGCACCCCCATGAAAATCCAAGGACACCAAAAAGTCAAAGCTTGGGGATGCCCCGGAAGGCATCCCCTCTTTCGTCCACTTCCATCGGTAACTTTACTTGGAGCTATATTTGTATTCACCACATGATATGTGTTTATCTTGGAGCATCTTGTATTCTTTGCGTCTTTGCTTTTTAGTTTACCACAATCATCCTTGCTGTACACACCTTTTGAGAGAGCCATACATGAATTGGAATTTGTTAGAATACTCTATGTGCTTCACTTATATCTTTTGAGCTTTATAGTTTTGCTCTAGTGCTTCACTTATATCTTTTAGAGCACGGTGGTGGATTTGTTTTAAAGAAACTATTGATCTCTCATGCTTCACTTAGATTATTTTGAGAGTCTTAAATATCATGGTAATTTTCTTAAAATAATAATATGCTTGGTATTCAAGATTTGTAAAACTTTCTTTTGAGTGCGTTGAATACTAAGAAAAGTTTGATGCTTGATAATTGTTTTGAGATATGGAGGTGATTATATTAGAGTCATGCTAGTTGAGTAGTTGTGAATTTGAGAAATGCTTGTGTTGAAGTATGGAAGTCCCGTAGCATGCACGTATGGTAAACGTTATGTAACAAATTTGAAACATGAGGTGTTATTTGATTGTCCTCCTTATGAGTGGCGGTCGGGGACGAGCGATGGTCTTTTCCTACCAATCTATCCCCCTAGGAGCATGCGCGTAGTGCTTTGGTTTTTGATGGCTTGTAGATTTTTGCAATAAGTATGTGAGTTCTTTATGACTAATGTTGAGTCCATGGATTATACGCACTCTCACCCTTCCATCATTGCTAGCCTCTTCGGTACTGTGCATTGCCCTTTCTCACATTGAGAGTTGGTGCAAACTTTGTCGGTGCATCCAAACCCCGTGATATGATACGCTCTTTCACACATAAACCTCCTTATATCTTCCTCAAAACAGCCACCATACCTACCTATTATGGCATTTCCATAGACATTCCGAGATATATTGCCATGCAACTTTCCACCATACCGTTCTTCATGACACATTCATCATTGTCATATTGCTTAGCATGATCATGTAGTTGGCATAGTATTGGTGGCAAAGCCACCGTTCATAATCCTTTCATACATGTCACTCTTGAATCATTGCATATCCCGGTACACCGCCAGAGGCATTCATATAGAGTCATACTTTGTTCTAGTATCGAGTTGTAATCATTGAGTTGTAAATAAATAGAAGTGTCATGATCATCATTATTAGAACATTGTCCCATGTGAGGTCAAATAAAAAAAGAGGCCAAAGATCCCACAAAAAAAGAGGCCAAAGATCCCACACAAAAAAATGAGAGAAAAAGAGAGAAGGTACAATGTTACTATCCTTTTACCACACTTGTGCTTCAAACTAGCACCATAATCTTCATGATAGAGAGTCTCTTGTTTTGTCACTTTCATATACTAGTGGGAATTTTTCATTATAGAACTTGGCTTGTATATTCCAACGATGGGCTTTCTCAAATGCCCTAGGTCTTCGTGAGCAAGCAAGTTGGATGCACACCCACTTAGTTTCTTTTGTTGCGCTTTCATGCATTTATAGCTCTAATGCATACGTTGCATGGCAATCCCTACTACTTACATTAACATCAACTGATGGGCATCTCCATAGCCCGTTGATTAGCCTCGTTGATGTGAGACCTTCTCCTTTTTTGTCTTCTCCACATAACCCCCATCATTATATTATATTCCACCCATAGTGCTATGTCCATGGCTCGCGCTCATATATTGGGTGAGATTTTATAGGTTTGAGATTACTAAAGTATGAAACAATTGCTTGGCTTGTCATCGGGGTTGTGCATGATGAGAGCATTCTTGTGTGATGAAAATGGAGCATGACTAAACTAGGGATGAACTTTCTTTGGCCATGTTATTTTGAGAAGACATAATTGCCTAGTTAGTATGCTTGAAGTATTATTATTTTTATGTCGATATGAACTTTTGTCTTGAATCTTTCGGATCTGAATATTCATACCACAATTAAGAAGAATTACATTGAAATTATTCCAAGTAGCACTCTGCATCAAAAATTCTCTTTTTATCATTTACCTACTCGAGGACGAGCAGGAATTAAGCTTGGGGATGCCTGATACGTCTCCAACGTATCTATAATTTTTGATTGCTCCATGCTATATTATCTATTGTTTTGGACTATATTGGGCTTTATTTTCCACTTTTATATTACTTTTGGGACTAACCTATTAACCGGAGGCCCGGCCCAGAATTGCTGTTTTTTGCCTATTTCAGTGTTTCGAAGAAACGAAATATCAAACAGAGTCCAAACGGAATGAAACCTTCGGGAACGTGATTTTCTCACCGAACGTGATCCAGGAGACTTGGACCCTACGTCAAGCAACCAACAGGGAAGGCACGAGGTAGGGGGGAGCGCCCTCCCCCCCCAGGCGTGCCCTCCACCCTCGTGGCCCCCCTGTTGCTCCACCGACGTACTTCTTCCTCCTATATATACCTATGCACCCCCGATAGATCAGATACGGAGCCAAAAACCTAATTCCACCGCCGCAACTTTCTGTACCCACGAGATCCCATCTTGGGGCTTGTTCCGAAGCTCCGCCGAAAGGGGATTCCACCACGGAGGGCTTATACATCATCATCATAGCCTCTCCGATGAAGTGTGAGTAGTTTATTTCAGACCTTTGGGTCCATAGTTAGTAGCTAGATGGCTTATTCTCTCTTTCTGGATCTCAATACAATGTTCTCCCCCTCTCTCGTGGAGATCTATTCGATGTAATCTTCTTTTTGCGGTGTGTTTGTTGAGACCGATGAATTGTGGGTTTATGATCAAGATTATCTTTGAGCAATATTTGAATCTTTTCTGAATTCTTTTATGTATGATTGAGTTATCTTTGCAAGTCTCTTCGAATTATCCATTTGGTTTGGCCAACTAGATTGGTTGTTCTTGCAATGGGAGAAGTGTTTAGCTTTCGGTTCAATCTTGCGGTGTCCTTACCCAGTGACAGAAGGGGTTGCAAGGCACGTATTGTATTGTTGCCATCGAGGATAACAAGATGGGGTATTTACCATATTGCATGAATTTATTCCTCTACATCATGTCATCTTGATTAAGGCGTTACTCTATTTTCATTAAGTTAATACTCTAGATGCATGCTGGATAGCGGTCGATGAGTGGAGTAATAGTAGTAGATGCAGGCAAGAGTCGATCTACTTGTCTCGGACGTGATGCCTATATACATGATCATACCTAGATATTCTCATAACTATGCTCAATTCTGTCAATTGCTCAACAGTAATTTGTTTACCCACCGTAAAATACTTATGCTCTTCAGAGAAGCCACTAGTGAAATATATGGCCCCCGGGTCTATTTTCATCATATTAATCTTCCTACGCTTTATTATTGATTTGCTCTTTACTTTGCCTTTTATTTTACCTTGCATCTTTATATCAAAAATACCAAAAATATTATCTATCATCTCTATCAGATCTCACTCTCGTAAGTGATCGTGAAGGGATTGACAACCCCTATTCGCGTTGGCTGTGAGGAGTTATTTGCTTTGTGTAGGTACGAGGGACTTGCGCGTGGTCTCCTACTTGATTGATACCTTGGTTCTCAAAAACTGAGGGAAATACTTACGCTACTCTGCTACATCATCCTCTCCTCTTCGGGGAAAACCAACGCAAGCTCGAGACATAGCACGGGCCCTGAGGACGTCACGCTCCTGCGGGACGGTGAACTCTGCCAAGGGGTCTGGGATGCCCAGACTCGTGGCTTCCGCGTCCTCCTTGGCCCATTTGGACCTCTTTCCACTATAACCACGGCTTCCGATGTGGTGGCT
Organism: Triticum aestivum; assembly: GCF_018294505.1. NCBI lineage: Eukaryota > Viridiplantae > Streptophyta > Magnoliopsida > Poales > Poaceae > Triticum > Triticum aestivum. The sequence goes on from NC_057807.1 coordinate 513,228,089, forward strand.
CCCAATGTTCCTCTCTTGAAGCCCTTCATGTACTTAGACTTTTTTTGGCAGCTTCGGCCTTGCAAGCCTCCTTGAATATTTGAAACTGCTCTTCCGTGATTGTCGGATTATCCTTTACAATCTCGGAGTAGGGTTCCTTCTTGTCGATGATCTTTGCTTTCACTCGATTTTTACCAGGCGGCCAACGCGTCGCTAAACTTGGTCATGGCGTGTTTGTTTATCTCCTTCATTGTCGGGTCCTCATCTGGATCTTCATAATCCTTCTCATTCTGGCCCGGGAACAAGAATATCTGGTGAAACTTCTTTAGGAGGGAGCTCCTCATATTTTCTATCTTCTATAGTTTCTCATCGTTGATGGTGGAGATTGTCCGTACGATGCAGCCTATTTGATTGTCGTAGCACGAGCGCGTTTCCTCGGGCGCCTTTGGCTCAAAATTGACGTTGTCCACCTCCGTGACCACAAGTCTAGTAGTCTTGAGTTTGTTAGGAAGTTGTTGCCTCTTTGCTTTCGGTTCTACACCGGCTCCGCTCCCCGTGGCAGCATTGGTCTCAGTTTTAGCGCCTGTCTCGATGCCAGTCTAAGTCTCGGCGCTGGTCTCAGTCTCAGCACCGGTCTGCGTGTCGGTCTTGGTCCCCGATGCCACCAGTGGGCCCAGCAACAACATTGGTTGATCGTCGGCAAGGCTAAAAAATTCGTCTGCCGCCCGGTAGACGTCGTCGCAATCACTAGAACCATGTCCTTCATCATTGCTAGCCATGTTTCCTATGATTAAATCTAGTCAATTAATTCTAGACCTAATAAAATGAATAATGACATAAAAAAGGCCTATTGTTTTGCAGGAATGTTGACTCCTTCATGGTGCGGCAAATCCCGGGCACTCGATATGTCCTAGTTTGTAGCACAAGTCATGCCGAAATTCACGGAAAATTTCGGCATGACCTTTGCTAAAAAGTGGACAAATCGAGAACCTGAAATTTGCCGGAACAGAAATGAATCAACATTCCGGCAAAACATAGGCCACTCAGCTTCATTCCCTGGAAACAACAAAGCCACTTGGGCACAATCGAACCACTTCAATGAAAATATATAACATGACCACTTCAATGAAAAGATATAATCAACAATAAAAGTCTAGGAAGGGATCATCTTTGAAATAAAACTTCCCTAAATTCTTTTCCATGAAAAATAGTGGTCTTTTCAAAAATCAAAAACCTTTGCAAAATGACCTCACTAAACACTTCTCTGCCTAGCTAGGACAGAACCCAAATTATGTTGATCTAGCTATTCCTCTCTCTCTCTCACACACACACACATTATTTTCTCTAACCCTTCTCTTCCTAGGACATAACCCAATTAAATTGCAAAGGAACTCCATTTCTCTAACCCTTCTGACCTAATGCTCCAAAATAAAAAATTTCTCTAACCTAGCCAACCTACTTAACCTAACTTGTTAATCTAACGAACCTAATTAACCTACCTATTTAACCTAGTTAGTTAACCTAGTTTACCTAGATAATTAACCTAATTAAACTAGTTAACGTAGCTAGTTCTCTATCAAAGCCCTAAATAAATTTTTGCACTAACCTAGATAATTAACCTAATTAAACTAGTTAACCTAACTAGTTCTCTATCAAAGCCCTAACTAAATTTTTGCACTAACCTAGATAATTAATCTAATCAAACTAGTTAACCTAACTACTTCTCTGCCAAAGCACTAACTAATTTTTTCACTAACCTAGATAATTAACCTAATTAAACTAGTTAACCTATGCATGAGAGAGAGGAGGGGTGGGGGCTTACAGAGGATGGCTCCGGTGGTGGCGAGGGAGGCAGGGCGTCTCCGGTGACGGCGAGGGTGGCAGTTGTGGCGAGGGAGGATCCGGTGGCGTCGATGGCGGCTCCGGTGGTATTGATAAGGCCACGCGGCTTTGTGGCGTTGGGGGCGGCTCCGGTGGCGTTGATGGCGCGCGGCTCTGGTGGCTCCGGGGGTGTCGACGTCGGCAAGAGACAACGGCGAAGTGGGGCGATGGCGAATCGGGAGACGGCGACGGGGTGGGTCGAGGGATTTGGGGGTGGGGGAGTGGTGGCCGGGGGGAAACGATTTATTGGTTAAGTCAAACTTAGCGGTAGCGCGTTTCGCAAAAAGCGCTATAGCTAAGGTAGCTATAGCGGTTTTTACAAAACGTGCTACTGCTATAGCTATGTAGTTTTCTTCCAATTTTTTTTCCTTTTCTGTTTCTATAGCAGGGGTCTAGGAAATGCGCTGCAGCTACATTAGCTATAGCGCCTCTTACAAACACACGCTACTGCTATGCCTTTCTCCTTTTTTTGTTTTTTCATTTACTTTGCTTTACATTTTATTTTTTTCCTTTCTCCTTTTTCTATTTCTTTAATTTTCATTTACTTTTCTATTTGTTTTTCATTTTATTTTATTTCCATTAGCAGTAGCGCTCTTTGTAGGAAACACGCTACTACTTGTGTCCTAGTGGTAGCGCACTTCTTCTAAGCCCACTACTGCTATGCGTAGCCTATCGTTCTAGCAATGGGAATATTAGTAGTAGCGCTTTTACCACCACACGCGCTACAGCTACGATTGTATCTGTAGCGCGGCTTTTTCTCACCGGCTACTGCTATCTAGCACTAGCGTCCTTTTTTGACCCGCGCTGCTGCTAAATTTCTGTGTATAAGGTTTTCCCTAGTAGTGCAAGTATATAGATGCATTAATTAAATAAGAGATATTGTGATATCCCAACATAATCCTATCCATCATGGAGCAATCTTCGACTTCACCTGCAACTAGCAATGCTATAAGAGGGGCTGAGCAAAGCGGTAACATAGCCAAGCAACGGTTTGCTAGGAAGGGTGAAAAAGGTTAGAGGCTGCATGGCAATTTGGGAGGCTTGAAGAGCAAATGATATGTAGCACATCATAGCGATAGAAGAAGCAACTAGTATAGCAATGATAGTAATGAGATCCAAGGTGACGGTCATCTTGCCTAAAATCCCGCTAGGAAGAAGAACGACTCCATGAAGAAGATGAAGCCACGAAGATGAACCAAGCATAGACGAACGAATCCTCACAATCGCGATGAAATAGGAACTAATGAGAAGGAGCACAACTGGAAAGAAGCAAACAAGAAGGTAAACACACAACACGTAAACATGACATGATGCACAACCAATCATGATGTATGACAAAGGCTACATGTTGTTAACATGGCAAGAGGTGATGCATGTCCGGTTTAATGAGGCATGACATGGCAAAGTGCACAAATAATACTACAAATTAAGTGGAGCTCAATATGCAACGAGTTGCATATTGATGAAACACCACATCACTTATTTAGTTCTCTCTTGTTCATGTACCCAACAATATTAAATGATATTCAACATGGCAAGGGGTGAAGCATAATAAAACTATCTATCTAGGCAATTTAAATGAGGCCGGAAATAACAAACAACAAGTCCGGAAAATCCCCATGTCAATTAGCAATTTTAATGCAAACATCAATTTTAGAAATTTCAAATGTTGTTATCATGATGCGGATGACATATGCAAGTTTTATGCAAATTCTATGAGAATGTTGACATGAGCAAGTTGAAGCATTTGGTCACCATGGAAGAACGAAAGGGGTGCACGGCAATGACAATGAAAATGGTGCCACGGCAACATTCCGGTTCCGATAACTCGTTGAGCGCCCGGTGCAAACGAAGATGTGGATGTGCAGAACATGCAAAAGATGGTGGGGTGATCCCGGATACCGGGTTCCCACGAGTCGACGACATGGCAACCGAGGAGGAACGTGCAATGATAACTCAGACACGGTTTGAACATGAGCATCTCATACAAAACACATGCATTCGGTCCACGGGTGATTGTTTCAGGGTTATACCTTCGAAGCATTCATTTTCGGGGCGGATCGAGTTTGATGCGGTGTAGGGGAAGTAGACGTTCTCGTGACGGTTGTAGTGGAAGTAGTTGTACACGGACCTTGTCGGATCCACGGCGACGGTAGTCGTACATGGTACGTAGATGTTCGGGTCGACGGTAGTGGTACACATTTTCGTAGATGTTTGAGTCGTCGGTAGAGGAACTTGGCGGTCCCTGTAGTCGAACTTGGCGCATCCGAAGGGTACTTGGCAAATCCCCATAGTCGTACACGGGTCGTAGAGGAACTTGGCGTCCATGGGTGTTGCAGCTGCAGTCTTCACATCAACGGGAAATGGCAACGACGGATGTAGCTCGGGCCAGGAGGTGGAGCACAGCAGGCGGCCGAAGATGGCAGATCGGCAGCACGCAGAGAGGGCCGATGGGAGGAGCCAGGCAAGGTGGTTGTCCATGTAGCGTCGGGCAGGGCTCGAGCTCGGACTTGAGGCAGAGGGCAACCACGAACTGTGGAGGTATGACAACAGAGGCCGAAGGGGAGGGAGATGGCAGAGGACGGAGCTGGTCTGGCAAGGCAGCAGAGGGATGGCGGCGCGCTAGAAGAGTAGCGTTAGCAGGACGTGATCGAGACGAAGCAGAGGCTGGGCACTGGCCTTGGCGCGAGCTTCAGCAGGAACACAGGGGAAGCAGAGGCCATGGCGCTGGCAGAACTTGGAGAAGCAACCGGGGCGGCGAGGGACTCGGCTACGGGGACGGCCTGAAACTGTTGCGGGTGGCGCTCGTGGCCATGGAACGGGGAAGCCAAGGTCGAAGGCGAGGCGCGGGGGAGGACTAGGTGCGGTGTCGGCGAGAGGGTGCAGCAGCTGCTGCCGCTGCCGGCGGCAAGGTCCAGGCGGGTTGATGGTGACGAGGAGAAGCAGGAGGAGAGGCGGCGCGGGAGGAGATCAAGGGGAGATGGGGACCGAGCGAGGAGATGTGGCAGCGCTGGGAGGAGGACGAGGGGGAGAGGGGATCGATCAGGATGAGGCTAGGGTTAGATAGGCAGGGGCCCGCTGGGCCTTGGGCCAAATGGGCTGCGGGGAAGCAGGCCGGCCTGGCGGCTGGGCTCTCTTCTCTCTCTCACTCTAAAGAAAAAAACAGAGATAAGAAAGAAAAGAAAGGGAGGTTAGAGGAAGAAGTTGGACACACGGATAATTTTCCTGGACTCGCAAAAATGAGCTTGATCCAAGAAAATAAAATTTGGGACGAATGCAAGATTTAAATCCAAACTCATTTGAATTTAATTCAAATGGTTTGAACTAGGACGAGGTTTAGGAGTGGCCAAAATGTTGAGATTTTTGGTGGAGCTCCGGAAAGTGATGAAAGAATTTATGGACAAAGTTTGAGGTCAAGAAGTGATATAACAAAGGCATGGAATATTTTGCAAGTGTGTTATGGTGAATTCCAAATTAGTGGAATATTTATTAGCTCCCTAAATAATATTGGGAGGATATGTTATAAAGAGAAATCAGCATGTGAACTCCCTCGATTTAAATAGATCAATGATCTATGCAATTTATTTAGTTGAGTTTTTTTTAAAGGTTGCATGATGACATGATGCAATGCAAATGATGACATGGCTAAATGCAACACGCAAGCAATGACATGGCAATAAAGGCGAATAGCTAGAAGCCACCTGGCGCATCGGATCCGAAGCGTTACAACTCTCCTCCACTAACAAGAGATCTCATCCCGAGATCTTAGGAATAAGACGGAAGAGAAAGAGGAAGAGGTGAAACAAGAGTGCAAGAGAGAAGATGAACAAGGTCGAGAGCACTCGGGTAGAAAAAAGGAACGATGAATATGACAAGAATCAAAAGCTCAAGGAATAAGATAGACTCTGAAACCACTCCGGTTAGAATAAGATAGGAAATGAGAACTCCGACTGGAAAGCGAAGGAATTACACAAGATGGAAAGATTCTTGATGAGAGAAACAACACAATGGCTCTGGAAGAATTGAAATAGAATGAAAAGAACGGATGAGAGAACAACAACTTCCACCATGAATTCGATAGCATCCTTAGAAGGAAGATTTGAACTGAGTTGTTGAGAAAATCAACAACAAAAGAATCATCTTGTTGAGGGCTTATGGAAAAACATCTCAAAACTTGAGGTGAAACTGTGCCACAATCAAATACTTGAATATCAAAGAAGAATGAAGAAATGCAAGACTCCAATTTGAAAGAATACGGAGAATTATTTGCACTTCGAGATGCAAGAAGAAAAGATAGTTGAACTCTCCACAAGAATCTTGATGAAAACTTGAAAGAATGAATTAAATCCTTAACGAACCACCGTGGAGAACTCCAGGACAAAAGGATGATGAGATAGAATGAAGGATGAAAGAATAAGATTAAAACCTCGTGATGATTGAGATGGAGCTTCGCGATGAGACAAGCGAGAAAAACTTGTGTCTCCGGAAAAGAAAAGATGAACAAGTCAGAACCGATAGATTATTCGTTATGAACAATCTTCGAGGGAAGGAATTACTTAACTTTATGAAATAAGAATAAGAATTATGTTATGCTTATCCTCCACCAATTAAATTGATGAGATGCAATGGATTTGCATACTACTTATTCACGTTGAAAAGGATAAAGGGGAGATATAGCAGAAAACTTGGGAAACTCTTCATGAACCACCGGTAGGATTGGAAGGAATGAATGAATTGATATGATGACAAAGGAAGATGAATGCTGAAGGAACCACCATAAGAATTCTAAAATTACTGATGAAAGATACTAAATCACCGGGAAGAATTAGAAGAACAAATACGCTTGAGGGGATTTAGATGCAAAAAAACAAAGAGATAACAAGTTGATTAAAGAATACTTAACAGATGCACTGGGATAAATAGAGAACAATAACTAGAATGATGGCCTCCGGTGAAAAGAAACGGGAAAACAACTTCTGACATACTCTGGATGGTTAAGAAAAGAATATTTGACAAATGGAATAATTCGAGAGGGTAGCATGAAACTAGAACCGCGAGTCTTCAAGAGAACGAGCAAGATTTAAGAGGAACTCTTCTTCGATCTTCAAATGACGATGAGAAACACCACCAAAATTACTGAGATACTCTGGGAGAATGAAAAAGAGGAAGGGTTGAACCAAAGATGAGAAGAATTTGAAAGCGATCTTGGAGATGGCATCTGACTGATGGAATCCAATCTTACATCACACTTGAAAAGAATTATAAATGGCTCCGGAATAACTAGAAGAGTCAGGTAAGATCCTGGGAAAAGACATGTGGGTTAGGGCCCACTAAAGAGAAAAACACCGTCGGAAAGGGATGTTGAACAGATAGATGATGCACCGGAACAATTGAAATATTTTAATGAGGTGACAACCTCGAATTAATTTGAACACAGACGAATCTCCTGAGATGTCTTGAACACTCCGGAAGGATAAACTGGCGAGAGGCAAACGAGAAAGGAGAACACTTGATCCAAGGAAAAGAATGTGATCAACCCGAAAAACTTGAATTGAGTCCACCGGAGAAGAAAAAGAGATGAAGAATGTCAAACAAAAGAGAATTCACCGGTTGAAACAATTGACAAAAGACTGAAGAGGCTCCGCATGAATCAAATCGATGGTCGAAAGAGACTCAGGCTTCAGGAAGAAGAAGGGTGGGAGGGCGGGAAAACAAAGGCAACTTGGAAGGGAAAAAATCGACGAATAACTTCAAGAGGAAACACCGGTTGAAAGAATGCAAATGCTTTGCACGAGTAGGATGGATACTCGATTACAGACTCCGGCTCTGAGAAAGAAAAAAAGGGTGGGCGGGTGGGAAAAAGAAAGCAACTAAGGACGGGGAAAACCTCGTCGCTGAGAAAGAACTGAGGATTGATCTTGCGAAAACAAAGAGGTCGAATCGACTTGGCGAGAAATGCACTGAATGAAATGAGCTGAGAACCAACGATCGGAAAACCAACTGCGTGATCCTAAAGAAAATTTGAAGGGAAGAGGAGTAAGTCAAAACACCTACGTCAAGATTCCTTACCAGAGCGACAAAGGGGCTGAGGAGTAAAAAGAATTCCTACTCTCCAATATAATAGACTCCGAAAAAAACAATTTTCTTCTAGACTCGACAACGGCCAACTACGAACAATCAAGGGGGATCCTGTGGTCGGTCGAGGCTCTGATACCAACTTGTCACACCCAATATGCGACCCTATCCTAAAGGAACTCGAAGGTCCCACCAAGGATAGAAGCACATATTGGAGACGCTTTTGCAAGGTGGATATCATTACATCGTACCATTACATAATAGTTGGGGATACATACAAGAGGCATACAATGCCACACGAATACAACAACATCATACATAAGAGCAACATCCGACTACGGATGAAACACAAACAGAAACTCAAATGATATCCACCCTGCTAGCCCAGGCTGCTGACCAGGAACCTATCCCCTGATCGAAGAAGAAGTAGAAGAAGAACTCCAAAACAAGTAAACATCGCTCTCACGTCATGATTATCGCATAATCTGTATCTGCAACTGTTGTTGTAGTAATATGTGAGCCACGAGGGCTCAGCAATCCCATTACCATGGGTATCAAGACTAGCAAAGCTTAGTGGGTATGGAATGGATAAGTGGTTAGGTTGCAGCAGCGACTAAGCATATATGTTGGCTAACATACGCAAATAAGAGCTAGAAGAGAAGCAACGGAACGGTCGTGAAGCTAGCAATGATCAAGAAGTGATCCTGAACTCCTACTTACGTCAAACATAACCCAATACCATGTTCACTTCCCGGACTCCGCCGAAAAGAGACCATCATGGCTACACACATGGTTGATGCGTTTTAATTCGAATCTGGTGTCAAGTTATCTACAACCGGACATTAATAAATTCCCATCTTCCACATAACCGCGGGCACGGCTCTCGAACGTCTATACCCTGCAGGGGTGTCCCAACTTAGCCCATCACAAGCTCTCACGGTCAACGAACGATATTCCTTCTCCCAGGAAGACCCGGTCAAACTCGGAATCCTGGTTTACAAGACATTTCGACAATGGTAAAACAAGACCAGCAAAGCCGCCTGATGTGCCAACAAATCCCGATAGGAGCTGGACATATCTCATTCTCAAGGCACACCAGATGGGCAAGACGTCGGGTTGGCATAGACCCTGGTTGCCTAGGGGGCGCTGGACATCGCCCAGGTTGGGCCAGCACTCGAAGGAGCACTCACCCGGGGGTTAAAATAAAGATGACCCTCGGGCTCCGGAAACCCAAGGAAAAAAGGCTTAGGTGAGGCAAATGGTAAAACCAAGGTTGGGCCTTGCTGTAGGAGTTTTATTCAAAGCAAACTATCAAGAGGGTCCCATAAATCACCCAACCGCGTAAGGAACGCAAAATCAAGGAACATAACATCGGTATGACGGAAACTAGGGCGGCAAGAGTGGAACAAAACACCAGGCATAAGGCCGAGCCTTCCACCCTTTACCAAGTATATAGATGCATTAATTAAATAAGAGATATTGTGATATCCCAACATAATCATGTCCATCATGGAGCAATCTTCGACTTCACCTGCAACTAGCAACGCTATAAGAGGGGCTGAGCAAAGCGGTAACATAGCCAAGCAACGGTTTGCTAGGAAGGGTGAAAAAGGTTAGAGGCTGACATTGCAATTTGGGAGGCTTGAAGAGAAAATGATAGGTAGCACAGCATAGAGATAGAACGAAGCAACTAGCATAGCAATGATAGTAATGAGATCCAAGGTGACGGTCATCTTGCCTGAAACCCCGCTAGGAAGAAGAACAAGTCCATGAAGAAGATGAAGCCACGAAGACGAACCAAGCATAGACGAACGAATCCTCATGATCGCAATGAAACAGGAACTAACGAGAAGGAGCACAACCGGAAAGAAGCAAACAACAAGGTAAACACACAACACGTAAACATGACATGATGCACAACCAATCATGATGTATGACAAAGGCTACATGTTGTTAACATGGCAAGAGGTGATGCATGTCCGGTTTAATGAGGCATGGCATGGCAAAGTGCACAAACAATACTACAAATTAAGTGGAGCTCAATATGCAACGAGTTGCATATTGATGAAACATCACATCACTTATTTAGTTCTCTCTTGTTCATGTACCCAACAATATTAAATGTTATTAAACATGGCAATGGGTGAAGCATAATAAAACTATCTATCTAGGCAATTTAAATGAGGCCGGAAATAACAAACAACAAGTCCAGAAAATCCCCAGGTCAATTAGCAATTTTAATGCAAACATCAATTTTAGCCATTTTAAATGTTGTTATCATGATGCGGATGACATATGCAAGTTTTATGCAAATTTTATGAAAATGTTGACATGAGCAAGTTGAAGCATTTGGTCACCATGGAAGAACGAAAGGGGTGCCATGGCAATGACAACGAAAATGGTGCCATGGCAACATTTCGGTTCCGATAACTCATTGACCGACCGGTGCAAACGAAGATGTGGATGTGCAGAACATGCAAAAGATGGTGGGGTGATCCCGGATACCGGGTTCCCACGAGTCGGCGGCATGGCAACCGAGGAGGAATGTGCAATAAAAACTCGGACACGGTTTGAACATGAGCATCTCATACAAAACACATGCATTCGGTCCACAGGTGATCGTTTCAGGGTTATACCTTCGAAGCGTGGATTTTCGGGGCGGATCGAGTTTGATGCGGTGTAGGGGAAGTAGACGTTCTCATGACGGTTGTAGTGGAAGTAGTTATACACGGATCTTGTCGGATCCATGGCGACGGTAGTCGTACAGGGTTCGTAGATGTTCGGGTCGACGGTAGTGGTACACGTTTTCGTAGATGTTCGAGTCGTCGGTAGAGGAACTTGGCGGTCCCTGTAGTCAAACTTGGCGCATCCGAAGGGTACTTGGTGAAACCTAGTAGTCATACACAGGTTTTAGAGGAACTTGGCGTCCATGGGTGTTGCAGCTGCAGTCTTCACATCAACGGGAAAAGGCAGCAACATATGTAGCTCGGGCCAGGAGGTGGAACACAGCAGGCGGCCGGAGATGGCAAATCGGCAGCAGGCAGAGAGGGCCGACGGGAGGAGGCAGGCGAGGTGGTTGTCCATGTATTGTGGGGCAGGGCTCAAGCTCGGACTCGAGGCAGAGGGCAACCGCGAACTATGGAGGTACGACAACAGAGGCCGAAGGGGAGGGAGATGGCGGAGGACGGAGCAGGTCCGGCGAGGCAGCAGAGGGACAGCGGCGTGCTAGAAGAGCAGCGTTAGCAGGACGCGATCGAGACGAAGCAGAGGCTAGGCACTGGACTTGGCGCGAGCTTCGGCAGGAATGCAGGGGAAGCAGAGGCCATGGCGCTGGCAGGACTTGGAGAAGCAACCGGGCCGGCGAGGGACTCGGCTACGGGGACGGCCTGAAACTGTTGCGGGTGGCGCTCATGGCCATTGAATGCGGAAGCCGAGGTCGAAGGCGATGCGCCGGGGAGGTCCGGGTGTAGCGTCGGCGAGAGGGTGCAGCAGCTGCCGCTGCTGCCGGCGGCAAGGTCGAGCGGGCTGGTGGCGACGAGGAGAAGCAGGAGGAGAGGCGGCGCGGGAGGAGATCGAGGGGAGATAGGGACCGAACGAGGAGATGTGGCGGCGCTGGGAGGAGGATGTGGGGGAGAGGGGATCGATCAGGATGAGGCTAGGGTTAGATAGGCAGGGGTCGGCTGGGCCTTGGGCCAAATGGGCTGCGGGGAAGCAGGCCGGCCTAGCGGCTGGACTCTCTTCTCTCTCTCACTCTAAAGATAAAAAACAGAGATAAGAAAGAAAAGAAAGGGAGGTTAGGGGAAGAAGTTGGACACGCGGATAATTTTCCCGGACTCGCAAAAATGAGCTTGATACAAGAAAATAGAAGTTGGCACGAATGCAAGATTTAAATCCAAACTCACTTGAATTTAATTCAAATCGTTTGAACTAGGACGAGGTTTAGGAGTGGCCAAAATGTTGAGATTTTTGGTGGAGCTCCGGAAAGTGATGAAATAATTTATGGACAAAGTTTGAGGTCAAGAAGTGATATAACAAAGGCATGGAATATTTTGCAAGTGTGTTATGGTGAATTCCAAATTAGTGGAATATTTATTAGCTCCCTAAATAATATTGGGAGGATATGTTATAAAGAGAAATCACCATGTGAACTCCCTCGATTTAAATAGATCAACGATCTATGCAAATTATTTAGTTGAGTTTTTTTTAAAGGTTGCATGATGACATGATGCAATGCAAATGATGACATGGCAAAATGCAACACGCAAGCAATGACATGGCAATGAAGGCGAATAGCTGGAAGCCACCTGGCACATCGGATCTGGGGTGTTACAAGGGGCCATGGGGGCTGACTCCTCCCGGCGATGCTCTTCCTGGCCTCGCGAAGATGACCGGACAGGGGAGGTGCGAGCGTTGACGTCTCCTTTCTCAGTAGAAGGGGGCGCAGCTGTCGTACCCTCTTTCCTCCTCTTCGCCGTAGACAGCGGCCTGGACAACCAAAGACGAAGGTCAGGAAGCAGCGACATGAGCAAAAACAAGACGGAGATCAAGCACTTACCGGTCCACCGTGATATATTCCACCCTTTACTTGGCAAGCTTGAAGCCTGAAAGCATCGGGGCCTGAGAAGTGGGCGCGCGGGCCCCAGCGGCATAAGGCGGCGCAGCAGAAGGGCTGGAGCCAGCCCCGGGAGGTGTCAAGACAGAGGTAGAATCTTGAGGAACCAACGACGACCTACCCCTTGTCGAGATGAGGGACTGCTCCCTCTCCTCCCGGCGAGCGTCAGTCTCGGCGTCATCTGGCAAGGAGCGGAGGATCTCGGCCTTGCCCAGAGGAGGAGTCTCCCCCACCTCTTCAAGAGTCTTCTCTGAGTCCACCTCCTCTTCCTCCTCCCCACGGGACTCGTCAGAGGACACCTCCACCAGTTTCGGTGCTGCAGGGGCTCCTGTGAGCGCCGGCGGCACGAGCCCGCGCGCGTCAAAGGTCGGCCTGGAGGCGACAAATTCCTCCTAGTCCTTGCGATGGAACAGAGGAACGAAGGCGCTCGGCGGGTACTCGTAGTTGTCCCCAACTATGAGGCGCAGGACAGCAGCCAGTTCGTCGCCAGCCAGGGCCCCTGGCCTCAGGCGGGTCTTGTCCCCTTCATCTCCAAGCTTCCATGGGGGCGCGTGCGCGCCTGAAGTGGAGCAACTCGCAGCATCAAGAACTACCTCAGGAGCATGACCCCCGTCACCTTGGCCGCCTTTGCGTTGCCCGGCTTCAAGTCGGTCATCATCTGCCCCAACACAGACAATGCCCGCTCATCAATGAGCTCTGCCTGGGGCCACCCCTTGTTGAACTAGGGCGCCTCCATTGGCAACACCAAACGCGGATGGGCGCGCTTGGCGTCCATCATGACCCATTTGGCTCGGATGTTGTCGGCCCTCTTCCCGGTGCTCGAGATTGAGTTGGCCTTGCCAGATGCGACAAAATTGGCGCACCAGGAGATGTGCCCGTCGCTGAAGTGAAGGAAGAAGAAGTGGCGCAGAAGCGCCACGGATGGCATCACGCCCAGGTACGCCTCGCAGTAGTAGGCGAAGATGGACATGAGGAGGATAGAGTTGGGATGGAGATGCAACGCCAGCAGCCCGTAGTGGTCGAGGACCTCATAAAAGAAATCGGAGAAGGGAGGAACCAACCCGATGGCAGTGCTGCTCGAGAAGAAGGGGAAGAAGGTGCTTCCCTCAGGCTCTGGCACGTCGGAGGCAAGCCAGCTCCGTCTTCCCCCACTCATTGATCTCCCCCACCGTCAGCAGGCGTGCGGAGGCGAGGCTCTTCTCTGTGACGGTGGGCACTTCAAGAGCTGGCTCATACCAAGCCGATGCCGAGGAAGTCTTGACCTTACGCGACGCCATGGGTCGCAGATGCGGAACGAGATTGGAGCAGATCTGGAAGTAGCGGTGGCGAGGAGCGAGAAAGGGGATCTAGAGCGAGGCGAGGAAGAAGCAATGAAGCCAACTACTGTCTATGCCAGCCTTTTGTCAAGTCGAGCAGTTGTCGAGGCCGCATGGGGAAGCGGAGACACCCTTGTCCAATTGATACGTCTCCAACGTATCTATAATTTTTTATTGTTCCATGCTATTATATTACCTGTTTTGGATGTTTATGGGCTTTATTTTATACATTTATATCATTTTTGGGACTAACCTACTAACCAGAGGCCCAGCCCATATTGCTGTTTTTTTGCCTATTTCAGTATTTCGAAGAAAAGGAATATCAAACGGAGTCCAAACGGAATGAAACCTTCGGGGACGTGATTTTTGGAACGAACAAGATCCAGAGAGCTTGGAGTGCAAGTCAAGAAACAACCGGAGCCTCCACGAGATAGGAGGGCGCGCCCCTCTTGTAGGGTGCGCCCCCCTGTCTCGTAGGCCCCTCGGGCGTCCACCGACGTACCTCTTCCTCCTATATATACCTACGGACCCCGAAAACATTCAGAGGCACCACGAAACACAATTTCCACCACCGTAACCTTCTGTATCCGCGAGATCCCATCTTGGAGCCTTCGCTGGCACTCTGTCGGAGGGGGAATCGACCATGGAGGGTCTCTACATCAACATCCTTGCCCCTCCTATGAGTTGTGAGTAGTTTACCACAGACCTACGGGTCCATAGTTATTAGCTAGATGGCTTCTTCTCTCTTTTTGGATCTCAATACAATGTTCTCCCCCTCTCTTGTAGAGATCTATTCGATGTAATCTCTTTTTGCGGTGTGTTTGTCGAGATCCGATGAATTGTGGGTTTATGATCAGATTTATCTTTGGATAATAGTTGAATCTTCTCTGAATTCTTTTATGTATGTTTGAGTTATCTTTGCAAGTCTCTTCAATTATCGGTTTGGTTTGGCCTACTAGATTGATCTTTCTTGCCATGGGAGAAGTGCTTAGCTTTGGGTTCAATCTTGCAGTGTTCTTACCCAGTGACAGAAAGGGTTGCAAGACACGTATTGTATTGTTGCCATTGAGGATAACAAGATGGGGTTTATATCATATTGCATGAGTTTATCCCTCTACATCATGTCAACTTGCTTAATGCGTTACTCTGTTCTTATGAACTTAATACTCTAGATGCATGCTGGATAGCGGTCGAGGTGTGGAGTAATAGTAGTAGATGCAGGCAGGAGTCCGTCTACTTGTTATGGACGTGATGCCTATATACATGATCATTCCTAGATAACATCATAATTATTCTCTTTTCTATCAATTGCTCAACAGTAATTTGTTCACCCATCGTAATACTTATGCTCTCGAGAGAAGCCTCTAGTGAAACCTATGGCCCCCGGGTCTATCTCCTATCATATTTGCTTTCAATCTACTTTTATTTTGCATCTTTACTTTCTTGCATCTATATTACAAAATACCAAAAATATATTTATCTTATCATACTATCTCTATCAGATCTCACTTTTGCAAGTGGCCGTGAAGGGATTGACAACCCCTTTATTGCATTGGTTGCGAGTTCTTAGTTTGTTTGTGTAGGCGCGTGGGACTTTTGAGGAGCCTCCTACTGGATTGATACCTTGGTTCTCAAAAATGAGGGAAATACTTACGCTACACTTGCTGCATCACCCTCTCCTCTTCGGGGAAAATCAACGCTAGCTCAAGACGTAGCAAGAAGGATTTCTGGCGCCGTTGCCGGGGAGGTCTTCGCTCAAGTCAAGACATACCAAGTACCTATCACAAACTCATCTCCCTCGCATTTACATTATTTGCCATTTGCCTCTCGTTTTCCTCTCCCCCACTTCACGCTTGCCGTTTTATTCGCCCTCTCTTTCACAATCTCCTCCTCTCTTTTTGCTTGCCTTTTTCCGTTGCCCGTGTGTGCCCGTTTGTCATTATAGCTTTGCCTAAAGGTCCTGACCACCTTCTCAGAAGGATGGATGAGATTGAATCAAATATTAGAAGCTTTATGAATTTGTAATTTGAGCATAATAATTTCTTTAGAAAAGAGCTTAAGGAACAAAAAAAGTTTTTTGGTTTTATGAACAAAGAGCTTGATGATATGAATAAAGAATTCTATGGTGTTAACGCTCAAATTACCCGGCTTAAAAATGCTATAGCCAAAATTTCTGATAAGCAAGCCACCTTAGTTAATAAGATGGCCGCTAAACCCGAAAAATTACGTGAAAATAATGATGAGGATCTTAAAGTTAATTATGCATCTCCTATTAGATCTATGTTTTGCAATATGAAATTTGATGATTATGGGACTAATGATGAATCAACTTTGCCTAGAAGGCGTCCCAAGAATTCGGAGTCTTTAGATCTTAATGCTAAATTTGGTAAAAGAGAGATTGGAGAATACTCAACTTCTAATAATGTTGAACCTACTATCTCGGATTTCAAGGAATTTGATTATGATAATTATTCTTTAAAAAGTTGTATTTCCTTGTTGCAATCTGTTGTTAATTCTCCTCATGCTTATAGTCAAAACAAAGCTTTTACCAAACATATTATTGATGCCTTGATGCAATCTTATGATAAAAAACTTAATTTGGAAGTTTCTATACCTAGAAAACTTAATGATGAGTGGGAACCTACTATAAAGATTAGAATTAAAGATTATGAGTGTTTTGCTTTGTGTGATTTGGGTGCTAGTATTTACACGATTCCGAAAACTTTATGTGATATTCTAGGTTTCCATGATTTTGAAGATTGCTCTTTAAATTTGCACCTTGCGGATTCCACCATTAAAAAGCCTATGGGAAGGATCAATGATGTTCTTATTGTTGCAAATAGAAATTTGGTGCCCCTAGATTTTATCGTTCTTGATATAGATTGCAATCTTTCTTGCCCTATTATTCTTGGTAGACCTTTCCTTAGAACGATTGGTGCGATTATCGATATGAAAGAAGGGAACATTAGATTCCAGTTTCCCTTAAAGAAAGGCATGGAGCACTTTACAAGAAATAAAGTCAAATTACCTTATGAATCTATCATGCGTGCTACTTATGAATCTAGTGCCAAAGATGGCACTCGTTAGATCTATCCTCGCTTTTATGCCTAGCTAGGGGCGTTAAACGATAGTGCTAGTTGGGAGGCAACCCAATTTTCTTTATGTTCTTTATTTTTGTTCCTGTTTAGTGTTAAATTTTGTTTCTACGTTCTGTTTAGATGTGTTTTTATCTTTTGTTTAGTGTTTTTGCCAAGTAGAACCTATAGGATATACTATGATGATGGTTGATTTGATTCTGCTGAAAAACAGAAACTTTGCGCTCACAAGAAAACATTCAATAAATCACAAAAACGTGATTTTGCATTGATTCTTTTTTATGCTGATCAATAAACAAATTCTCCAGTACTTCCTATTTTGGTAGGATTTTTAGAGTTCCAGAAGTTTGCGTTAGTTACAGATTGCTACAGACTGTTCTGTTTTTGACAGATTCTGTTTTTCGTGTGTTGTTTGCTTATTTCAATGCATCTATGGCTAATAAATTAGTTTATAAACCATAAGGAAGTTGGAATACAGTAGGTTTAACACCAAAATAAATAAAGAATGAGTTCATTACAGTACCTTATGTGGTGGTTTTGTTTTCTTTCACTAACGGAGCTTATAAGATTTCCTGTTGAGTTTTGTGTTGTGAAGTTTTCAAGTTTTGGGTAAAGCTTTTATGGACTATGGAATAAAGAGTAGCAAGATCCTAAGCTTGGGGATGCCCAAGGCACCCCAAGATATTCAAGAATAGCCAAAAGCCTAAGCTTGTGGATGCCCCGGGAAGGCATCCCCTCTTTCGTCTTCGTTCATTGGTAACTTTACTTGGAGCTATATTTTTATTCACCACATGATATGTGTTTTGCTTGGAGCATCGTGTATTATATTGGTCTTTGCTTGTTAGTTTACCACAATCATCCTTGCTGTACACACCTTTTGGGAGAAGCCTATTTGATTAGAATTTGCTAGAATACTCTATGTACTTCACTTATATCTTTTGAGCTTGATAGTTTCTGCTCTAGTGCTTCACTTATATCTTTTAGAGCATGGTGGTAGATTAATTTTATAGAAATTTTTAGTCTCTCATGCTTCACTTGTATTATTTTGAGAGTCTTTTAGAACAGCATGGTATTTGCTATGGTTACAAATTTGGTCCTAGAATGATGAGCATCCAAGTTGGGTATAATAAAAACTATCATAGAAAGTGAATTGGATGCTATGATCAATTTGATACTTGATAATTGTTTTGAGATATGGAGGTAGTAATATTAAAGTCATGCTAGTTGGGTGATTATGGATTTAAAGAATGCTTGTGTTGAAGTTTGTGATTCCCGTAGCATGCACGTATGGTGAACCGCTTTGTGATGAAGTTGGAGCACAATTTTATTTATTGAATGTCTTCCTTATGAGTGGCAGTCGGGGACGAGCGATGGTCTTTTCCTACCAATCTATCCCCCTAGGAGCATGCGTGTAGTGCTTTGGTTTTTGATAACTCCTAAATTTTTACAACAAGTATATGAGTTCTTTTGACTAATGTTGAGTCCATGGATATACGCACCCTTTCACCCCTCCATTATTACTAGCCTCTCTTGTACCATGCAACTTTCGCCGGTACCATACACCCACCATATACCTCCCTCAAAACAGCCACCATACCTACCTATTATGGCATTTCCATGGCCATTCCGAGATATATTGCCATGCAACTTTCCACCGTTCCGTTTAATATGACACGTTTCATCATTGTCATATTGCTCTTTGCATGATCATGTAGTTGACATCGTATTTGTGGCAAAGCCACCATCATAATCTTCATACATGTCGCTCTTGTTTCATTGCATATCCTGGTATACCGCCGGAGGCATTCACATAGAGTCATATCTTGTTCTAGCTTTGAGTTGTAAATTCATAAAAGTGTGATGATCTTCATTATTAGAGCATTGTCCTAGTGAGGAAAGGATGATGAAGACTATGATTCCCCCACAATTCGGGATGAGACTTCGGACTTTACAAAAACAAAAAAAAGGCCAAAAAGAAAAAGATAAAAAAGAAGGCCAAAGAAAAATAAAAAAAATAAAAAAAAAGAATGAGAGAAAAAGAGAGAAGGGACAATGCTACTATCTCTTTTTCCACACTTGTGCTTCAAAATAGCACCATGATCTTCATGATAGAGAGTCTCATATGTTGTCACTTTCATATACTAGTGGGAATTTTTCATTATAGAACTTGGCTTGTATATTCCAATGATGGGCTTCCTCAAAATGCCCTAGGTCTTCGTGAGCAAGCAAGTTGGATGCACACCCACTAGTTTTATTTTGTTGAGCTTTCACATATTTATAGCTCTAGTGCATCCGTTGCATGGCAATCCCTACTCACTCACATTGATATCTATTAATGGGCATCTCCATAGCCCGTTGATACGCCTAGTTGATGTGAGACTATCTTCTCCTTTTTTGTCTTCTCCACAACCACCATTCTATTCCACATATAGTGCTATGTCCATGGCTCATGCTCATGTATTGAATGAAAGTTGAAAGAGTTTGAGATTATTAAAGTATGAAACAATTGCTTGGCTCGTCATCGGGGTTGTGCATGATTAAATACTTTGTGTGATGAAGATAGAGCAATAGACAGACTATATGATTTTGTAGGGATAACTTTCTTTGGCCATGTTATTTTGAAAAGACATGATTACTTTGCTTAGTATGCTTGAAGTATTACTATTTCTTATGTCAATATGAACTTTTATTTTGTATTATTTGGATCTGAACATTCATGCCACAATAAAGAAAATTACATTGAGAATTATGCTAGGTAGCATTCCACATCAAAAATTCTCTTTTTATCATTTACCTACTCGAGGACGAGCAGGAATTAAGCTTGGGGATGCTTGATACGTCTCCAACGTATCTATAATTTTTTATTGTTCCATGCTATTATATTACCTATTTTGGATGTTTATGGGCTTTATTTTATACATTTATATCATTTTTGGGACTAACCTACTAACCGGAGGCCCAGCCCATATTGCTGTTTTTTTGCCTATTTCAGTATTTCGAAGAAAAGGAATATCAAATGGAGTCCAAACCGAATGAAACCTTCGGGAACGTGATTTTTGGAACGAACAAGATCCGGAGAGCTTGGAGTGCAAGTCAAGAAACAACTGGAGCCTCCACGAGATAGGAGCCCCTCCCCCATGAAGGGCGCGCCCCCCTGTCTCGTGGGCCCCTCGGGCGTCCACCAACATACCTCTTCCTCCTATATATACATACGGACCCCGAAAACATCCAGGGGCACCACGAAACACAATTTCCGCCACCGTAACCTTCTGTATCCGCGAGATCCCATCTTTGAGCCTTCTCCGGCACTCTGCCGGAGGGGGAATCGACCGTGGAGGGTCTCTACATCAACATCCTTGCCCCTCATATGAGTTGTGAGTAGTTTACCACAGACCTATGGGTCCATAGTTATTATCTAGATGGCTTCTTCTCTCTTTTTGGATCTCAATACAATGTTCTCCCCCTCTCTTGTGGAGATCTATTCGATGTAATCTCTTTTTGCAGTGTGTTTGTCGAGATCCGATGAATTGTGGGTTTATGATCAGATTTATCTTTGGATAATAATTGAATCTTCTCTGAATTCTTTTATGTATGATTGAGTTATCTTTGCAAGTCTCTTCGAATTATCGGTTTGGTTTGGCCTACTAGATTGATCTTTCTTGCCATGGGAGAAGTGCTTAGCTTAGGGTTCAATCTTGCAGTGTTCTTACCCAGTGACAGAAAGGGTTGCAAGACACATATTGTATTGTTGCCATCGAGGATAACAAGATGGGGTTTATATCATATTGCATGAGTTTATCCCTCTACATCATGTCAACTTGCTTAATGTGTTACTCTGTTCTTATGAACTTAATACTCTAGATGCATGCTGGATAGCGGTCGAGGTGTGGAGTAATAGTAGTAGATGCAGGCAGGAGTCGGTCTACTTGTTATGGACGTGATGCCTATATACATGATCATGCCTAGATAATGTCATAATTATTCGCTTTTCTATCAATTGCTCGACAGTAATTTGTTCACCCACCATAATACTTATGCTCTCGAGAGAAGCCTCTAGTGAAACCTATGGCCCCCGGGTCTATCTCCTATCATATTTGCTTTCAATCTACTTTTATTTTGCATCTTTACTTTCTTGCATCTATATTATAAAATACCAAAAATATATTTATCTTATCATACTATCTCTATCAGGTCTCACTTTCGCAAGTGGCCGTGAAGGGATTGACAACCCCTTTATCGCGTTGGTTGCGAGTTCTTAGTTTATTTGTGTAGGCGCGTGGGACTTTTGAGGAGCCTCCTACTAGATTGATACCTTGGTTCTCAAAAACTGAGGGAAATACTTACGCTACACTTGCTGCATCACCGTCTCCTCTTCAGGGAAAACCAACGCTAGCTCAAGACGTAGCACCAATCAACCGCCATGAGTCAACCGAGGCCGCAGGCTTTTGGGGCCCGCAGTGCTTCGTACTTGACCTTTGGCTTCGCCTCGAAGCCAAGCCCGAGCGCACCTTGGGCCCGACGGCTACTGTCGGCGTTCTGGGAACGGGGGTCCCCAGACTTGCCTGCGTGCGGCCCACGGCGTGGCTATGCTAGCGGGCCTGTACGGCCCATCTTCATCAACAAGGCATTCAAGACCCTTGCGAGGGGCCAAGCCTCGCGAGGGGGATGACGCAAGACCTCCTCAGGAGTTGCCTCTCCAGGCAGGCTCGCGAGGATCAGAGATATCAAGGCGGGGCAAACCTCGCGAGGTTCCCGTGATGTCAGCCATGACGATCGACACCAGGCAGGCGCCAGGCGGGCGCCAACGCGCACAGCGTCCTTGTTTCCTCTTTGGTGCTGAGGGGGCAAGCGCAGGCGCAGACTACCGAGGCATCAGGCAAAGGTTTCCATATCGGTGCAACGAGACCAAGACCAGCAGGCTAGCAGGATGGAGGTCACCGTGGAGCCCAAGACGGCGTCACCACCAGAGCCTTTTGCAGGCGAAGACCACTTTTGTCAGGATAGCTTGTACTAGCTATCCCCTTTCAAATTGGCCGCCGTTGTTGGCTCCCTTCCCGCTCAATATTTGGGAAGAGGACCAGGGCCTATATAAGTAGAACTAGCCACCATAGTACGGGCAACTGATCTGGGACTGGATCCACTCCATCCACACACCCACAAGTTCACAGAGCACAAGAAGACCTCAACCTCAGGAGGTTGTTCTTCCCCTTGTACTGTTCATCATCAGCCCAAGAGGCAATCCATCCACCACCACACTGGAGTAGGGTATTACACCACAACGGTGGCCCGAACCAGTATAAATCTCGTGTCCCTTGTGTTGTGAGTTCGTTGAGTTCGTCCGTGAGACCTTAGTGAGCTAGGGTGTAGATCGGTAGGAGGGAAAGAACTTCGCGCGCACCCCAGAGTTCGAACCTCAAGGGTTTTGCCAGAACCCGTGATCCGACAGTGGAAGGGTGTTCTCACTCAAGACCTATATAGCAGCCCACCAGCTGATTTCTTTCTCTGTGCTGTTATAATTTGGTGCATCCATGATTATCCGGCTTTGGTCACTATGTCAGGACGAATGACACATGGTTACAATGCATGTGTTCGCTGTGACAGGAATCCGCTGTCATACGCAATACTTAGCAAGATCTGTTACATTGGACACCGCCGTTTCCTTGCCAAGGACAAGCAACGTCGTACAAAATACTGAAAACATGTGTTCAATGCAAAGCATGAAAACCGTGATGCGCCAAAGAGGCTCACTATCGATGAGTTGCAAGTGGAATTAGAGAAGGTCAGGCATATTACACGAGGAAACCATCCTTGTAATGGTAGCGGGAAAAGGAAGCGTGGCAAGGTAGAAGAGAGATTATTGTTTACCCCCGGGTCCACTTTGGGGGACTTGGTGTATTGGAAAGATTTGGATCTGCGGCATAATCTTGATGTGATGCACATCGAGAAAAATATATGTGACAGCACTGTCGACACACTTCTTAATATTGAAGGCAAGACGAAAGATACCTTAAAATCTAGGATTGATTTGACACATCTGCATATCAGAAAGGATTTGTAGGTGTAAGATGAAGGTAAACCACGGGATATGGCACTAGCTGTGTACGTCTTGGACAAGGTAAAAAAAGAATTCTACGAGGTCCTGTCACGTGTGAGATTCCCACATGGATTTGCTTCCAACCCTGAAAGGAGAGTCAGTGCAGATGGAAACAAGGTACAAGGGTTGAAAAGTCATGACTGCCACGTCCTACTTCAAAGGGTTTTGCCTGTTATCCTTAGAGGATTGGGCCGCCCTGACTTATACAGAGCAGTTGCAGAGTTGGGACAATTCTTTAGGGAACTCTGCAGTAGAAATATAAAGATAGATGCTTTGGAGCGTCTTAGAGACAAGATACCAACTATCCTATGCGACCTTGAGAAGATATATCCTCCAGCCTTCTTTGATGTGATGGTGCATTTGGCTGTTCATCTACCTGATGAGGCACTACTTAGAGGTCCAGTACAGTATGGCTGGATGTACCCTATTGAAAGGCGGCTAGGCACTTTCAAGGGCTATGTCAAGAACAGAGCTAGACATGAGGGTTCGATTGCAGAGGCCTACATTGCTATAGAAGCCTTGACATTCTGCTCAAAATACATTGAAACAGCTGATCAGCTTAGCAAAGGGGTGGGTGAAGACAATCCCAGGCTCAATGTTTTTGATTATTCTGTTCGAGTTACAGGGAAGAGTCGACAAGAGGACAAACCTAAAGATTTGGACAAAATGGTTTGGTATGTATTGAATAACTGTCCTGAGATACTACCTTATATCAAGTAAGTGCTAAGTACTGCAGCTTATACATTGTAATCTACTAAACTTGCATCACATTCTTACATATTTAGATGTTTGACGCGGTCACTATGTTTTGCAGCATCTACAAAAATGAGTTACTACCGCGAAATCCAAGAAACATTGACAAACTAGTTATGGCAGGATTTGCGAAATGGTTCAAGAGCCATGTAAGCTTTTGAATTGCACTGTGAGTTTTTTTAATATATTAAGTACATAAGATGATCAGCTTGTCTATTTTCTAAACATAGGTTAAGAAGATGCGGGAGGATGGGCAGGCAGTTGATGATGCCCTTTACGCACTAGCAATGGGTCATGATACTCAGGTAAGACATTATGAATCTTGTGTTGTTGGAGATGTGCGCTACAACACCCTTGCACGCGATGCAGGCAGGAAGACACAAAATAGTGCCATCATGAGCATGGATACGTACGGCAGAGTGACAACTGAAATGTATGCTAACAAAACAGACATTGTTCAGTTGCAGTATATCTCCAGTTTCGAGGATCATCGGTGTGTGGTTCTGTTGTGTTGTCATTGGTATAACCTATTTTCTAGGATCGCAAAACCCAGAGCTGATGATTATTTCAAATCCATCAATGTCAAGGCGGCGTACCAGACCAACGAGCCTTTTCTTTTGGCAAATCAAGCAACAAAGATATTTTTCTTGGAAGACACATTTGCACGTAGCGATGACTGGAGAGTATTGCAAAGGTTTGAGCAGAGGAATTCGTTTAATGAAGTTGTATAACAAGATGATGCTTACACCGCTCCTGATGTACAAGATTCCACATATCAGTACAAAAAAATACACTTCCGTGATGATACGTGTTTGTCACAGTAGGTCGCGTTTTTTGTCATGCATGTACATCCATGACAATTTTATGACAGAATCAAGATAGTCATACTTGTGCTGTCGTAGAAGTGTTCCATGACATTACCAAAATTATCATCATGGAAGTGTCCACTTCCATGATGATAAATCGCGCGTCACAGAAGTGCTTTCGTCAAGGGTGACCGACACGTGGCATCCACCATAACGGAATGTTGTTAAGCTATCGGGTCCGGTTTTCGATCCGATAACCCGCTAACAGCCCGACCAATGGGGATTTTCCATGTGTAAAATCATCATTGGTTGGAGGAAACACGTGTCCGCTCACCGTTGGGACAGATGTCATCCACTCATTGGACCGAAGGCGCCTATGATACGTCGACGCGTGGCACGGCCAAACAGAGGCCCATTCCTATGAAAAGGCCGGCCCGTTTGACTTGGTCAAAAGGTGGCGGGCCGGCCCATGGAAAGCATGTTAACGGCATGTTCGCATATAGCCCATTTATAGCCTGCTAACCCAGGGCCCATTACGACCTATCCGAATTAGGCCCAGTAGCGTCATCTGAGCCGTCCAATATGATTCTAGCCCATTTTAAGTTCCGGCCCATGTATGGCCCATGACGTCTTTCGGCCCATATGAGGCCCTTTGTAACTCTTGGCCCATTAATGGCCCGTGGTGAAACTGGCCCATAATGAACAGTGTATCACTTTATACCCATTAATGGCCCATTAATCCATTGGGCCGTTTGCAGCCCATGTTATTTTTCGGCCTTCTTAGGGCCCATTTATTCTTGGGCTCATTTCCAGCATTCGGTTACTTACGGCCCGTTACTGCCATTTTCTGCTTGTGGGCAAAATTCAGCCCGTGGTTACAATCGGCCTGTTTGTGGCCCGTTAATACATTGGGACGTTTTCATAGCGTCATCAAATATGGCCTGTTAACGACGGCCCGTTATGGTCGGCCCATGAACGGACGACTCCAACTCTAGCCTGTTTACGGCCATAATGCGGTCTGTTTTGGCCCATGTTTGGCCAATCAATCATATGGCCCGTCTAAGGCCCATTGATGATACGGCCCGTAGAAGGCCCATTGTTTCTACGGCCTGTAGAAGGCCCATTGTTTCTACGGCCTGTAGGAAGCCCAGTGTCACTACAGTAAATATGTAGCCCATGGCCTGTTAAAGGCGGGAAACTACTATAGGTTTAAACCTGCTAACGGCCCAAGATGATTATAGGCCCACGTTTTGGCCCATATGAGTAACGGGTCGGCCTGAAGACTGACAACAATGAGATCCATTGAACCTTTCGGCCTAAATTAAAGCATACCTACCAAAGAATAAACCTACACTATACAATAAAGAAATTACGGCATATTACATCCACTGGGAATCAAAGTTCGCTACCGGTGATAATAAAGCACAACATGACCGCGGATTACATACACTGGGCATCAAAGGTCGCCACTAGTGCATATAAACGTGTCGACAAAACAATATACAAAACTGGGAGCACTTCAGAAGGCACTAGACCTCGCAAGCTCGGGCCCCGCAGGCAGCCGAACAAGCTGATGAGACCTTAGTTGTGTCAATGATAGATGCTTCATCCCTAGTTGTATGGCACCATAGTGCACAAGGCAGTCCCCGGCCCTGACTTCTTCATTACATCTTTGACTTCAAGTCGGATCTAAGCTGAAGCAAGCCTTTCCGCTTTAAGTTGAGACTGAAGAAGTCGAACTGATTGAGGCAGCGACTGCACAGAGGTTGTCTCACACGTGCTGGTGAGTAGCTTCAACTCACTGTCTTCATCAAGACAGGACCTTGGCGTCATCTCGCTGTCCTCAAGATGGTTTGGCTCACTATCTTTCCTAAAGTTCTGCCTGGCATAAGAGATACGACTCTGAAAGAGAAACAAGGAGACACGTAACAGGTTTCACAATTATATACGCAAATAAATGGATCTGTTCTGCATAAGGAACATGTTTTTACAACTACAATTTAAAACTAGTAGTTGTTGCAAACATCCAATCAGATGTAAACAGCAGTGGGGGAAATGATGCCTATCCAAATCTATAATAGAACAAAGTTTGAAGGCTTGAGAAGGATGAACTTACATTACATGTTAACACGGGCTGGACAAAGCCCTTCTCCATGTTGATGGAAAGATAATTCAATAAATTCCCCAAAGAAAATTCTGTATAAGCATTGCCATTATTCTACATTTTGCAAAGAGTAAATATAAATCAAATAATATTGGAAGAAATAGAGGATAATGAAGCTCAGGTGCAGACTGATGATACATAATCAAATAGCAATTAATTAAGTACATCGTTACAAGGCAAAAGGTACTGACAAGAGGAATGCAGACATCAACATGTGCAGTGGCATTTGCTTTATTCAACATTTTGGTAAGAGTAAATGTAGATATGATAGTTTGGAGAAAGTGGAGGACAGGGCAGATAAGATGCAGAGTAATGCTAGACAATCAACTATCTCGCGATGCATGCATGTACAGTAATACCACCACCGTACGTTATTAGTTGTCGCTCAAATGGATGTATCTAGCACTATTAAGTTCTAAATACATCCAATTGATCAACAATTAATTAGATACAGAGGGAGTACATGACAATAGGTACTTACATGAGCAATCCAAAACTTCATAACCATTGTGTTAATTCTACATTTATCTAAGAGTAAATATAGATCTTATAATTTCAAGCAAAGGGAGGATAAAGAAGCGAACATTTACAGTGATGCTACATAATCAAACAGCAATGAGTGTAGGTATGCTGACAAAGGGCAAGAGGTACTGACAAGAGCAATGCAGAGCCCAGTATTGTCGTGAGATCCTATGATCCTTTGAGCAAGGAGATTCATCTGAAATTAGTTTTCATACAAGAGAGAAGGTAAGGCACATGCAGAAATTTAGGAGTTCAAATTTTGAATTGATATCATAGACAGTACCTGACGCTGGGCTGTTAGCAGTTCTAATAGGGGTTTGGCCACTGGAGTAGGGGTAAACTCTGTGTCGTGGTATTCTCACGGGGGGGTGTGAGTCGACAGATGCCACAAGGTCTTAGTGTGAGGGTAAGACTGCTGCTGATAGGCCCGGGAGCGGGTATGCGAATAGCACACGGTAGTTTACCCAGGTTCGGGGCTCTCCGAGAGATAATACCCCTACTCCTACATGTCTGAGTATATCTGGTATATCTGGTATAGAGTGCTCCTGGAGCTGTATCTGAGATCACTAGCAATGGGAGCTAGCTAGCTAGTGTGGCACATGTGCCTGGCCATGTGTGGTCGTGGGAGTGTGGTGCTCCCGTGAGCGTGTGATTGTGTGGATGGATGGATGGATGGCTATATATAGTGGAGTAGGCATGGGTGGTGGTGGCGTTGGTTGTAAGCTACCTTGGGTAGCTTACAAACCAAGCTATGTGGTGGCATGGGCTAGGCATGGTGCACTACAAAAAAAAAGACACATCCATGACATTTTGGGCCGAACGAAATTTGTTTTTCTGTCATACATATGACACTTCTATGACGATAATTGTGACAAAACCCGATATCATCATAGATGTGGTGGGCTCCTACTTCTATTACAAAAACTCATGACAGAAAATGGGCTTTTCATCCTGGGCGGGCCGGAGACGCAGCTGCATGACATTCTTTGGGCCGTCCATGACGGAAAAAACCGTGGTAGAAGCGAGGGGGAGGAAAATTTCAGGGAGTTGCCAGTTACGATGGGAGGTCGGGGCGGAGCGATGCGCGTTTCTCTCGTACGTATGCGCGTGTGTGCGAGGCGTTGGCTCTAACTGAAGCCGAGCAAGGCGTTGGGCTCTAACTGAACCCGAGCGATTGCACTGCAGGCTACGCGTTACTGAACCCGAGCGATCGATCGATGGCTGTTAACTGAACCCGATGGAGCGATTCCTTCGCTACTGCTGCTAATGAAGCCGATCGATGCTGCCTCTGGGATGAACAGTGAGCGTTGCGGGCGGGGTGGATGAACAGTAAGCGGTGGCGTTGCCTCTGGATGAACACGAACCCGTGGTGTGGAGGGCTGGATGAACAGTAGACGATGGAGGGGTGGCCGTGGAGGGGTGGTTGAACAGGACCCCATGGTGTGGAGGGCTGGATGAACAGTAGACGGTGGAGGGGTGCCCGTGGAGGGGTGGTTGAACAGTAGCCGGTGGAGTAGCGCGCGGTGGAGGCTGGATGAACAGGAGCCCGTGGAGGCTAGAGGAGGTCGACGGTATCCCGTGGAGGCTGGAGGAGGTCG